>NC_067487.1:44518013-44834679 GCF_947179515.1 Apodemus sylvaticus
TATGGGATAGGAAAAGAATTTTATCAACTCCACATACAATAGATGTCTAATACCAAAAATATATAAAGAGCACAAGAAATTAAATATCAAAGAACCAAATAACCCAATTAAAAATGAGATACAGATCTAAACAGGATTTTAAAGAGAGTAATCTCTAAAGGCTGGGAAGTGCTTAAAGAAATGATAACCATTCTTAGACATGAGGTAAATACAATCAAAATAACTCTAAAATTCCATCTTATACCAATCAAAATAGCTAAGATAAAAAACTCAAGTGACAGCCCATGCTGGGAGGATGTGGAGCAAGGGAACACTCCTCCATTGCTGGTCAGAGCAAAAAGCTGTACAACCACTTTCAAATTCCATATGGCAGTTTCTCAGAAAATTATCAATCTGTTTACCTCAAGACCCAACTACACCATCATATAGCCAAAGCACACTACATCCTACCACAAAAACACTTGTTCAAGTATGTTCATTGTGGCTTTATTCAAATAAACAGAAAACAGAAACAATCAAAATGTCTCTCAATGAAAACTGGATAATGAAAACATGGTACATTTACACAATGGATAATTACTTGGCTGTTAAAAGAAATGACATCATGAAATTTTTGGGCAAATGGATGCAACCAGAAAAAAACAAAAAACAAACAAAAAAACAAAACACAACCAAAAAATCCATTATTCTAAGGTAACTCAGACCCTGAAAGACAAATACTTATAAGTAGATGTTAACTGTGAAGTAAATAATACTCGAGCTATAATCCACAGATCCAGAGAGGTTAGGAAAAGAAAAGGGCTATAGGGGACACATAGATCTTTCTGAAAGGAGGAAATAATATAGGTTTTGTGGGAGGACTGGGGACAGAGTAGAGAAGAACAGAGGGATCAGGTATGGGGTAGAGATAGAAAGAGAGTGTACAGAGAGAGACATGGAACTGGGGGTGTTTGGGGTAGAGTTTGGAAATTTAGTGCATTGGAAACTTCCTACAGTCTATGAGGATGACTCTAGTGAGGACTCCAAGTGCTAGATGATATACGGTAAAAGTAACTTTTACTTACCTGATGCAATTCTTGTCCCTGAGACTTAGTACCTGGTTTTACTAATCTAGGTCTAATCCTGGAATCTTTTCTTTCTTTCTTTTTTTAAAACACAAAGAATCTTTAATGTATAAAAATAAAAAATTAAAAAGGAAAGGAAAAACTGCCCTGACAGAACAGTCTAAGATAAAGATCCTCTGAAAATGCCATTGGGCCTGACTCTATGTTCACCATTTACTGCTGGCTATTGTCACTTTTAAATGAAAAGGTATTGATTCCAGGAATTCACAAGCACAGAAATATATATCCAAAACACATTCTATCTGGATTGTCCATCTGTATTATTTCATTTTCTGAAGATTTCACTTCAACTTGGAAGAAAACTTAGACTCTTTAGTCTGGATGTGTTCTTCATCTCTTTAAAATGTAGAATCCAATGGAAAATGGTGGTTTCCACTCAAACCACTGATTTATCTGTTTTCCTTGGTAACAAAGTCTATATATCTGCATCCTCTGGAAAATATATCAAGCCCATTTACACTTATGAAAACACTACACTCTAGTATTAATCTTCTGTTTTTACATCTCTGTGAAATTTACTCTGTGATAACTTCTGCTTGGAAACCATGAGAAACCAGAAGCATAGACCACATTTCTCAGAGGAAGGAGCTAAGAACTGACATCAACCCTTTTTTTTCTATTTCTTTTAATTTATTGATATATTTATTTACATTTCAAATGATTTCCCCTTTTCTGGACCCCCACTCCCTGAAAGTCCCATCAGTCCCCTTCCCTACCCTTGGAGGGCTAATATCCAATATATATATATAAAGAACTCAAGAAGTTAGACTACAGAAAACCAAACAACCCTATTAAAAAATGGGGTACAGAGTTAAACAAAGAATTCTCACCTGAAGAACTTCGGATGGCGGAGAAACACCTTAAAAAATGCTCAACTTCATTAGTCATTAGGGAAATGCAAATCAAAACAACCCTGAGATTTCACCTTACACCAGTCAGAATGGCTAAGATTAAAAATTCAGGAGACAGCAGGTGTTGGAGAGGAGGTGGAGAAAGAGGAACACTCCTCCACTGCTGGTGGGGTTGCAAATTGGTACAACCACTCTGGAAATCAGTCTGGTGGTTCCTCCGAAAACTGGGCACCTCACTTCCAGAAGATCCTGCTATACCACTCCTGGGCATATACCCAAAAGATTCCCCAGCATGTAATAAGGATACATGTTCCACTATGTTCATAGCAGCCCTATTTATAATTGCCAGAAGTTGGAAAGAACCCAGGTATCCCTCAACAGAAGAGTGGATGCAAAAAATGTGGTATATCTACACAATGGAGTACTATTCAGCCATTAGAAACAATGAATTCATGAAATTCTTAGGCAAATGGATGGAGCTGGAGAATATCATACTAAGTGAGGTAACCCAAACTCAAAAGATGAATCATGGTATGCACTCACTAATAAGTGGATATTAACCTAGAAAACTGGAATACCCAAAACATAATCCACACATCAAATGAGGTACAAGAAGAACAGAGGAGTGGCCCCTTGTTCTGAAAAGACTCAGTGAAGCAGTATACAGCAAAATCAGAACAGGGAAGTGGGAAGGGTTGGGTGGGAAAACAGGGGGAGGGAAGGGGACTCCTGGAATCTTTTCTGCTTCTAAGTCTTACTGCTGAATACACTCACCCTTTGTATTTCTTCCTGAATACTGTTGGCTGGATTATCTCCACTGTTCTGACTCAAACTCCTCTCAAAGCTGAGTGATTCAAACTTGCTTATCTCTGCTTCTGACTGGATTGCTCTGCTTGGCCTCATACTAACTCTTATCTTCTGGGCCCTTTTCATTCTGTGGCTTGTGTTCTGTCTTCATTTGCTTCTAGCATGTTCTTTCTTCAGCCTTTCTCTGTAAAACTCTCCTGGTGAAACTGCCTCCTCTCTTTCTTTGCACTGCTCTCTTAGGTCACTTCTCTTTCCTCTTTGTTCTCAAGAGAGTTTGGCATATTCTATTCTGTCAAAGATTTCTCTGATTTTCACTGTCTGCCACTCAATTAAAAATCATGTTCAAACATGAATGCTTTTTTCAACAAACTAACATTACCTTCATTGTTTGGGACCAAATGTGTGTCCTAAGGGTGTGTCTGTATTCCAGACAGTGTAGCCATGAAGCTGGAATTAAATCACTGTATAATATACAGTGATTTTAATAAAATTATTTAAAAAATCTTTAAATATCTGGAGTGCTTTTTCTACTTGCAATGCTTTATTTTTTTTCTAGAAAGATTCTGAGTTTATCATGGTGCCCCAAAAAGTAACACAATATTTTTAGGCTAATTGTTTGAAAATTTTCAATTAAGCACAGGTGCATCTTTTGAAGACATCGGACATTTGTTATTAATTCATCATTGATTTGAATATTTGAAAGTGAAAACATTTACTAGATTAGGAAATAATAACTGCATTTTCAATAATTGTCTTCCATGCACAACACAAGACTACAGATGTTGATGCGTGTACCCTAAGGATGCCCAATTTCACTGCAGAACTTCTGTCTTTCCCTAGGTATGATGGATAATCAGTACTTCTGAGTAATATTCAGTAGAATTCATGCAAAAATAGGTTTTCAGACAGACATAAAATTTGGTCATATTATATGATAGCTAACATGTTTTTAAATAGTAAGAACTTACTTCGTAAGCTACTTCTTAGTCATTTATAATTTCACTTTTGCAGACATAAGGTCTATTATTCTGCTTGACTTTATTAGTTCTCAGTTCTCTTGCTTCTGTCATCAACGTCACACAGTCTCCCAAGTTTCTTTGGAGAGGGAGGGTACTATTGCTTGCTAGAATTATATTCAGGATAGTGCCTATGTAATCATTGTCCTAGGCATAGTGATGAAGAACCAGCCATTTAAATTCTTATTACAGGTGAATGAGTGTCCTTGGATCTGTAATGTGTACATAATTTTCTAAGCTGCCTGAACAAAAGCAGTTAGCCTTTTCAAAGGCACTAAACTTTATCTATTTTCTTTACAAGGGCTTCAAGGCAATGTCATAGGAAGAGCAGATATTCAGGTCAGTAAACTATAAGAAGATATGGTTCTGCATTTACAAATAATCTTCAAGCTATCTATTATAAGGAAAGAGCTTTTGTGTGTATGTGTGAGCGTGTGTGAGTGTGTGTGAGTATGTGTGAGTGTGTGTGGTGAGAGACAGAGAGAAAGAGAGAGAGAGAGAGAGAGAGAGAGAGAGAGAGAGAGAGAGAGAGAGAGAGAGAGAGAGAGAGAGAGAGAGAAACTTTACTTACTACCATAGGAGAAAGAAATTTAAAAATTTGGAAGCCTTAGCATATGAAGATCTCTAGAAACTTATACTATTACTATCTAATTTCTGAAACAGCATTAACTCCCATGTGTTTTGATACAGCAAAGTTTACAGAGCAGAGAAGCATCTACAGAAAAGCTTAGCTCTACATTTTATCTGCGGATACAAGAAGAAGCCTCAGTGAGATTACATTAAGAAATGAATAGGTCACATTTGAGGAGCTGTATTATTTCATTTACCAGGGGACTAAGGATCCTGTGGGATATAGGTAGAAACTTCAAGGCCATCTAACAAGCATGTAAGGGACTTTCCATTTAACAATATTTCAGTAATATTTTCACATGCACACTTCCAAGTATTTAGTTAATTTAGAAAATTAGAATAAGATAAGGCAGAAAAGATGCCCTGATTACTGACCTAGTTACCAAGATTTTATAAGGCATCAGTTGTTAGTGACTTTTTCAGGTGGATATTATCAAAAATGCAGATAGTTAAGGTTGAAAGGGTGTCTAACCCACTGCCGATGGCATTGTATTCTCCCCTTTTATTCATAAGCCAGAGATTGACTTTCCAATTTCACAGAACACAGTGGTATCTAATACACTCAGGGTCTGCACAAAACAAACTTCCAAAACTTAGTTTTTCTTCTCTGGATGAGTACTTTTTGTCTTGATTGTACTTCTTAGCTTTCAGTTGAATCACGTTACTGATTCACAGAAATTAATGATTCACTTAAATATTTGCTCATAATTTTCCACTTTTGGATAATGTTAAATATAAGTGCACTATTATTATCTTTGTATTTTTCCCTTGGAAATATGTTATGTTATTTTTTCTTGAATGGTGTTATGTGTTGATATGCATGCATATCTCTACCTCAATAGTTATAATGCTTATTTATATATAAAGTCGGCTACTTTACTATTCTATTTCTTTATAATGTTTAATATTTTGCACCTTTGATATATGCTTTTATATTCACAGTCATGCTGTTTTAAAGGATTTTTAATTTTATATTATATATGTAATAAATAGAAATATATAAAATATAACATTTATTCTATCTATTTAAATGGTTTTCATTCTTTGAGAAAATATCAATATTATACATACATTCTTTTAAAAATAATAAACACAAAATTACCCTCTCCAAAAATACTAGGAAACTGTAACCAAATAAAAACACACACACACACAAACTGTGGCATCCATTATATGTTGGAGCTACTGCCCATGAGGCCTGCCCTGGAGTAGTTAATATGCCCATTATTGGTCTATTGGAAATATAAATGACAGTTCAGTTAGTGAACTTTACCCTAGTGGGTTAGGTTTTTAACACATCCATCTGTCTGTTTGTTCATCAATCCATTTATCCTTTCATTTCACTATCCATTTATCCATTAATTTGTTCATTTAAAAAATATGTCAGCTATCTTCCTTCTGTACCAGATGGGAACAAATATAGCCAGACATTATATAGAAAATGAGAGGCCATGGTACACTCTGAACTAAGTGAGATGTCTTCCTCAAATCTTTCCCATCATGGGTGAAATAACGCCGAGAAAGAGGAGGCAGAAGGAGTATAAAAGCCAGAGAGGATAGTGGACACCAAGAGAATGGGACCTCTACATCCACATGAGCATAGCTCATAGAAACTCAAAGATGGAGGAAGCAGCATACACCAGGCCTGTATGGGTCAGCACCAGGGTTTCTATGTAGATATTATGGCTTCCAGTTTACTTTTTTCATGGGATTCCTGAGTGAGCAAACGAGTGGGTGGGTCTCTGATTCTTGTTCCTTGTCTTGTACTCTTTTCTTTTGTTTAGTTGGTGTTGTCCAATTTCATTGTAATAGTTTTAGTTTTATATTATATTTTATTTTGTTAAAGTTTTATAATATTTAATTTTTCATTTTTTAAAAAAATTCTACTGGATATCTTCTGTATTTACATTTCAGTCAGAATGGCTAAGGTCAAAAGCTCAGGAGACAGTAGGTGTTGGCGAGGATGTGGAGAAAGAGGAACATTCTTCCACTGCTGGTGGGATTGCAAGATGGTGCAACCACTTTGGAAATCAGTCTGGCGGTTCCTCAGAAAACTGGGCATGTCACTTCCTGAGGACCCTGTTATACCACTCCTGGGCATATATCCAGAGGATTCTTCAGCATGCAATAAGGACACATGCTCCATTATGTTCATAGCAGCCCTATTTGTAGTAGCCAGAAGCTAGAAAGAACCCAGGTGTCCTTCAGCAGAGGAATGGATACAAAAAATGTGGTATATTTACACAATGGAGTACTATTCAGCCATTAGAAACAATGAATTCATGAAATTCGTAGACAAATGGATGGAGCTGGAGAACATCATACTAAGTGAGGTAATCCAGTCTCAAAAGATCAATCATGGTATGCACTCACTGATAAGTGGATATGGCCTAGAAACTTTGAATACCCAAGACATAATCCACAAATTAAATGATGTCCAAAAGAATGGAGGAGTGGCCCCTGGTTCTGGAAAGACTCAGTGCTAGAGTATAGGGGAATTCCAGAACAGGGAAGCAGGAAGGGATAGATGGAGGAACAGGGGGAGGGAAGAAAGGGCTTATGGGACTTGCAGGGAGTGGGGACCCAGAAAAGGGGAAATCATTTGAGACATAAATAAAAAATATATCAATAAATAAAAAAAAGAAAAAATAGACTTAAAAATTTTTCTCCTGGATATCTTCTGTATTTACATTTCAAATGTTATCCCCTTTCCCGGTTCCCCCGCCTTGAAATCCCCTATCCCATCTCCATCACCTGTTTCTATGAGGGTGTTCCCCCACCCACCTGCCAGCTCCTGCCTCCCCGCCCTTGATTCCCCTACACTGGGGCATCAAGCCTTCACAGGACCAAGGGTGTCTCCTCCCATTGATGCCAAACAAGTCCATCCTCTACTACATATGCAGTTGAAGCCAGGGGTCCCTTCCATGTATACTCCTTGGTTAGTGGCTTAGTTCCTGGGAGTTCTGGGGGGGAGGGTCTAGTTGGTTGAAATTATTGTTCTTCATATTTAAAGACTGCCCCACCTGGGGATCCATCCCATATACAGTCACCAAACTCAGACACTATTGTGGATACCAAGAAGTATATGCTGATAGGAGCCTGATATACCTGTTTCCTGAGATGCTCTGTCAGAACCTGACAAATACAGAGACAAATTTCCACAGTCAACCATTGGACTGAGAACAGGGTTCCCAATGGGATCCCTAATGGAGGAGTTAGAGAAAGGACTGAAGGTTTTATAATATTTAACTGCTTGAGTTAACTGTAACTTGTTTGCCAGGGTAAGTTAGTTACCTTAACTGAATGGTGCCTCTTTCTGCTCAAGAGCAACTACATTTTCTTTTCATTGTAGTTGTTACTATTCCACAAATACATTGTTTCATGCTTTTTTCCCTATCAAAGGCACCCTTCCTACACATTTGTCATTTCCTTTTTGGCTTTCCTAATGCTGCACATGAGCAATGCCTGTCAAGTTTGTTCACCATTTGGGATTCACAGCCATGTTGTTGACCAAAATTTCTAAAGCTACTCACATTATTTATGGCGGACAATGGATGACATTTTGGGTGGCACTATTGGAAATTCTTGTGTATATTTCAAAAAGCTTTTACCACTTTGTACTTGACCTTTCACTTCAGTAACAACCACTCACAAACTCCTTCAGACATCTCAACCTGTTTCCATTGACTGAAGAGAGAGAGAAAGGGGGGAGCGAGAGAGTCTTCTATTGTTAGTTACTGTTCTATTTTTATGTCTATCTAAATTTTATACTTCATACACTTGGTTGTTAAATAAATCATGTGTTACATTCTGTGTGTCGTTACTGAATTTAGAATACCCTGTTCTTTCCCTTGTTCTTTATTTTAAATTTTGACAAAAATCTTCAATAAACAATAAAAATCCAAAAGGCACTCATGATTACACATTCTTGTCAGTAAATGTATTGAAAATATTAAAATGTGAAAGTACTTCAAATGCGGCACTATCAAAAATATCATATGACTGATAAGGAAAACATATTAGAATATGTTTATACACTGTATTAATTCTTCCTGTGAAGTTTCTCTGACCCTCTAAGACTTACATCTATATGTATTCTCTTCTCTATTTGCATTTTTCTGTTTTCTGCTTTTGCTAATACATGTGGATGAGTACAAACTGAAAGCAATGTGATTTTCCTAACTGGATGCCTGGTTCCTTGACTTGGTGTTGTATGATCTTAATTTCTCTATACATATGCCAGCATCTTAAATTAACATTTCTCTTTGAAAAAGAAATATGAAAATTATAATTTAAAAACTGCTTCTCACGTAGGGAAACTAGAGGTTTTCATTGGTCTGCACAACTTGTATGTTGTACTGCCCAGAAAAATCTACCCAGCAATGGCAAAAGAAATGTCAGAGAATAGCATGTTCTTGTAGGACCTTTCCTAGATAAATAATTGTATAAGGCTTTTATCAGAAACGTTCAAAAAGATTTGAGTCAATTAATGATTATAGGTATATACTATTAATTATTAGTTTATAGTATATAACTATATGCATCTATTGTATGTACATGCTCATTTCATATTTGTATACTTTGTATATATGTATATGCTAAATTATGCACATTTATATATAATATGTATATATACTTATATATATTTGATATTGTACATGGCTTTTATTTTAAAAGTACATATACTTATTCTAGAAAAGCTTTTATCTTTTATTTCATTTTTATACTTGTATTTGTGAAACTTTCTCTAGGAACACCAATTTTGTCAATATCTTGATAACTTTTTCTTAACATGTTAATTTTTTCATTATTTTGAAATTTCTGTCTTTTTACCGTATTATTTGATTTTCTACAGGTTTTTCCTTTTATGTTTTTGTTTTGATATGTTTACTTGCATTTAAAATTAATCCCTTTAATTTCATTTAAAATTCTATCGAAAGTTTTGTGTTACTAGGTATTTGATCATATACTGTGTACCCTGATATTGCATTGTCTACTGGAAAAAGCTGTTTCTAGTTGTGGTGTGGCTCAGCCCTAGCACAAATTTTTAATCTTTCTGGCTTAGATACAGACATACTCTAAGTATGAACCTTTAATGCCAAACAATTAAGGTAAAGTTAGTTTGTGGAAGGAAGCACTCAAATTTGAAAGTAATGTCTAATAGAATGGCAGTCAAAGTGATGATCGGAGAAAGAGCTGACAGAATAGGATCTGCCTAACTCTCAGGAGAACAGAAAAGAAATTAAGGTAGCTTAAGAGAGTAGCACAGAGAGAGGAAAAAGGCAGTTTTACTGAGATAGTTGTACAGAAACAGGCTGCAGAGGACTAGCAAGTCAAAAACAGATGAAGACAGAATGAGGCAAAGAATGAGAAGGATCCTTATTAGAAATGATTGCCAGAGTAATTTTGAGGCTAAACAGAACAATTCAGGAAAGGCTGAGAGAAGCCAGATTGAAGCAGTCAGCTTGGAGAAGAGTTTGAGATAAAACAGCTAAGTTGAGCCAGATGGAGTTCAAAAAGAATAAGAAAGGATGGATATAGTCATCAGTAAGTCTCAGAGACTGAAAACACTCCAGACCCAGAGTAGAGTTTACAGAGTCTAGCAGCTTGTAAGAGAAGGCCCAAGTTAGCAGACAGAGGCAGTAGGTTTCAGAGAGGACAGTTATATCAAGTGACTGAAAGTTAACTCTTACAGTTTTAGTCATCATTAGCTACTATGTAAATATACACTGTCAATAAAATACATTTTTCCTGATATGAGCATGATAATGGTTTCTATAAACAATGCATTTCCAGTATATTCTCAGGACATTATGAAATTTAAGCAAAAGATAAGGTAAAATAAACTAACTGGAAAAGTCTAGAAAAAAAACAATGTCATGAGCAAATGACTGAGAATGTGTTCTATGTAGACTCCTCCTTTGGGTTTGAAAATAAAAAGTCTTAGCAGTAGTCTTGAAGATCAGAAGTCCACTGCAAATCATAAAATGCATGGCTAGAACGTGAGAAATAAAGTTGGCACATGGTTCTTCCTGCAGGATTAGGTTCTAGAAAGTAGAATTCTTACTAGTAGGTGGGGTCTCATCAAAATAGTTGAAAGCTCTGAAGGACAGAAACAAGCCAATACTAGATTAGGACTGCGGTATTAGATCTTCATACTGCCTCAGTACTAAATACAGATCTTTGCTTTCAACACAGACTATAAAACTGCCCACCAGAGCCAGGTACTAGAGGATGAACTTTCTTCATGAAGGAAAACATCAGGATCTTTGCAAAAACTATATGCCAAAAAAAAAGTACATGTCAAAAAACAACTAGGGAAGATACCTAATCATTATCCACAGATTTGCTACAGATAGCATTCTAGGTCCACTTAGGACCAAGAGGGAAACATAAACATCATGTCTGGCGTTTGCAATCTGCCTGTGCAGCATGCCCATTGCCATCTTCACCAAGGCTTTGACACCGTGAATGACACCTCGGGCTCTGGTTTCCAGTGGACAGGACATTTGATCCTGGCACTTAACAGTGATTCCTGCTCCATTGAAAGCTCAGATGTCTCATTTTTCCTCACACACACAAACTTATGGATTAGTACATAATTTTAAACATTTATCCATAATTTCTTTATGTTCTGAATAGAAAGATATAATGAAATCACCATTTTGTGTGGAACTGTTATTTTTCTAAAAATTTAGTTTAAAAACAAACCATTACTCACTCTTCATGTAGCTTTTATCTTGTTTTCTTCCCAACCATTCTTCACTGGTCTTTTCTGTGAATATCATTTGAATGTAAAAATGTCTTACTAAAATTTCTTTAATGGAGCTGGAGAGATGGCTTACGAGTTAAGAGCACCGACTGCTTATCCAGAGGTCCTGAGTTCAACTCCCAGCAACCACTTGGTGGCTCACAGCCATCTGCAATGGGATCTGATGCACTCTTCTGGTGTGTATCTGAAGACAGCTACTATGTAATATAAATAAAATAAATAAATAAATAATTAAAAATTCTTTTAATACTCCAATTTCATGAAGTTGCTTAATAAAATAAAAGCTTAAAAGTTTGATAGAGATATTTAAAAGTACATTTTTGACAAACTATGTGTTAAATTTAAAACTTATTTTAATAAATTTATAATTTTTCTATGATTTAAAACTTCTTTTTCACATAAGTTCTTATGGCAAAGAAAATCATCATATGGACAAATCAACAAATTCACATGTGATAAAGAGCTCATAGCTAAAATTATTATAATAATTCAAAAATTATAAAATAAAAATCTAATAAAGCATTTGGAAAATGAGGTAATCATAGATCTCTGGGCAATATTTTTAGCTCAGGGAGAAGTGGAGAGAGGACAGATTGAGGTTTGGATGCTTTGAAAGTAAAATGAATTTATAAAATGAAAGAAAAATTGGGTATAAATCTAAATAGAGAATTTTCAGAAGAGAAAACACAAATGGCAAAGAAACACACACACACACACACAAATTGGTTAAACATCTGTAGCCATCAGCGAAACTGAAATCAAACCAACTACTTTGAGACTTCGCCATTTATCCAGCAGACTGGGGAAGGTCAAGAAAGCAAGTGACAGCTCATGCTGGTGAAGATGGTAAGGGGACACTCATCAGCTGCTTGTAGGAATGGACACTGGTCCAGCCACTGTGGAAATCCGTGTGGCTGCTCCTTCAGAACACGGCAATCGATCTTCCTAAATATGTAGCTGTACCCGTCTCAGGAATAGGCCCAAAGGATGCTTCATCCTCCCAAGAGAACACTTGTTCAAATATTTCATGGCTGCTGGATTCATAAAATCTAGAAGTTCGAAGCAACCTAGTTGTTTCTCAACAGAAGAATTGGTAAAGAAAATATGGTACATTTACACAGGGTATATGAATCAGCCATTTCAAAAGATGCATCGTGAAATTCAGAAGTAGAATGTAATAACCAAATATCATCCTCAGTGAAGAATCTCAGACAGAGAAAAATAAATATGGTATGCATTCACTTTTATGCAGATATTAGCTGTTAAGTCAATTATAAGCAAGTTATGGAGCATATAACTACAGAGGTTAGATGAAGAGTAAGAGTCTAGGAAGGACAAATAGAGCTCTCTAGTAAGGTGAAGTAGATTAAATAGATATGGGTAGAGGAAGCAGGAGACTGGAATCGGAGAATCAAATTTGGAAGGGGAGGGAAGATGCCAAAGGAAGAGGGGGACAAGGGAGGGAATATGGGGAAAGACAGCTAAAATGAAGGGTCACTTGAAGGGTAGTATGGAAACCTAACACAGTAGCAGCTTTCTAAAATATATACATATATAATGATGATCTAAATGAAATTACCAAACAACAAGGAGAAAGAACCCCAACTCAACATCTCTCGTCACCAAATGAAAATTGTAGCATCTCCAATATGTTACATCTAATTGACTTGTTGACCAAAAAGTCACAGTATAAACCACAAACAACCCATGTCCTAGGCATATACCCAAAAGATGCTCCAACATAAATCAAGGACACATGCTCCACTATATATATAACAGCCTTGTTTATAATAGCCAGAAGCTAGAAACAAAGCAGATGTCCATTAATAGAGGAATGGATACAGAAAATGAGGTACATTTACAAAACAGAATATTACTCAGATATTAAAAACAATGACTTCATGAAATTCACAGGCACATGGATAGAACTAGAAAATACTATCCTAAGTGAGGTAACCCAGTCACAAAAGAACACACATGGTATATATTCACTGGCAAGTGGATATTAGCCCAAAAGTGAGGAATATCCATGATACAACTCACAGATCATATGAAGCTCAAGAAGGAACACTAAAGTACTTCAGTCCTATTTAGAAAGAGGAACAAAATCACAAGAAGTGGAGGGAGGGAGGGACTTGGGAGGGAGAGAGGAGGGGGAGGGGAACAAGGAAGGGTGTGAGGAAATTGAGCAGAGATATGTAGCAGTGGGGGATGGGGAACTGGGTGTAGCCACTAGAAAGTCACAGATGCCAGGAAAGCAAGAGGCTTCCAGGCCCCAACAGGGATGACATTAGCTGAAATACCCAGCAAAGGGGAGAGGGAAGCTGTAGAGACCATATCAGAGATTAGGCACAGCCCCTGGTTGAGGGATGGGGCCACTCACGCATCTCAAAAATGTAATCCAGAATTGCTCCTGTCAGAAATATGAGGACAAGGAGTGGAACAGAGACTGAAGGAAAGACCATCCAGAGACTGCCCAATCTAGGAATCTATCCCATATGCAGCCACCAAACCTAGTCACTATTGCTAATGCCAAGAAGTGTTTATTAACAGGAGCTGTCTTCTGAGAGGCTTTTCCAGAGCCTGACTAATGCTGATGGGGATGCAGGTAGTCAACCATCAGATTCAGCATGGTGACCCCAATGGAGGAGTTAGGGGAAGGACTGAAGGAGCTGAAGGGGTTTGCAACCTCAGAGGAAGAACAACAATATCAACCAACCAGTACCACCAGAACTCCCAAGGACTAAATCACCAACCAAAGAGTACACATGGAGGCCCATGGCTCCAGCTGCATATGTAGCAGTGGAGAGCCTTACCTGGCATCAATGGCAAGGGAGGCCCTTGGTCTTGTAAATGTTTGATGCCTCAGCATAGGGGAATGCTAGGGCAGTGAGGAGGGAGTGGGTAGGTGGGTAGGGAAGCACCCTTATAGAAGCAGGGAGTAGGGAAGATAGGATAGGGGATTTGTGAAGGGCAAACCAGGAAGGGGGAAAATTTGAAATGTAAACAAATAAAATAACTAATAAAAAATTAATTTTTCATTTATTAATCATATTATTTGTTTACATTTCAAATGTTATCCCCCACCCTGTTCCTCTCCTGTTTGCCTGTAAGAGGGTGTGCCTCTACCTACTCACCCACTCTCAGATCACCCCTCACCCCTCTAGCATCCACCTTCTCTAGGGCATCAAGCCTCCATAGGATCATCAGTGGGAGGGAGTCTCCCCTCCCACTGATGCCAAATGAAGCAGTCCTCCGATACACATGCAACTGGGGCCATGGACTAGCCCATGTATATACTTTGGTTGGTGGTTTAGTCCCTGGGAGCTCTGGGTGATGTGGTTGGTTGATATTGTTGTTTTTTCTACGGGGTTGCAATCCTTTCAGTTCCTTCAGCCCTTTCCCTAACTCTTCTATTGGGGACCCTGGGCTCAGTCCAACAATTGGCTGTGAGTAACTTCATCTGTCTTAGGTGCTGGCAGAGCTTTTCAGAAGAGAGTCATATCAAGCTCCTGGCTGCAAGAACATCTTGGCATTAGCAATAGTGTCAGGGTTTGGTGTCTGTAGATGGGATGGCTCCCCCAGTGGGGCAGTCTCTGGATGGCCATTCCTTCAGCCACTGTTCCATTTTTGTCCCTGCATTTCCTTTAGACAGGGTCAATTCTGGGTTAATATTTTTAGATGGGGAAGGGATGGCCCCATCTCCCCACTGGTGGCCATGATTATCTACTGGAGGTGGTCTCTTCAGGTTCTATCTCTGTGCTGTTGGGTATTTCAGCTAATGTCATCCCCATTGGGTTCTGGGATCCTCTTGCATCCCTGGCTTCTGGGATTTTCTAGTGCTTCCCCAAGTTCCTGACCCACCAAAACTACATATTTCTATTTGTTCTCCTGGCCCTTGGATTTCAGTCTTGTCTCTTCCCATATCTGGTCCTGCCCCCCCCCCCCCCCAGCCACCTTTTTTTCCTCCCTGCCATGGTTTGTATATGCTAAGCTCAGGGAGTGGCACTATTAGAAAGTGTGGCCCTGTTGGAATAGGTGTGTCACTGTGGGTGTGGACTTTAAGACCCTCATCCTAGCTGCCTGGAAATCAGCTAGCAGCCTTTAGATGAAGATGTAGAACTCTCAGCTCCTGTACCATGACAGGTTGGATTCTGCCATGCTCTCACCTTGATGATACTGGACTGAACCTCTGACCTTGTAAACCAATCTCAATTAAATGTCCTTTATAAGATTTGCCTTGCTTGTGGTGTCTGTTTACAGTAGTAAAATGCTAACTAAGACACTCAGCCTCCCAAACAAGTTCCCAACCTCCCTCTGCCTCCCTTGATTATTTTATTCTCCATTCTAAGTGTGTTTGAAGCATCCATACTTATAGTTTGTGAGTAGTGTTTTTCAATTTTTGTAATTTTATTTATTTACATTCCTGTCATTGCTCCATTATTGGTCCTCCCTCTCACAGTACCTCATCCCATTCTTCTTCCCCCTTGTCTTAAAGTGGGTACTCTTTCCCTCTACTAGGACTCCCCCTTCCCTGGGGCCTGAAGTCTCTCAGGGATTAGATGCACCTTCTCCCACTAAAGCCTGACAAGGTAGATCTCTGCGTTATTGGGCCAGGGGCTTTGGACTGGCCCATGTATACTCCTGGTTGGGAGTTCAGTCTCTGGGAGCTCCCTGGGTTTTGTGTGAGTTGAAACTGCTGGTCTTCCTATGGGATCCCTCTCCCATTCACCTACTTTAATCCTTCCCCTAATCAACCATAGCAGTCTCCAACTTCAGTTCTTCAGTTCAATGGTTGTGTGTAAATGCCTGTCTATCTCAGTCAACTGATGGTAGGGCCTCTCTGAGGACAGCCGAGCCAGACTCCTGTCTGTAGGAACATCATAGCATCAGTAATAGTGTCAGGCTTTGATGACCTCCAATGAGATGGATCCCAAGTTGGGTCAGTCACTGGACTGCCTTTCCTTCAGTCTCTTTTTCATTTTTGTCACTGCAGTTCCTTTAGACAGGAACAGTTCTGGGTCAGAAATTTTGGCCATGGGTTAGTAACCTGGTCCCTCTGCTTGAGACCCTGTGTAGAGTCTTCCCTTAGACTCTTCTTAGAGTTCTCTATTCCCACTGTTGGGCATTTGTGGCTATGGCCACCCCATTGAGTCCTGAGTGTCTCTTACCTCCCAGGTCTCTGGTACTTTCTAGAAGGTCACAACCTCCCTCACCGCCCCAGATTTCCATTCAGCCTCTTGGTCCTTTGGGTTTCTCTCCTGCCTTCACTCCATTCCTGATCATATTCCACTTTCCCCTCCTCTTCCTCCTCTCTTCCACCCCAATCCCTCCCCCATCTGCCTCCTGTGATTATTTCCTTCCCCCTTCTAAGAGGACTTGAAACATCCTCACTTGGTCCTTTCTACTTGTTACACTTATTAAGGTCTGTAGGTTGTGTCCTAGGTATTCTGTACATTTTGGCTAATATCCCCTAATCAGTGAGTATATACTATGTATGTCCTTTGGGGTCACCTCACTCTGGATGATATTTTCTAGTTCTATCTCTTTTGCTTACAAAATTCATGACGTCCTTATTGTTGATAGCTGAATAGTATTCCATTGTGTAAATGAACCACATTTTCTGTATCCATTCTTCAGTAGAGGGACATCTGAGTTGTTTCCAGCTTCTGGCTATTACAAATAAGACTGCTATGAGCATGGTGGAGCATGTGTCCTTGTGGTATGGTGGGGAATCTTTAGTTTATACCCAAGAGTAGAATATCTGGGTCTTTAGGTAAAACTATTTCCAATTTTCTGAGGAACTGCCAGATTGATTTCCAAAGTGGTTGTACCAGTATGCAATCTAATAGCAATGGAGGAGTGTTCCTCTTTCTCCACACCAACAGCATGTGCTGTCACTTGAGTTTTTGATCTTAGCCATCTTGATTGGTGTGAGGAGAAATCTCAGGGTCATTTTGATTAGCATTTCCCTGATGACAAAGGACTTTGAACCTTTCTTTAAGTACTTCTCAGCTACTCAAGACTCATCTGTTGTGAATTCTCTGTTTAGCTCTGTACCCCATTTTAAATTGGGTTATTTGGTTTTTTGAACCACATGAAGATCAAGCTGCACATCTGCTCTATATGTGTTTGGGAGTCGGGTATAGACTTATTTTTAAACATATATAAAAGTTTTGAAAATGGAGCCTAAGTTTGTTTTAAGTATGTAAATGTGCGCAGTTGGTGTGACCTGGCATTTAGAAGAAATCCACAAAGGTACTAGCAGGTGTTAAAGGCCTTGCTTGTAGTTAGGGTGTACAAAAACTGCCACACAGTAAAGGATAAATTAACCATGACAAACATATTTTATTAATAATGAGAAAACATCACCTTGTTAAAAATGGAAGATTACACCATTTTAATCATGATGACCTAATCTTTAAAATACCAAAATAGCTGAAACATTTACATAGAAATGCTTCTGTTATTTACACACTACACCTTGGAAATGGTGCTATGACAAAGAAACTTCAACATTTTAACTTTCCACAATCTGCAACAGCAATTAGTGGTAAATAAATTTTTTATTGGATTTGGATAAATTTTGGACAATTAGCTATCCTCCAAATGTGATTTAGCCAAGTACCACAATGGGATATATGACTTATTGACATTTAGCAGTCATTGGAGGAGAGTAATTTCTGTCATAGCGAAATATGTAGATATTTATTGTGATAAATTCTGATGAGCTAATGAGCTCTATAATGCTTTGGCGAAGTAAAAATATCTAGGTAAAATACACGAAATATAAACAAGTTACTCATATGATATGCTCTAATAGAGATTTGATGTTTACATAAACATGGAAACTTCAAGGGTACATATTATATTCTTAAAATATAATTTATAATATATTCATTTAAGTGGCTCCTTTATACACATGGAGAAAGAAGAAAATTGAACGATGTAATTTTAAAATAAAAAACACCATCATTTCTGGCTAGAGTGTGTATATATGAATAAGCATAGGCATAATTTTTTCAAATGAGGTTCAGTAGCACACAAAATTAAAAATATCTCAGAACAGGCTGTTCAGTAATTACCCATAGGTCTGATAATGACCACTAGAACTCAAACTATATACCATTTAACTGGTTTTCCCGAGACTTTAATTTATTCCTAACATTGCTACATCTTCTCTTCAATGTGCTCCATTGTCTTTAGGAAAAGAATATGGGTCCAAAGCTCTTTAACTACCTCTCTAGCCTAAAAAGATACAAACAGCCTCCAGGAAGTCACACATATCCATCCAGGGCACAGGTCAGGTTTGTTTACACAAGCCTCCCATCTTCTCATCTATCTCGGAGGTGCTGATGTTGCCTTATTTCCTCGCAATGACATTTCCTGTCAGCAGCAGAAGTGGGAAACCCTGTTTGATTTTATGAGAATGCGCCTGTGGTTTTCCATCAAAGTTGAGTCATCTGTACATGTGTGGGGCAGGAGTTGGCAGAGCTTTTTATTCTACATCTTCAATCTATGGGTCTCCTGCCACTTCCTTTGCTTGCTATTAAAATGGAAAGCAAACAATGGAGTCACCCCTTTGCACTTTGAGTTTTACATATCTTATCATGCCTAAAAGAAATGTGTTTTCAATTTAAAACCTGTGATATTTTCTTCAAACTGATGCTTAGGTTCCAGTAGTATTTTTGAAATACTTACAGGAGAATGACACTAAGGACTTTTGCTTTTGAAAGTCCTACTAAATGCAAGTCACTTTTATATTTGTGTGTGCAGGTTTGTATGTTTATGTATCGCCATGCATGCACGTGTGTGTGTGTGTGTGTGTGTGTGTGTGTGTGCACAAAAAGCCACATCAGACAACTTAAGCCACTAAAACAAATATTCTCTTTTTAATAATATAATTGAATCTCCCTAGATGTTAAGAATCAAATGTAGAAGAATTCCTTTCATATCCAAGCAATGGAAAGTTACACATATATGAGGAACAGAAATAGCCTATCCGAAAGTTAGTACAATGAAAGGAATGAGACTTCTTTATGCTTAACTCTCGTCATAATTCAATTTGACCTTCTCCAAAACGTTTCTACTATTTTAATGAATTAAAAAATGGGCTCCAATTCTAAATCAATGCAAACTCAAAATATGAAAAAACTAGGATGTCTATGTAGTCCAAAGAAACTTTCTCTAGTCACCTAGTAGCAAAAATAACTCTCTTCTATTTTTCCTCATGGTTTTACTAAAACCTTATTAATTTCAGTGAGTCCATTGACACATACAAATACACACACATGCACAAACATACACACATATACAATTATGTGTTGTTTGTAGTTCTTTCCTTTAAAATGCAAAATTATTTGTTTCCACCATCCAAGCAACCCTGAATAGAACAAAATTTCTCAAAAATTTGACAACAAAAAATCAAAAGGTCTCAAATAAATGATTTGTTAAAAAAATACAACTGTGATGGTTTTGATTATAAAATTTTTCATCTACTATAACCATGTAAGTAGTGTAACATTATTTTTATAATACTACTTACTTAATTTTCTTTTTGCTTATTTTTTACTAATAAATGTCAAAAATAAAGGAAATTAAATAATAATTTCAGTAAGATAGAAAAAGATCTTACATGGACAACATTAATTACAAATGACTGATATATATTTCTCTTCCGAAAATACTGAAGAAGTCCTTGGAAAGCGCAGTATGAGATTTACCAGCCAGAACTAGAAAAAAAATGGATAAAATTTAGGGGGAAAAAGGTAGAAAATCAGAATAGGTTAAATTTATTCTTTAAACAGCATTATCTTTGTCTTGTACATTATTATTTGATGATATATTTTGTCAATATGAATCATTTTTGGATAATATTGAAAATTATTTCTTGATATCCTGATTGATGAAGACTCTATGGACTTTGGACACAGATTCCAGAGTGCTCAGGCTGGATTTGAACTGAAAGCCTCCTCCCTGAGTATTAGCTTTTGTAGTACCAGAATATTTCAGGTAAGCTTCCATGGGAGAGAAGCAAGTAACAGTCCTACCCAGCTCTGATGCCTCCACACGACAAGGATGACCACAATGGCATGAGAACCATAAGAGTGCCACAGGTGCATGTATATTCTGGTGGTTAGCAACAGCCATCTCAATAAACTTATCCCACACCCAACAAGAGAGAAATAATGCCTGCTACTGGAAACCTAGCCCACAAAATCAAGGCCTAGAGAAATTGTAGATATGGAGGAGAGCTAACAGACGCAAATTTCCTAAACCAGCATAATTCCTGCATATGACTGCATTATACATATTTATTCTAATGCCTGCAGATAAGTGTAAACTCTCACTCATCAAAGAAACATCTATTTGCAACATATGGACACCATTAAAGCAAACTGCAACTGATCAACATATTGAGAAAAAAATGATCTTGTGGTGAGCGGTGACCATCTACAGCATGACTCCATCACCTAATGCTCAGGAAACATCATAGAAGAGGGGGTGGAAAGGCAGAAGGGCTGGAGGAACAGGATGTCTGATACGGGATTGTTTCTCCTAGAAATGACAAGGAAAACAAACTCATGAACTCTCAATGAATTGACAGCTGGACAAGATCTGCATGAATGACACCAGCAGTGGTCACACTAAGGTGGAATAAGGACATCTTAGGAACATCAACCCTAGGAAAAAAAAAAAAAAAACAGACAAATAAGCAATGCTAAACGAAGGTGCTAGAATTTTCCCCAGGGATGAATCTTTCTAATCTGTTTTCTAAAACCAAGCCTCAACCCTGTGTGTGTATGTGTGTGTGTGTGTGTGTGTGTGTGTGTGTGTGTGTGTGTGAGAGAGAGAGAGAGAGAGAGAGAGAGAGAGAGAGGGGATGGGGGAAGAAAGAGAGGGAGGGAGAGAGGGAGAGAGAGGTGAATTAATCATACTTAGGATTTAAGAAACACATATAGGGTTATTGCATTTATATATTTAGACATATCTCTATATAGATATCAACAAACAAAAAGAGGCTGTGTATTTAGAGAAAGCAAGGGGGATACACTGGATGGAGTTAGGTGAAGGAAAGGAAAGAGGGTAAAGATGTAATATTTTCAACTTCAAAATAATTTTTTTCTTTTTTTTATTCGATATATTTTTTATTTACATTTCAAATGATTTCCCCTTTTCTAGCCCCCCACTCCCCAAAAGTCCCATAAGCCCCCTTCTCTGCCCCTATCCTCCCACCCACCCCTTCCCACTTCCCCATTCTGGTTTTGCCGAATACTGCTTCACTGAGTCTTTCCAGAACCAGGGGCCACTCCTCCTTTCTTCTTGTACCTCATTTGATGTGTGGATTATGTTTTGGGTATTCCAGTTTTATAGGTTAATATCCACTTTTTAGTGAGTGCATACCATGATTCACCTTTTGAGTCAGGGTTACCTCACTTAGTATGATGTTCTCTAGCTCCATCCATTTGCCTAAGAATTTCATGAATTCATTGTTTCTAATGGCTGAATAATACTCCATTGTGTAGATATACCACATTTTTTTTGCATCTACTCTTCTGTTGAGGGATACCTGGGTTCTTTCCAGCTTCTGGCAATTATAAATAGGGATGCTATGAACATAGTAGAGCATGTATCCTTATTACATGGTGGGGAATCCTCTGAGTATATGCCCAGGAGTGGTATAGCAGGATCTTCTGGAAGTGAGGTGCCCAGTTTTCGGAGGAACCGCCAGACTGATTTCTAACACACAACTAAGAACACAGTCCCTGGGTTCAACCTAGGGCCTTCCCTTTAAAAATGAAGAAACAGTCTGAAAAATGTAACTTGGCATAGGCTCTGTGAGACTAGTTCTTACTCACTGGTCCTGACTTAGCTGTTGGATTCACTTTTCCAGGAATCTGCAAGTCACCCAGGTTCCCAGGCTTCTGGGTAACACACTGTACACCTCACAGTCCTTGACAGGTGGCCTCTACCATCCTTTTCCTCACTGTTTGGATGTCCTTAAAAGTGTTGCCATTGACATTATTAGAAACCATACTTCTTCCTACTACACAACAAGAGTCAAAAAAGAAAAGAAAATTAAAAAAAATATCAAACAAGAGAAAAGAAAACTGCAAGAGTGTTTCACAATGAGGTCGGGAATTTTAGTCCTGTCCTCCCTGATCTCTCTGGTAACTCCTCAGGTAATGACTCTGAGTACGAAGGGCAGAGAAAAATTCCTGGCTCACCTTTTCTCCTAAAGCAAAACATCATTGTTGAATGGGCAAGCAATTTTCATTTATCCCTTAGTTCCTAAGAATGAACCAAAATTCTGTCCATAGAACCCAATGTCCTCACAGGAAGGTAGGTGACTTAGCTATTTTTACACTATAGAATTGTTTCTTCAGATGATTTCATCTTGCTTCTACTCTCTTCTCAATTGTTTTCCCTTTCTGTAGAATTTCTTCCCTGTCTGAGACCCATCCATCCTTTAAACTGCAGCTCAAATATCACTTCCCTTGAGAAACCTTTCCATGACCTTTCCGACAGACCAGGTCATTCCCTATTTCAGGCTCCCCTGGTACTCAGACACGGGTGCCACAGTGCTGGGGAGCAGTGGGCCACCCCGCTCTGCACACCTTGCTCAGTGCCTCCGACAGAAGAAGCCTACATCCTTTTATTTATATTTGTTCCAACTCTAATATATTTGGGACCCAATAAATGTTGATGAAAGCCTGTTAAGTTTTCTGAAATGTTCTGCGGCTTCCAACAGCCCAACTCTAGAAAGAAAAAGAGTTAAGTGCTCCGATGAATAACAAGGCAAACAAGAAAACTGCTTTGAAATTCAATCTGGGTATAATTAATTGGAATTTAAGATGTTCAGTAGGTGGTGACATTCTGGGTCTCGAGGTCTGATGAGTCTCTACACAAATCAGGCTATAAAAGTATGAAGCTGCCAGCTATGATGGCATCTGCCAGTACCTATAATTACTAGGAAGTTCAAGTAATCCTACTACCCTCAGCAAGTGGGTACTTGGAGAGGGACTGATGAGAGAGAGCGGTGTGCACTGCACAGTAAGTCGCATGCCACTCTGAAGCTACAGCGAGACCCTTCTCAGCAAAATACCATAAAGCAAACAACAAAATGGGGTGGAGCAGATACAATTTTAGTTAGATCGTTGTGTCCAGGGAGGGTGAGGATTCAAATTCACTCTGGTATAGATGTCTTCATTGTGTGTGTGTGTGTGTGTGTGTGTGTGTGTGTGTGTGTGTGTGTGTGTGTGTGTGTGATTTCAAAGGAAATCCATGTATATCCCAAAAACTAGTAAATAAAATTAATAACGAAAACTTTGAACTGAAGGAAGAAGTGGGACATAAGTTGCTTTTTGAAATTTCTGATATCCAGTTTCAAAAGTGTCAAGAGATACAAAATCTATTATTAGTTAAAGCTACATGTTTAGTTAGAATAAATGACACTTACATTGGGAAGTACTAAATAATTTTGAGTAGAATTTTGTCTCATTATTTGCTTGAGAAGTGAATAATTGAAAATTAGTTTGAATATGACTCTGATTTTCTGCAAGAACTAAATGCAGATAAAGTGTTATCAACTATGTACAAGTTCAGAATGATGGACAGGAGCTCTAAGACATCTTACCAATGGGAAACTAAACCTTGGAGCCATCATCCAACATGTCCAGAATTTTATGGCCCCTTCACAGCACAACTAGTGTTACTTGTTCACCACCAACACTGGTTTCTTCCAAGCTTTCAGCCATGTGGTTTCATTTTTGTTATGATCAACCATGTTAAAACTTTATTAAGCTGTAATTTTTTAAATTTTATTTAATCTTTTTTTTTACAATCCAGATTTTATCCCCCTCCAATCCACCCTCTGACTGTTCTTATCCTATCCATACTCCCCCACCCCCAGCTCTCCACCTCCATCTCCAAGAGGATTTCCCATCCCCCACCCCACCAGACATCCCCACTCCCTGGGGCCTCAAGTCTTTTGAGAGTTAGGTGCATCATCTCTGTCTGAGTCCAGACCAGGCATTCCTCTGCTGTATTTGTGTTAGGGAACATTGCCTGGTTGATGTTCCAGTGTCTGAAAGATCTCAGGGGTAAGCTGTAATTTTTCTACTCACCATGAAAATGTATGCAAGAATATCTCATCATTTCACTTTAGTATAAGCCTTCGAATATTTCCAAATGCATTATAAAATCTCACCTCATTGGTTTTTACCAAGGGCAAAGTGTTTTGCTATCAGGATACCTGTTCCACTTGAGATGTGTTAGCGTCTGTGTTTGTGTTTTCTTTGCCACTTTCCCAGGGGGGGAATGTTTGCAGCCTTGATGATAGCTACTCTTTTCTTTCTTTTATTTTTCCTTTTTTATTAATTGAATTATTTATTTATTACACTCCATATTTTATTCCCCACCCACCCACCCCACCCCTGCTGCACCCTCCTACACCTCCTTTCCATCCCCCTGTCTCCATGTGGTTGTCCCCATTCCCCACCCCACCTGACCTCTAAACTCCCTAGGACCTCCAGTCTCTTGAAGGTTAGGTGCATCATCTCTGAATGAACACAGGCCTGGCAGTCCTCTACTGTATGTGTGTTGAGGGCCTCATATCAACTCGTGTGTGCTGCCTGTTTCGTAGTCCAGTGTTTGAGAGATATCGGGATTCTGATTAAATGAGACTGCTGGTCCTCCTACAGGACTGCCCTTCTCTTCAGCTTCTTTCACCCTTCCCTAATTCAACAACAGGGGTCAGTTGCTTCTGTCCATTGGTTGGGTGCAAATATCTGCATCTGACTCTTTCAGCTACTTTTTGGGTCTTCTGGAGTGTGGTCATGTTTAGTCCCTCTTTGTGAGCTCTCCATAGCCTCAGTAATAGTGTCAGGCCTTGGGACCTCCCTTGAGCTGGATCCCACTTTGGGCTTGTCACTGGACCTTCTTTTCCTCAGGCTCCTCTCCACTTCCATCCCTGTAATTCTTTCAGAGAGGCACAATTATAGGTCAGAGTTGTGACTGTGGGATGGCCCCCCTCTCCCTCATTTGATGCCCTGTCTTCCTGCTGGAGGTGGACTCTATAAATTCCCTCTCCCTACGGTTAGCCATTTCATCTAAGGCCCCTCCCTTTAAGTCCTGAGAGTCTCTCACGTCCTAAGTGTCTGGTGCATTCTGGAGAGTCCCCCCAACCATTCTTTCTGCTGGCCCTTAGGGCTACAGTCCTTTTCCCTCAACCAATATCATATAATATTCCCCTCTCCCCTGCCTCCCCCTCCCCTGTCCACTTTCCCTCCTAAGACCCTCCCTCCCTTCCCATTTGTGATTGCTTTGTTCTCCCTCCCAAATGGGACTGAGGAGTCCTCAACTCAGCTTGTTGAGTTTTTTGAGTTCCATGGACTACATCTTGGGTACTCTGTACTTTTTAACATCCACGTATTAGTGAGAACATACCATGTATGTCCTTTTGTGTCTGAGTTACCTCACTCAGGATGATATTTTGTAGTTCCATCCATTTGCCAGAAAAACTCAGGATGTTCTCATTCTTAATAGCTGAGTAGTATTCCATTGTGTAAATGTCTCTCCTTTACTATATCATTCTTCTGTTGTGGGACATCTTATAGCTACTCTTAAACCAGATATTGCATCATTATGCAGTCTGCTGCCTTAAAAAAACTGTCAAAGTTTCATCCAATCCTTGTAATCCATGAGGTTTCTAAAAATGTTGCATGAATCATGTTGAAATTAATACACAATATTACTCCATTTATATTACTGGCCATTTTTAAAATCAAGCCATTTCCCTGAATTTGAAAACCTGTCCGAGTGGTAAATCACTAAATGTCAAGTAGATGTTTTTGCCATTTGTTTTTTGGATAACAATTATTATATTTGTGGGCAGTCACCCTTAGTATGAGGACAATCTCCTGATGTGGTGTGAAGCACAGATAGTACTGTGCGTGTTGTGTCTGGAGCCACTGCAGAATAACACACCTGGTGTCTCAGCATGGAAATGAGTTAAGACCAGTTTGAATTATGAAGTTCTCTTCTACTCAGACATCATTGATGATGAATGCTGTCATTTAACAAGATGTTCCTCATCATGCACACTGAAATGAAGCATCTTGGCATATGGAATGTCCACTTTAGCAATAGATGGGACTGTCGCATCACAGTCTGCTGCAAGTTCAGCAAGACACGAAGCACAACTGTCAGTTCCCTGAGGACATGTATTCAACATATGTTCTAATTAAAAATTTATTTTTGTCCACTTAAATTAAGTTCATATGTCATGCTAACTGTCTATTTCTGTCCATTCTTTGTTTCTTAATCCAATGACCTTCAAAGATGGAGAAGAATCCATCTGCTGAGTTTGAGGCAGAGAGCTTTTCACTGAAGACTGACAATGTGAAGAAAGGGAAGGGGGATTGGAGCCTTGTTCATCATTTACTACCAGTACTCCTTTATGTTTGCAGTATTAGGGCAGAAGGAACACCACAGAGCTTGTGCAAAATAATAGGTATGTGGTCTTTTCTTCAGCAATGACCAGTAAGCTCTGCAATCCAGAAGAGTTGTCCACAGCTCTAGAAGACATTAATACTTGGTTTTGTAGAGTCATCTGGGAACCTGAGAGCATGGATTTGTAGACATATTCATCATTTTGAGTATATTTTTAAAAGTCTCTCTTAAACTTTCCAGCTTTTCTAAGATGTGAAAATCGTTGGACATCCGTAGAGCCATTCTTTTGTGATTTCCCAGTCGCTAAGATTGCTAACCTTTGTCTACCCCAGTTTATATATTCTTATCTTTAACAACTCTCCTTGTGAGTTGTTGATTAAAATATAAAGAAGGTGCTGATGCAATACCTGCTACCTGCACTGTTTCATTATTGTCATTGTAAAGCAGTGCACAGCACTGTGCTTTGAAGACCACTGCAGTGGAAGGAGGCAGAAAGTAATCCACATAATCTAAACAACAAACAGCATTTTCCTTCTTTAATTTGTTCACTAGTTCAACAAAGCAACCAGGGGTATTTTAGAAATTTCCAGACAAATGAAAAAAAGTAATAATAATAACTAATGAGAGGAAAAAGTAATGGTACAACTTAAATGTCTAGGTTCAGAAGAGGAATCTGCAGTTCAGATTTTGTCAAGAGATATTCAAATAGTGGCTTTCTATATATTTTCAAAATTAGTGTCTTTGATTATGTGGAATATTATTATCCTAGAATTTCAGTTCCAAACTTCCCTTACTCCACAAGCTACTTTAAAGAGAAATTTATGCTTTAAAAATTCTACTTATTCTAAAAACATTGTCACATGAAAATTACCTAATTTACCACACCCAGAGCACCATGAAACATAGCCCTTCACATTTTCTAAGAAAATACATTGATAGTAAAGGTCATCTCCTTGCCTCCCAGATAAGGTTTAGAATAAGGAAAACAGTCTGTCCTCTTTAGCTTTTTGCTCCCTATTGCAGACTGAATCTATATTTGTAAAGACTTGGGTTCTCTTCAAGGCAATATGTTGATCCCTGTTTAACCTGGATCATTTGTACATGCTATAAATATATTTTCTTTAGATATGTCTAGTTCATAAGAGAAAGAAAATAATTGTGTTAAAATTTCTGGAATTTTTAAGAGTCAAATGAATAAAATAAAATTTTGAAATGTCAAAAAAATTGAAATGTCACCTTAAAATGCATGTGTGTATGTGTGTGTGTGTGTGTGTGTGTGTGTGAGAGAGAGAGAGAGAGAGAGAGAGAGAGAGAGAGAGAGAGAGAAGAGAATAAATTGCTTTCAGTGATATCACTGAGTATCATATCATTAGGTTGTATTACCGGGAGTTCTGCTGTGAAATGGCATGGCTATAGAATTCTTCTCCATACTGTGATGGCAACAGTGGTGATGATGATAGTGGGGCTATTTTTAGGCTAGATACACAACTATATGGGTCATTAAAAATCCAATAGCTATGTATCGGTTGAGTTTTATGAAAATATTACTTTATTTAAGAAATAAGTGCAGTTCTAGAGCAAAAATGCAATACAATATATTTTGATTTATTTTCTTCATGTTATATATGTTTTACAGTATACTTTTGGAATTTTCTTTACTTCTTTTTAAAATGCTAGCTCTGAATCTCTGAAGCAAGTCAGCATGTATTTAGATGAAACATCATGGAGATTTTTTTCTGCTTTGGTTGACAAATTTTCGTGGATGCAATTTACAATGTTGTATTATAAAAGACATTACTAGTGCATTTATCACATCCAAAGAGTTATAAACAAATGCATAAGAAAATATCTTGCTTTAACTGTTTTACCTTCATATAATTATAATACCATATTTATGTGATTTTTAAGATGAGATCTCAAATTTTTCTTATACTCATTTCCCTCTTAAAATTTCCAGAAATTTCAACACAATGCTCTTTTTTTATTATAGGAGACACAAAAGAAATAACAACCATATTTCAAATAATATTCTCTCCCTTAGAGTGGCTATAAGTCCTTATCTTTTGTAATTGCTCTGGTGACTGTAATCATTAATCCCATGTTTTGAAAATTATTTAAGATTGGAGGTACTACAGTTGTCCATATTACTTCAGTCTCTAGAGCCCTAAGGAAAGATTTAGTGCATTTTCAAAGAATTTTGCAGGTAGGAGCCCAAATGGATTTTCAACTATGCCTCAACCTTTTTGAAACCTACTGATGTTGAATAGTCTTTTACTGGTTGCCATGCCAACTGATACCAGAGGAACACTCTGCAGTGTGTTCATCCCTTAGAAAGCTTCACCAGATGTCTTCAACAAATTGCTATGAAAAGACTTTGGTCTGTCAGTCTTGTTAGAAGATAAAAATCAGGCTATGAGACGTCCCTGCCTTCACTTCTGATAAAACCAACCCATAAAATATGTAGACTTGTTCTACTCTCACAATAAACCAGTAAAATCTCTCACCCTCACCCCTACCCTCCTTACTTCCTGTAGCAGGATTTTTAAAATATTTATGCTCTTATTTCTACATGAAGCAGAAGCCATTATATGTTGCAGCTGACATTGTCTGGCCTAGCAAAGCGAGAAGCATCTGGCTGGCAGCTAGAAGAGACAGCAAGTTGATAAATTATTGATTTACATAAATCAACACCCTTTAAATATTGGTCTTTGGAAGAAAAAGGCTTTTATGCTATTTCAAGTTGAAAAGTGCTAAGATGATAAATTCAGAGTCAGCTGTATCACAAGTTTATATTTCTAATCAAAGATATACAGGCATTTCATGAATGTGCATAGTTACGCTTTAAGTTTGTGACAAAAATAAAAAAAAATTATTGTTCCTTGGTTCCGAGTCAAACAAGCTAAGAGGATTTATTTTAAAATATATTTGTAATGCTAATTTTAACTAATTAATTTACTCCTGAAATATTGATATGATTTTTAGAAATGAATATAATACTAATTATGAATTGGTGTGTTTAAAAGAGAAAAAAGAGACATGATAAATATATTTTCATGGACTTTTATTTCCATAAACCAATTGGCATCTCTAGAGTAAATTGTAGGTTTGCACAGGCAAATGAATCATTAACTGCCAGACAATTTGTTTACATAGCTGGTAATTCCAAAGCAGTATGAAAATGTGTGGAATTAGCATATACAATTGATATTTTAGCATTAAAGTAATTTATAAGTAAAAATTTAAACAAAATCTTATTTCTAATTCTAAAGTCAAAGAATTACAAGTTTGACTCCAAATTTATTTCAGGCTACTTAGTTTTATCATGGTTTATAATTAAAGCTCAGACAAAACACTACATTTTAAATTACTTAGCCATAAAACTACTTCTTTGTGTTTCTGCAATTGTATAGCCCCTTTCTGATTCTGAGCTCATATACACCTTCATTCATGAGTTTGTAGCTTATTAGAACTGTCTGCATTCTATGACATGAACAGATAACTCTATTTTTGAATTATATGAATATTGAATAGTATGATTTTTAACAAGTACTTCTATGAATTTTGGTATCAAATAATCTGAGTAATTTTGATATCTTTCTCTCATTTTCTTTATTAAAAAATTTCACACAGCATGCCTTAATCACATTCATCTTCTTCCCTAAACTCTTCACAGATGCTCGTCACCTCCTACCCACCCAGTTACAAGTCTTTTATTTTTTTTTTTGATGGGTATATTGAATAAAACTCTCTGATTCTCTTCTGTGATTTTTAAAGTACGCAAGAATCATGGACTTTTCCCCAATATGATTCTTATCATAGAATCTTAACATAAAAGTCTACAAGTACCCTCTGCCCAGTTCCTCACTTGACAGCCAGGAGTCATCTTCCAAATGCATGAATCGTGATGATCTAGCAAGTCCTTTCTTCAAGAGGACTCTGACCAGTGGTACATCTCTTCCTCAACGTTCTTCTACCACCATCAGGAATAATGTGGGTAGCAAGTGTCTGCAAAGGAGGAAATGTGATTGGTATTCAAGACTGCTTCATTCACAGACAGTTTGACATTCAAGTGACACTTTTGTGGTCAGCTGTAGTTTGTAAGAATGACTTTTCTTGAAAGAGATGATGCCACATCAAAAAACAGATTAGGCATAGGGACTATTTTCAGGCTAGGTGAGCACATTAGCATCATTACCATCTGGGTGTTAAGGCAGACATATCCTTAATGTATACATATGAATCATCAAAATGAATCAGCCAAGACCAAAACAGTCCTATGTCTAATTGTAATAGTAAAGACTGGCAATATCAACATTGTAGGCTACCTGTATTCTTCTGACCCTGACTTGTCCTGCTTTGAGTTTTTTGTTACTTTATATACAAGGATGTTTTTCATAAGAACACATATATGTTCAAAGATATCAGGCTTATATGCTACTGAGGCCTTTAGGTTCTAGAGTTCTTTTCAAAAGAGAATCATTCAATGTATAAAAGTCATAGTACTCCAGTAGAATGCAGAAAACTAAGGTAAAAATGTTCTTTAAAACTCAACTAAGTATGAAAAATACTGTCCAGAAATTAAGAGAAGGTGTGGAGCTAAAAGTGGTGCTTAAGATTTGGCTCAATAGGGTTATTAATCATGGAGAGAAGATTGTTTTCAGCATAGCATACACATGACAGCTTGATTAGTACAGATGCAGAGAATAACATTTGCAAATGATGGAAAAAATAGCTGTCTCTGTCACTGTTCTATTGCTGTGAAGAGACAGCATGGGCAAGACAACTCTAATTAAAAGGAAGCGTTTAACTGGGCTTGCTTACAGTTTTATAGAGGATGTCCACAATCATCACAGTGAGAAGCACACAGGCGTGGGGCAGTAGCTGAGAGCTTTATGTCAGGAGCAACAGGCAACAAGCACCAGACACTGGTCTGGCACATATCTTCCAGCAAGGCCACACCTTTAATCCTTCTCAGTTTTGGTAAGAATTCAAACACACTGAGCCTGTAGGATTATTCTCACCACAACCACCACAAAAGCAGATGTTAAAAAGCATAGTTCTCTTTCCTTCAAATATTTCAAAATATTACATATTTTTCTTTCCTTCTTAAGACTTATTTTTATATTTTATTTTATTTTATCCTATTTCCAAGATTATTCCAGCAGAATGTGGTAAAATCCTTGGAAACAGATAATGGTACAATTCAAGATTATATCTATGATAAAGAGGACAACCCAGTGCAGAAAACCTGCAGGCCAATACAAAGGTTTTATAATAATAAATGTTCTAGATCATATATAGGGAAGGATTGGTCTTAGAGAAGAGTAAAACACTTCTCTCCTAGAGCAAAACCACCCAGAACATATGGACATCAAAACAGTCAAGTAGCAGGAAATGGGGAAATTAGCGCTTTCCTTATTTGTTTTGTTTTTTAAAATGTGATTGTCTTGGTTATTTTCAGGAAAGTAGAATCTTCAGTTAGGGATTTTTAAAATGGGTTAGAGAATATCAACACATGAAAGGAATTTCTCCTGTACTTTTACCACACAAAATAAAACCCTTACCACACACACACACACACACACACACACATGCCATTCTGGCTTGTTTTACCAGCTGAATATGGAACAAGAAAATCATTACCAAACTTCCATTTGTATTCATTATTTCCTTATAATTTTGAATTGTCACCACCTAGTCATTTAACCATAATCAATATAATTCATATTGCCTGTTCTATGTGTGTATATAAGGGAAAAATCATAGCATATTTTGTGGCTTCCTTAAAACTAGCATTGTTTTCACTTTTCATATTCATCTTTTCAATGGCTATCATTTGTTAATTGCTTGCTTGTGTGGTATTCAATAGGTACCATAGTAGATAAAAATACACATGGTATCATCATGTTGATGAATATGTTAATTAATTATTCTAATTTGAGTGGCAAAAAGTAGGTTACAACAATAAATATAGGTAGGAGTATAACTCTGTGGTGGAGTGTGTGTTTAGCATTTTAAGATCCTAGGCTCAGTGTCAAAACCTAATGTAAAATAAAATAAATGATGGATTTGGTTACAATCATAATAAAATCAACAAAATTACATAGCCATATAATAAGTCATATAAAAATATAGACATAAGTGGAATATTTAAAAGTCTGGATTAAATATTACATATTATTCCTTCTTTCCAGCAATTGTTTGTCATGAGAGAACATGAGTTTCCAAGGATAGATGAAGTATCTTGATAGTGATTTTTAAATATATTAAACCTTTTGAATTAATAATCACATTAAATATTCTATAAAGATATTGTCACTGTTTTCAGTAATACAGGATTATGTCAACTGGCCAAAACTTCCAGAGTCCACAGCAAGCACTACAAGCAGAAGAAAACTCCCCATGAGAGCAAGCCACATTATTTGTGGTGAAATTCAAACATAGGATCAATTCTGTTTCTTCCCAGAATGAATGTGGCTTTTAAGCAACAGCTGGAGTAAGCGTGTTGCTGGGAATCACTTGTCAGCTGGACCCAAACCATTCTGTGAAAGCAGAGAGATAATCTGCAAGTGAAAGGCAAGTTAGAAACCTAGAGAGAAAAGCAGAGCTCTCTTTTTAAGAAACTAAACACCTCATTTGCCAATACCCACTGTCCTCTATACATTGCCCCAAAATACATAAAGTGATCCTTCGCTTTTTGAGCACCTTGTTGTTGTTGTTGCTTTCATGTGTTTATTTCATATTAGTGGCTACATCTGAGAGTGATAGGAAAATCAGGAGTCAGATAAAGAATGTCCATAGTTTGAGAGACAGATGAGCCTGAACCACACAGACAGCAGCCTGTATTTACTACTGAAGAATAGAATAATGATAATAGTACTAGGAATATCGTGGTTGTATAGGAAGACGGCAGATACTGGACTAAATAACTCATATACATAGAAAGGAGATTTTCAAACAGGTTGGCTGGTCCTTCTACTCATGCTGATCTGAAGAACCCTGGCTTCGCCAGCTACAGCTTGCTGACATTCCAAGGCTTTGCTGTCTGCCTCCAGGGCTATTGTGAGTTAGGAAAACATTCATGAATTCTGGTCTAGTGGAAGGAGGTGGGGCCATTGTGGACTAGTCCGTCATAGGAATTCCTCTTTTTCTCCCTACTCAGCCTCCATCCTCTTCATTGTGCCCTCACTGTCATGACATTCTTTCTCCTCACAGGCACTAAATGTATGGAGACTTGCCAGGACACATTATAACTGTGGGCCAAAAAAGGCAAAAAACAAAACAAAACAAAAACCAAATTCTTCCATTTACATAGATTCTCTCATGGACTTTGCCATAGTCATACAAAGTTGAGTAATCCAGAGAACTACATATGTCAAGCTACTAAAGTCCTGATACTATATTACTAGAGATATAGTGCTTGGTGTAATTTGAAAACTATGTAAAAGAAAACTATGTAAGAGAAACTTTTATGTCTTTTATATTTGCCATGTTTATTTCAGTCTTAATTTTCTTCAGGTTTATAAGTTTAAATACTATATACCCACCAACACTAACAATATGTATTAAGAAAAATATTGCACTTAAATTATAAACTTCATGTTCCCAAATGACATGTAATCTATATTTCGATTTAAAATTGTCAGCATTCATGAACAAGAAGAAAATATAATTCTTTATTTTTATTAGACATTTTCTTTATTTACATTTCAAATGTTAGCCCCTTTTCTGGTCTCCCCTGGAAAATTGCCCAACCCATCCCTCTTACCCTTACCAAGCCAACCACTCCTGCTTCTCTGTCCTGGTATTCCCCTATACTGGGGCATCAAGCCTTCTAAGGACCGTGGACCTCTCCTGCTTTAGATGTCCAAAAGGCCATCCTCTGCCTCATATGCAACTGGAGCCATGGGTCCCTCCATGTGTATTCTTTGGTTGGTGGTTTAGTCCCTGGGAGCTCTGGGGGTACTGGTTGGCTCACATTGTTGTTCTTCCTATGGGGCTGCAAACCCCTTCTGCTCTTAAGTATTACCTTTTCTTTCCACCTGATTCTTCCAATAGAATTAACTGGGTAGTATAAATGTAATGTCTATTATACGGTTGCTAAAGATAAGACCAAAAGACTTGACTTTTATCCTTATTCTTCCTTGCACTTTCTACATACACATTATAATGCAAAATAACAGTAAATGCTATTGGTTTTATTTTCAAAATAGATATTAACTTAAATAAATTCTGTCTTCTTTGATCACAGTCACTTCAGAACCTTGTCTAGTCTCTTCATAACTATGTTGTTCCTTCATGATATGAATGGTTATCTCATGAGGAGAATTCTGCAGACATCTCTGTTTTCAGCTCTGTCCATCATATCCATTTGACTCAACTTCCTGAGGTCTTCTCACAGTATTGATTACCTTTCAAAGCAATCAGCTAGTGGCAACATTTTTAGAGGTTCTTATGAAATGGTTGACAAAATCACCCACCAGCACCATTTCTAATCAACAGTGTAATCAACTACTCACACTGCAACAAGAATAGTGAAAGGATTACATGAATGAGCACAGGCAAAGGGGGATATCATATATACTTACTTCAAATAATATAGCTTAATACATAGACAACAACATAGGAGGTGGAAAAAGAGTGTGTATATTTATATTTATGTATGTATATATATGTACACAAATACACACACACACACACATATATATATATCACATACATATATATATACATATATACATGGTAAAACTTGTTACATAAAATGATAAAATTATTAGGTAAACAAAAAGCTAAGTAAAGATAGCATTTCTCACTATCTTTTACTGCTGAATAGTCATGGGTCCTAAGATGAAACTTGCTCTAGCAATTGGACTGTAGTGGTGTCCACATGCTGAGGTTATTTTCTTAATGAAGAGAAACATACATTCTGTTTTCAATCTCTTCTGCTCTGATTTGGGTGGACACAGTAAGGAGGATGCACAGACATGTGCAGATGTTGAAGTGCATGTCTTGCAAAAGATAGATTATAAGTTTTCAAAAAATGTCAGAAAGTTCTTAGACATTTGAACATGCAATGCTTTTGAGTTTAGATACTGGATAAAAATTTCTCATGAAGAAATTTGTTATACTTTTCAAATCACACACACACATACACGCAAACATACATTGAAATATATTAACAAATCAATTAGATAGCCATAATTGTCAAATTGTTATTTTATTATTAGTTTCTATTTACTATTTAAATGAACATAATTTAAAATAAAGCTGGTGTATTCTGTATACTCCTTACCAGTTTCCTAATTGATTATTAAAAATGTCCTCTACCAAGAACAGAATTCATAGTATTTTCTCAATACTAACATATCCACAAACCATATAGACTTTCATATTGCTAGGTTTACTTTTAAATGTGTCTGTAGTGTATAAAATATAGAAATTCAACATATGTATACATACCCAAAACATCTATATTCATGGGTAAAATCAACTGTATATTCAAAACATTTGGAAAAATGCCATTTGCACTGAACTCAAATAGATCTATATTCTTATAGTTATCTATCTTATTTAATGATTGTATACCTAATATTACTAGTTATCTGTTATGTTTGGAAGTATGTAGGATAGTGGGTATACCAGCTGGTTTTGTGTGTCAACTGGACACAGGCTGGAGCTATGACAGAGAAAGGAGCTTCAGTTGGGGAAGTGCCTCCATGAGATCCAGCTATGGGGCATTTTCTCAATTTGTGATCATGAAGGGAGGGGCCCTTGTGGGTGGTGCCATCCATGGGCTGATAGTCTTGGGTACTATAAGAAAGCAAACTGAGCAAGCCAGGGGAAGCAAACCAGTGTATAACATCCTTCCATGTCCTCTGCATCATCTCCGGCGTCCTGACCTGCTTAGTTCCAGTTCTGACTTCCTTTGGTGATGAACAGCAACGTGAAAGTATAAGATAAATAAATCCTTTCCTCTATATCTTGCTTCTTGGTCATGATGTTTGTGCAGGAATAGAAACCCTGACTAAGCCAGTGGGTATAAGATTCATGCAAATAATTTCTGAGTTTTATAGGAGGTTTGAGCAACCATAGAATTTGCCTCCAAGAGAGATCCCAGAACAAATTTTTCATGAATATCAAGGATAAATATAATATGACATAGTATGAAACTTAATTTTTTACTCAATATAACACTTAAAATCTACCAGTCATTGAATATATTAATATCTATCTCAGTTGTAGTATCTTCCTGAATAATATTTGATTCATAAGACATCGAAACATATGGAAGTAAGGAATATTGTGTATAGTTCAGTGAGATTTTATTGTCTATTACAAAGTTTAGCAGTACAAAATTTAGTAAATTGCATAAATTCAATAAGACTTTATTTAATAATAAACCAATGTACCATATTAGGAGCCTTTCTGCCACTCTACCTTTTCATCATATTGAGTGCTGTAGTGAGTATGCTTGACCATATCTCCATATTCAAGATAGCTGAATCCAAAAGATTATTTTCAGGGTAAGAGAAACTTCAGCTTCACTGACAGATGGGCAGTGTATTTTCATCCACATGTGATATTGAAAAAAAGTGCCTTAATTTTTTTAAATAATTGAATTAGAGTAAAATAATAGTTTCTAGTTATATTTAATGCTTAAATATTCTTATTTTTGATCTATCAATTTTGAATCTTTCACGACCAAGGTGGAAATTTTAAATTTAAAATAAGAGCAAGAAACATTTTCTAAGTGCATTAACCAGTTAAATTTCTTCTGTGAATACTGTTTGTATTATTCACTAACTTTTGTCCAGTTATCTGCCAAATTCTTATTAATGTATAATAATTTAAATGTAGTTAGATCATCTTTCTTTACCTGTAGTACATATTTTCTTTTTTGTTCATGCAATGTATATTTTAAAAACTTTTTAAAAGTTTTATTATTTTATGTGTCTGAGTGTTTTGTGTGCATATACATACCATGTGTGCACTTCTTGCATGTAAAGGCCAGGAAAGGCATCAGATCATCTGTGACTGCAGTTACAGATGTTTGTAGCATGTTGGGGCTGAATCTGATCTCAGGTCATTCCAGGACCATCAAGTACTCTAAGTACTTTGTGATCCCTAGAAATTTACAATGCTAATTTAGTCATATTTACTAACCTTTGAAACCTCATAAACTATGACTTAAAGCTTTTCTTTTATTTTGATTATCATAAAGTTTGCTTTATAGCTTTTAGATTTTAATATAATATGAATAATGTGCTTTGAAAAGATAATTTGTTAAATGCCTCCACCACTGCACACTTGTGTTTTTGTTTTTGTTTTTATTTCAGGAAGAAGTAGGTATTTTGAATTATTACAAACGCTTTATTTACCGAATGAAGAGTCAGGAGTCAGAGATTGTGGTGAAAGTCTGCTAGCTCAGAGAGACAGAGAAAGCACCCAGCTGACCTTCCTACCCCACAGACATCCCAGAGGGAAAAAGCTCCTTCTCTTCGTTCTCCTTCTCTATCTAGTTCTCCTTCCTCCTTCTCCTCTGCTTATGCAGACTGTCTTAAATACCCTTCAACTCATTGACCCTCCTTTCTCTTTCCTTGGCTTTCTTATGTTCACTCCCTGTCAACTGGTTGCTTGCACTACCTCTTGACCTGTGGTTGACTTTTCAATCTTGTTTACAATAGACATAAAAGTCTCAGATTAAAGGTATATTCTAGTTTTTGAACCACATTACACCAAGAAACGGGTTTGTCCAGTACACAATCTTAATATGGTCAAATATTCTGCAACATCTTGGATTAGAGGTGTGTGCTAAGAAATGGCCACACTACCATTGGAGACAGGGTTTTTTTTTGTTTGTTTGTTTGTTTGCTTGCTTGTTTGTTTGTTTTCAGTATGCAATCTCAGGGTTCACAATCTGATCAGGCGTCTGGCAACACTTTAGAATATACAACATAAAATTGGCCTTATGCTGAATATGAAAATAGTAAATGACGCTTGCATTGTACCTGCTTACAAGGCAACATTCAAATTTGTGATCATATAGTATCATACAGTGTTCTCTAACACACTGCACCTGCAGCTCTTTTGAATGAGGAGCAGAGACATTCCTGGATAGGCCATGAGTGTATATGCAGAGGGGCAGAGGTACAGCATTCAATGCTCTTGAAGTTTGTCAGTGGCTAGCAGCTGATGGCCTAGAAGTTGAAACCCTAGAAGCCATGGAGCTCCCAGAACAGGCAGCCAGTGTAACACATTTCTTGAAATGCAGCTGTTTTTTCCTCTGCCTTATCTGACTTCCCTCAACCCCTTGTAACTGTCTCTTAGGAATATTTCATTAATAAGTAATTTACCAATGATCAGCAGTTCATGTTGTACACATAACTTTTCTTTTTGCCTTTAAAAATCCTGTAGCATTCGATTAAAAACAAGAAAAAATTCACAATGTGGCTAGAGATCTATTTTTTCTTTTTCTTCCTCTCTCTCTCTCTCTCTCTCTCTCTCTCTCTCTCTCTCTCTCTCTCTCTCTCTCTCTCTCTCTCTCTCTCTTTCTCTCTTTCTTTCTTTTATTTCTTACCAAATAGCATTCTGATGGAAATGTAAACATATAACTCATCAAACATTATTTTAAAATTCAGCAAATTTACTTTATTCTCAAAAAATAAAGAAATAAAAATCAATTTAAATGCCATGATGGTTGCAATGTTTATTCGATAAATTTTTATTTATGTATATCAGTAATTTGAATTACTGATGGTGAATGAATTACTGATGGTAATGCTACCACCATAATTTCAGTTTTTGTCATTCTGGAAGCATTAAATTTTGAAAATATGGAGGGCATGCTGAAAACAAGGCTATGGGATAGCATAAAGTATTTATAGCGTAAATACTTTCAAATATGATAATAAGAAAAGCAAAATTCATATACAAAATCTGTGATTTATTTCAATGTTTTCTACTCTGGGAGTATACTTAAAATTTCTAATATCAAAATCAAGATGTAAATATACAAGTGAAGCATTTTGTCACTGATGTGGTGGAGACAGTAGTCCTCGGAATCCAGCACTTTGCTTCATTCAGAGGTAGAAGAATTGAGCAATGAGCAAAGATAAGCGTGGACAAGGTGCTATTCACTTCTATAGTGTAATCTGTCTCCCGTGGCTTCTGCTTATCACTGCCCGGAACTCATTTCATTTCTTTTAGGAGCTTGCATGCAGCTTGGTCAGAGTAGTAGAATTATCACTAAAATCAGCCTCATTACTGCATGACCAGTGAATAAGACCCTGATGATTCCTTGATCCCTGTTTGGATTTATACATTTTATCAATTGCTAATGTGGCCTCTGCCTGGTGTTCCCCAGACCAGGGATTGCATTGCCCGAGAAAAAGAGAAGCAAGTACTTCATGTACTAGTATAGATGAGAATTGTGCTGCCTTTGTCTCTTCCCTTCTCTCATTTCTCTGTTCTCAAATTACTGTGATAGGAACTTAGAGTGAATGATTTGTGCATTATAATTTTTGAATGAGTTAATTGACTTTGTTGGTTTGGTGGATTTGTCTTGCTTCGTTGAAGCATCTTCTTTGGCTGAACTGTGATTTTAATAAAATATGGCTTGGAAATCTAGAGAGCACATTGTAAGATTCTAAGGTGTATTCTGCTTGACGACATGTCTGTCTTAGTCTATGTAAGGAGAAAACTTTGGCACAGTATATGTGAAATGAGGTCCTGGCCTTCAAGTTCTTTATTAAATTTGATTTTTAGCATTGTGTGTTTTATTTGAACTCATTAATATTGGATGCTATACTTGGTTCTTGGTGCTTGAAATAGCTAGATGAAAAACATGCAGAACAATTTGGGGGGAGATAATTTTCTGTAAGAAGAGTCATATAGTGACAAAAGAATGTCAATACAGCACAAACCATGATAGAGATTTCTGTGAAGAACTTAGGGAATAATCCCTCTGTACCTCCCAATCAGTAGCTGGCCACCGGTCTCTCCTTTATCATTTGTTCTCATAGCATCTTTACTAACATCTCATAGATTCCTAAACTATTTGTTCCAGTCATGTACCTATTTTCAACAATGTAAGCTACAGAAGAAAGGGATTTTTGCCTGCTGGCTTTCTCCTGCTGTAGCAACAACTAGGACAATGGTTCACAGTAAATCCTCATTGAATTCCTAATGGAGAAAGCAATGAATGTTAGACTATTCCCAGCAATGATATCGCCTGTGATTTTTCTATCTCTACATGCTCAATTGTACAACATAAACAATAAAACAGGCTTACAATGTCTCATAGCTTTAAGGATTAAAAATATCCTTTGGCAATTACTACAGCTATTACTAAATTCAGAAAAACAAACTAGCCTTTATGTAACACTAACTATTCACAGAACAGTAGAAAGTTCTTGATGAATAAGATAAGCTTAGAATCTCACCTGTGTTAATAAGGAACCTAGAACTTTTACATAAATTCTGAATCTCAGGGCCAGTGACTGGAATGTACTGGAGTGATGTCATTTCACATACGGATCCGGCTTCACACCTAGTCCAGAACTGAGCATGTGCCATATTGAACAATGATTTCTTTCGTACCACTCCCAAGAAAATTAAACAAGCAAACAAAAAACAGATTGCCATTTTCTTCTTTCATTGTGTGTTTTTTTTCCCCACAATTTCAACCAAGATGCCTTATTGATTTATATCATGTTGTATAAATATGGATGAGTAGAAATGTCTATAGGTATATTTAACTGAGAATGAAATCATGGATGTATAGGCTACAAATTTTTTTTTTACAAGATTCAGGTAATAAATAATCAGCAAGATAGTGTCTGCTACTGAATTTTCCACATTGAGCTAGTGATTCAGTTCTTTTTTTTTAGATGAGATATTTTTTAAATTTTTTATGGTTTTTCTTATTTGATATATTCTTTATTTATATTTCTTTTTTTAAATTTTTTAAATTTTATTCGATATATTTTTTTATTTACATTTCAAATGATTTCCCCTTTTCTGGTCCCCCACTCCCCGAAAGTCACATAAGCCCCCTTCCCTCCCTCTGTTCTCCAAAGGACCAATGAATTAAAGTATTTTTAATTAAATAGGAAGAATTTCAAAATAAACAAGAATTAGGGTACCTTAAAGCTACTGATCTTACCCAATATATTTTGTGCTTGATTGTAAAGAAATAGACAGTTGGATTATTTGTAAAAATTAAAAGGATAATGTCCATGAGTATGAAACATCAAACAGGACCTATAAATTTTTGCTTCAAAGGTAGCCTATTAACCCAATCCTACTTTCTTCTTTGCATCCGCTTCAATGACCATCTAATATACTTCATCCCCTGCCTATATTTCAGTCAATAATATGATTAATTTCTTAAGATTTTTGTGCTAACATCCCTAATGTTAGAAATAAGCTATCAAGAATGACTCTATGAGTGATCATGCAGAGATTCAATAAATTCCCGAAAGGAATTTGTTGATGCTTCCAAACAAATATCGGGCAATCTTTCAAAGCTGAAAGACACCCCAGCTGCTCCAGCCCTGAATTATTATAACTGTCTTTTCATAATTCTATTTTTATTACATGTGTTTAGAAGCATGCTGGTAAAATAAAAATTAAAGTACCCAGTAACTGATAAGAGACTAGGCATTGTCCAATCACACTAGCGTCTATACATATGTCAACTAGGTTCCAGCCATGAAAGTTTCTTCCAACGTTTAAATTGCATTATGGATGCACAGTATTAAGTTAAACTGATGAAGTTTACCAAGAAGCTGGTCAACTATTAAACTGGGGAAAATGAGGGATCCTAAGAAGAATGGGGAAGTGGCTATTTGCCTAGTGAAATGGAAATGTTTCAAAATTTTAACTCTTTGGTTTGGCATAGAAAAGAGACTGAATGCAGTTTTGCCCAGCCACATGTATTAATAAAGGAATTGGCAGAGTGTCAACAAGTTCTACACACTGGAGCCACGCCAATTATTTTTGGCTACCACAACTCTTAACAATCTGCACTAACATCCCTTTTCGAAGAATGCAGACTGGAAAATGAATGGGGAATTTTAGTATCTGCGGAAATGTGAATGGTATAACTCAATATTTTACAGAAGCCTGATTTATAGGAGAGCAATGGGAAATTATGTGTGAGATCTAAAATTGCATTCCCTTGGGATCATTTCTGCTTTTCAAGAGAGAGGCAGATCAGGTCAGAATTTTATTATTTTTGGCTATCGGCCAAAGAAAGTCTTACAACGTGATCCTAACATGTCTAAAAGAAAATAAAATAAAAACAAAGCTAGTTAATATAAAGGTAGTAATAGCAGTTGGGGTGAATTTTTAAAAAAAGACAACAGTCTCACTCTTGAATTTACCGTTTCTACTGGCAGGGGTTGAGCTTCTCATTAGTCCCTGCAAATATCAGACAAGAAAAGACACTTCAGATTCGACTAGACTATAAAGAATGTCTTCTTTCATACTTCTTAAAATCAGAGCTGTCTCCAAAGAAGCTTCTTACAGAATTTCAGATTCATGCTGCAGAACCTATGGCGGATAAATGGAATTTTAATGGATAGATGGATTTCAGTGGTACCAGCTTGATGGCTTCAGTGAGCTCTGGGCTCTGGTCCTCACTTATATCACTTGCTATCATGATGCTTTGCAGTTGCACAAAGTTTAAAAATATTCTTACAAGAGTAACCACCCCAGAGTCTCCCATCTTATACCTCATATGGGAACATGAGAGAGATATTTCATTATTTCTCAATTAGTAAAGTGATTGCTACCAGTAAATCTTTGACTGTATTTCTTCCTTACACTAAGAAAGAGAACTGTCAATCAACATTTTGATATAGTCATATTTTAGATAATATTTCAAATATACGTTGTTTATAAGTACCCTGTAAGTTGTCAATGCGGTAACGTGCTATGTACTTAGTACTTTTATTTAAATACATCAGAAATATTTTTCTGACGTTTTTATTTTTTCTGTAGCAACAGCATCGTGGTGAATTTTCAGTTATGGGTGGAACTGGGTAGTAATCCATTAGGCTTTGCAATCCTCTGTGCAAATGAATTAGATTTGCTGCCTTAACACATATGGCACTGTGATCATTTGATGGGTAAGCAAGATACAAGATTTTGTCACAAAGCATTTTAGCCTCTGCTGTTTTAAAAATCACTGCTTGTAATTGCAGTTTAGGATGGAAACTCATATAATACTCATTCCTTATTCTTCTTTTTCTAATTATGAACTACTCTTTTAGATACACAATGTCTCCTGACATTAATTTTACATACTCATGATTATCTTTATTTTATTGAAAGACTTAACAGACCCACATTCTTCGATATAATTTTGAGGGTGTGGTTTGTTATGGTTTCTTTTTCTGTCTCTTGGTTGTTCTATAAGATTTCTAAACTGTTCGTTAGTGGATTTCCGTGACTTCTGTCTCATGCTGCTGAGCTTATTTTATTCTTCTCTATTAGAATATAGCACGTCACTTCTGGATTTTTCCCAAAGTGCCCTCAGGAAAAGTCAAAGTAGGAACCGAAATGTTAGTTTGAGTCCTGCAATTTGACTAGTGTCTCTTGAAGCAAGGATTTCCTACCTGATTTGTGTTGTTAGCATTTGTGTTCTACATTCCCTACTTTCTCATCAAGTAGAAATATCACATGAAAGTGAAGTTCTGTGTGACACACTTTGTACCAGAGTGCATTCCTAGCAATATATGAGTATATGAAAAATGCTTTGATGAAACCCAGCTGTCCCTCTGCCTTTGCTATTTATTTATTTATTTATTTATTTATTTATTTATTTATTTACATCCTAAATGTGGCCCACACTCCTTGTCTTCGCTCACAGGGTCCCTCCCTCCTTCCTCTTTCCTTTTTCTCTGAGTGGGTGGGTCCTGCCCTATTCTGGCTATCCCCTCACCCTGGAGCATCAATTCTCCAAGATTAGGTGAATCCTCTCCCACAAGGCAGCTGAGTTGGGGGAGTGGATTCCACAGCCAGGCCACAGCTTTAGGGGCACTCCCTCTGTCTTTTTGATGCCCTTTTAACAATGTGAACAATGGTGACAAAAATTGTGGATACTAGAACTATCTTTCATTTGGGAATTTTCAAGGTACTTTTTAATGTTTCTGGGAAGTTCAGGCATGTCAGCAATGGAAAGAAGAATAGAAAAAATAATAAAGGATTTCTTCTAATAAGAGATCTCTTGGGGTGGTCATCATCATTCCTGTTTCTTACTGGGACCGTAGAAGGCTATATTTGCTGTAGGTGGAAAATAATATCACTATTTTGCATTCTTGTTGGGTATCTAAATTATAAGTATGAAAATATATTTTCTTTTCCTCTGACTGAACTAATGTTAGGATAAAGGCAGTGACATCTCTATCATCATGCTTGTGTCTGTTTGTCACAATAAGCATACTACCTATACAATACTAGATCTAACACGTAGATATGTGTAATATCTTTGTGTTTAAGACCCTGGTATTTAGCAGTCACTTGTCTCTGAAGTATAACTTCATTACTCCATCTGTGTTTGGCATATTGTGGACTCAGTTTGAGACATATCTTTCTGAATTCTCGTCTGCCCTTGTAGAAATTAAACATATATTATAGGATGGTGCACTAATCAAATATTCTTACATTCTTTTCATTTATTTTACAAAGAAGTAGCCCATTGTATACATTTTACTCTGAGTACACAATAAATTTCTATAAAGTAACTGGTATAAGTCTATATTTTGAAGTACTAAGGAATACACACTTTCTAATTAGGTTAGAATTTCCTTAAAAATGGGGAAATATACATCGTATGTTAAACATACTATCAATTTGCAAACTAAAGAAGGAAATAGAATACATTCAGGATACATTGCATAAAATTTTGATAGTTTGGAGTGGTGACACAAACCTTTAATCCCAATACTCAGGAGGCAGAGACAGGTAGATTTTCATGAGTTCAAAGTCAGCCTAGTTTCTATAGTGATTACCAGGACCAAAAAAAAAGCTGAATAGTGAGACCTGTCTTAAAACACACACATTTTAATTAATTTATGAAATATGTAATATTTTGATGAAATTAAAAACTTATCAGTTCCATTTGTACATTGTAATATATGCAATTATATATATTTATTTACATTGTTTTACTAGATTATATTCGGCAACAAATAATGAAGAAAGCTTTTGTTGACTGAATAATGTTCAACAAAAACTACTTAGCTTTTTAAATATAGTCTGAAAGTATAAGTTTGTTTTTGTAGAGGAAAGCAATCTACAAAGCAAATTATATATTACTGGAATCAAAATAAAAATTTCAAGGTCATTCTTCACAGATATAACCCTTAAGTTTATGCATAATCAGAAATGACAAAAGATAGCCGAGGCAAATCTAAACAAATAGATTGGCAGGAACTAAAGTCTTGTTTCAGACTTACAGCCATAGTAATAAAACCAATAGGTACTAGCATAAAAGCATACAAATGGGTAAGAGCATAGAATAAACCCCCAGATTTAAGTACATGTGTTAAGAGTTGCTTTTTTTTTTTATATGTATACAAGTATTTTATATGCAAGTATTATACAATGGACAAATGATAGCATATTTTGCAAATTGTGCTGAGAAAACTTAGTATCAATATGCAGAAGAATTAAAGCATCTTCAAATCTCTAAACTTAATTGAAATTCAAGTCTATATAGATCAAAGACATCAACATAAAACCTGACACTCTAAAACTACTGAAGGAAAGAAGAGAGAATGGATTTAAACACATAAGTACAGGTAATAGTTTTCTGAACAAGTCTTTAATAACATGGAAAATATGACAAACAGATGAAATGCTGGCTCCTTGAAAGTAACCAAGCTTCTGCACAATAAAAAACAATTTATAGAATAAAGAGGAAGACCACAGAATGAGAAAATCTTTGCCACATTTGCTTCTGACAGAGATTTGATGTATAGACCATGCAAAGAGGTCAAAATCTAAATACCAACAAAGCAAATAAACCAATTTACAACTTGTATACAAGACTAAATAGAAACTGCCAAAGAAAAAACACAACTGTTTAGTACACATTTTGAAATGTTTCTTTTGGGGCAAGACATCCTCTTCCACCAAGTATATACATTCAGTAGGGCACGAATGGGGACATGAAAGAGAAAGGGGATACCTATCTAGTAGCCAGATCAGCTGAACCAACCCTGGCAGTAAACAGGGTGACAGGTATTACAGCTAGATTGTCATCACTGAAAACCTTCTCTTTGAGGACTAGCTTTCATGGTACCAAAAGACTCTATGCAAGCTTCCAAATGATAGTAGCAACTAAAAGACCTACCTAGCTGTGGCATCTATTAACCATTGTAACAATGATACAATAACCTTAAGGTGCTGTAATGACATGAATACCTCAACAATAACCGAAAATTCTCTAGCTGGAATTAAGACCCATTTAAGAAGAGATAAATCATTTCTGATCCTGGAAACCTAGCAAACTATCCAGGGTTAATGAAGTCATAGACCTTAGGGAGAACCTACAAATTCCACTTTTCTAAGTCAGCATAGCAATATATACAATCTAAATAATTTTCAATATACATTTGGATAAGCATAATCCTTGCTCTCCATCAAGGAAACTTCTTTTTATAACAGAAAACCATTACAGAGAAATAGAACTAATTAAACTACAACGGTTTGGAGCCCAGTCCCAGATGATATATCTACAATAAAACTCATGAACTTAAAGTTCAGTAATCATTGCAGAACAGGTAGCTAAATGATTGTGAAAATAACAAGAACAGGATGCTGGCTATGCGATTGTATCTTCTAGGAATGTCAGAAGCTAGGTCAATGATGTCTCAATAATGTGATTTCCTAAATATGAGTGTACAAAGACAATATCAGTAGACATGATAATGTGCACAAACTATAGACAACTAAGGAATACTGAGAGAGGAATAAATAATCTTTCCAAGGGAATAACATGCCAATTGGTTATCCAGTACCAAGTAGTCATTCCAGAAAATATATAGAAAACTAACATTCTAAAATCTGAATATATATATACACATACATACATATATAACAACAATTAGTAAAAAAAATAGGCCATACATTAAGAAAAGAGAGTTCATAAAGAATAAAAATCATAATTATATTATAATCTTAAAAATTAGAAGAATCAATGCTCATCATGTGTCCTACTTTTACACACCAACTGTGTGGCAAGTGAGCAAGTACTGCTGGTTTCATCTTATTTATTTTAACCAACTTAAAAGATTTATTTTCCTACATTTACACATAGAGAACATGAGGGCCAACCAGATTAAGTAAACTGGCCCGGGTCACAGGGCTTGTAAATAACAGAACCAGCCTGAAAATCAAAGCTGTTTGGTTAATAAATCTTTATTTACTCTACCATGTGACAGTGGAATTAATTCAATGTCAAGATAAGCATTCAGTAATAATATAAAGGTATTACTGTAATTACAATAAGTGACACTTGCTTGGTAATATTGGGTGTCATAGGCAACTGAAATATTTTCTAAATGTATTATACAATCCACCAAATTACAAGATATCATTGTCAGCATCTTAAGATAAAACGTAAAGGATATACAGCACGGTTAAGATGCTAGCAATAATCTCACGCTTTCTTTCCCGTGAACCAGCATGTGCGACAATAACTAAGCAATAGTCTCACTATTTGAATGTACTTGCCCCATCTAGACAGTAAAACCAAAATAGTGTGCATCCTACTGAAATCTTACTATCAATTAGACATAATAAAATTATGCACAATGCAAGTCAGAAATTATCCATTGGCTCAAATGATGATATCCTATTTTTGCTCAAGCGCAAGCATAATTCTTTCACTTAAGAAAATATCCTAGATCCATAGAAAACAAAAACCTATAAACAAATAAAGCAGGCAATGGAACGGTCCAGAAAAACTGCATTACATATTCCTGTAAATGAGAGAAAGGTGATCAGAAAAAGAAGTTCACAAACACAAAACTCTGTAGTAAGTGAACTAACCCGGAAAAGAAAGGAGTGTTCTGATTATTAAATTTATATGCCATTTGACTCTACTCTAGTGCTCAGTTCGTTCGATAAAACACTATTGTGGTTTGGGTATGAATTATCCTGCATGGTGCTCATTTGTGAGAGGCTTGTTCTGCAGATGATACTGCTGTTTTGGGAGGTCATGTAAACTTTAAAAGATGGTCTTAGCTGAAGGAGGATACTGAGATGTGACCTTGGAGCATATCTTGCCCGTATCCCCTTGTAATTTCAGTAAATATATTTTATAGTTGTGTATACCATCTACAATGAACTTAGTTGAATCCAATTGACTTCAAACATGTGAATATTGTTCATATAATTATTTGTAAGATTTAGAAAAAAAAATCACTGAATTTATAGCAAGGCTAAAGATGAATTCCTGTGTGAGATGCTAACCACAAACTCAGAACAGGCCAAATGAAAAATCGAATGAGAAAGTTCCTTAGAGAAATAATATATGTCCTAATATAAATATAGTAGTATCTGACCCATACAAATATTTTCTATTATCATTCTAGATTCCAGTATAATTAATCTCTCTCAATAACATGCCACAGAAAGGACACAGCCCAGTGATATATGTCTATCTCACAGTCCCTGCTGTAACATTTTAATCATTCATTCTCTCTCTCTCTCTCTCTCTCTCTCTCTCTCTCTCTCTCTCTCTCTTTCTCTCTCTCTCTTTCTTCTTCTTCTTCTTCTTCTTCTTCTTCTTCTTCTTCCTCTTCCTCCTCCTCCTCCTCCTCCTCCTCCTCCCCCTCCTCCTCCCCCTCCTCCTCCTCCTCCTCCTCCCCCTCCTCCTCCTCCTCCTCCCCCTCCCCCTCCTCCTCCTCCTCCTCCTCGTCCTCCTCCTCCTCCTCCTCCTCCTCCTCCTCCTCCTCCTCCTCCTCCTCCTCCTCTCCTCCTCCTCCTCCTCTTCTTCTTCTTCTTCTTCTTCTTCTTCTTCTTCTTCTTCTTCTTCTTCTTCTTCTTCTTCCCTCCCTCCTTCCCTCCCTCTCTCCCTCCCTTTGAGCAGGGTTTCTCTATGTAGTCTTGGATGTCCTGGGTCATATAGGTCATGCTAGTCTGGAACTTATATACTGTCTTCTCTTGCCTCTGTCTCCCAAGTGTTGGCACTGAAGACATATGTAAACATACCTGGACTGCAGCTATGAGTTTTTATGCTTCAGCTAGTGCTTAGAAACAAATGATTCTGTCCAAAACCATGGCTTCTGCTTTTCTGAGAAATCTAACTCCAAGTCAACAATATAACAGATTTTGATTTAGCTATTTGTCAGGACGGCTAAGTTTTGCATCTATAGTGTGAAGAAAATTACCTCTTCTTTCTTCTAAGATTTATTTTTATATATTTCTGTATTTGAATATAAGCTTACATATTTATTTTTATCCTTTGACAGTTTTGCACATGTATACGATTAATTTTAATCCATTTTGGACCCTTTCTTGTCAACATTCTTATTGCCCTGGAACCTGCTTCTTCCCAAATTCTGCTCTCAAACCAAGTTTTTGTTTTGTGTGTTTGACCTACCAACTTTAAATCAGGTTACCTACACAAACATGGGTGCTAATTATTTGTTGGTCACAGGAAATTTATCAGGATAGACTACCAATGACAGTGGAATCCTTTCCCTAGCCACTATTATCAATAGTCCCGCAGGGGAAACAGAGTCTCGGGAGACTTTCCCCTTTCCACCATGAAACATGGAATATTGCCCTGTAAAGTGATGATCAAGGGAGACCTCACAAGTTTCTGAACTAACAGGAAAATTCCATTGCTCTTGTTCTTTCCCTAAAAAAAAAGATGGTTAGATCCTATTGCAGAACAGACCACACAGCTTTGGTCACAAAACACGAAGAAATCAAATTAGAAATGATTTGAAAGATTTCTCAATGCCCACTGTCTTTTTAATGCCACAGGCTGTTGGAGGAGAAAATTCAAGTTGTACTCTGCTTTGAACAAATCCAAGCAAACAGTTTGCATTGTTGCAATAGTGTGGACATTATAGGGGTAAAGGATCACTTTCTGATTGTATTTAAAGCTTGTCACACAGAAGAGAATTCACCCTACTACAAAATCAACCAAGATTCTGTTCCTGAGAAAAAAATCATAGGTCCTAAAAAGGAACCTACTGTAACTATTTTGTTAAATGAATAAGATAACAAACTATCTTCTAAATTTTATGTATTTGCCCAAATATTAATTCTGTTCTCAGTTTCCACAAACAAACAAACAAACAAGAAAAAAAATATTTTCCAAGGTGGCAACAGTGAGTACAAAAACTCACAAATGTGTATTTGACTGTGCTGTGTTTGGCCTTAAAGGAAACATTCATATCTTTCTTCTTCCACACTTTATTTCAAGGCTCACAGCACATGCCAGAAGAGGGAGTGGTCAAATTGTAAGAGAGAAGTGGAGGAGGAGGAGGAGGAGGAGGAGGCATGTAAAAGATGTCTTCTGGGCATAACAAAGCAGGGTCTTTCATTAATTCACTGTAGTCATCTGAACAGGAATAGCACAAAGTTGGACTGAAAAAAATCAGAGCTAGTAGAAATCTGTACATGCCCTTTGGACTTTTAGAATCTTCACTGAAATGTCAACAGTTATTCTAACACGTCTGCCTTCATAAGATATCAGCCTTGTTCCCTTGAAGCTCTCAATACCCTTTGTTCTGTGCATTTCTTGTTTCGACGATTGTATGGCATGGGTAGTTTCCTTTCTGTTTCAGTCTGTTTGCTATTATATATGCCTTGTATACCTTAATAGGCACCCCTTCCTGAGAAATTTTCTTCTATAATTTTGTTGAAAATGTGTAATTGGTAAGAATCATAGGTTGTGAATATTTTCGGTTTTCCAGACACAATGGTACCGATGCACACATGAATTCACAGAGTCTGTGGCATCATGACATACAAACTGCACAATGTCCTGCCCAAGAAAGTCTCATCACGGAGGTGAGGAGATGGGCAGGAAGTATTACCCTTAAGCCAGTGGACTATGAATATTTGATTTCTGTTGCATGAACGAAAGTCATTTATCTCCAATTTAGTTATATTCACATATTAACCGTACTCCAGGGCAGGCTCTATGGCAAGGGGTATGGAGAAAGCACTAACTCTGTTTCATGGTTGGTGTTTTTATATTGTTTTTAGATAGACAAAGAATAGGGAGAGGCAGGGGGAGATAATGAAGTTGGATGATTAAAGGTGGGGGTATATGTGAGAAGTTGGGGAAAGAATAAATATCATCAAAATATATTATATAGAATTTTCAAAGAGTAATAAAAAAGAATCGTTTTCTAATCTAAGATGTACTTCTGTCAAAGTTTTACATATTTTGCAAAGCATATTATATTATAGAAGAAGATCTAAATAAAAATAAAAAGTATGAATATTAGTAATGATGTTCTAGGAACAATTTTTATCAATTAGGATTCAGTTTGACTGAACCATAAAAGTCATGCTGATTATTTCTGTACCTTAAAATAAAATAATACTTAACACTACTCTTTCTTGTTATTCCAATTTGAACATGCCTTGGCTAATTTTAAAATATTTCATTCTGGTGTTCTTGAATAATATACAAAATTATATTAAAATACTTATGATTTTCTTATGATAATTTAAACGAAAGTTTAATTGTATTTTATGAATAATAATTATCAGTGTTAATTATCTTAAGCAACAATAAAATGTGATTCCATCTTTCTCCAAAGATGGAAAATTATGTGACTTATTTATTCCAAATATCCCCAAATGACTATAGATTAATGCTATAATAAACATAAATATGATAAATGAATGCATTTAAATCCAGGACAGTGGTAGAGTTTTAATTATGAAGCAAAACAGTAATTAATGAAAAACACATTTCATATATTTGATGATGTTAATTGGATTGCATTTGTTATGTGAAATGTATAATAAAATGTAACCACACACAAGCTTGTTACAATGTAAATGCTCATCAGTAAGAAGTGTTTGATGTCAAAAGAATGATAAACTAACTGAACATTCACAAACTATTTTTTTATATATGATCCATAGAGTAAAGTTTCAATATGTCATCATAAACAGCCAATTTCTATGACTTGGCCTGGATACAGTTTTTCGTCAGATTATTTAAGATGGACCTACAGATTAGGGTGCCCTAAATACAAAGTCAAAGCTAATTAGTCTTCACTAACAGACAAGCAGTAAACTTCATGAGGTCAACGCCACCCCCAAGAAAGTGGACATTAGGGAGAGATTTTTAAAGCAGTGTCTGTTTTTATAGGTAGTGCAGGGAAAGGCTAAGCCAATAAAATGTAATGGTTCCATTCTATATTTTAATAGCAACCTCCAAAGTACACAGCACTTCCCATTGATTTGAAGGCAAAGCCCTGGACCAGGTTAAAAATGGCACGTGAGCACAGAAAATTACCGTCACTTCACTTTTATCCTGAGAACAGAACAGAACAAGTGAATGGCAATCAAACGTATACCAGTCATTGGTTTTGGAGGTCAATTCTTATGCCGAGCCACGAGGAGACCCCAGAAGCCACCCTGAGACTCCTTCAGTTGATAAATCATGGGAGGTCTATGTTTGAGAGGGAGAGAACACCAACCTAAGAATCTAAGGATGCTATTAGGAAATGTTAGGCGTGAGCAGCTGTAGTCAATTATGGCTTCATTTTCTCTTCAGTCGTCTTTGGTTGCATGCCATAACAGCACAGGGCATTGAGGTTTATGGCTCTAAAATAGCCTTGTCATTTTGTGAAGCCTACCAGAGCAGAGAGGTTTGATAAATGGTTTTTTAAAATGTTACTTAGAAAGCAGCTTCAATCAGATTAGTTCTCTGCTGTTTGTTTTCAGAATCTTGATCATCGCCAAGCATCTCACAGCTAGGCTGGTGGCACCAATTTGGAGAGTAAGAGAAAAGATTCAACAAAAATCTATTTCTTTAATTGTTCACAAGGTGTTTATGTTGCATTTTCTAACAACTCAATAAAGTAAGTGCTCCCTTAATTTGTTGTTAGAAGGAACCCTGTCATGGAATACTGGAGTATACATGTTATAAATGTATCACAAAGAAGATATGGTCTCCAACTCTCAACAATCACAGAGTCTTCATTTTTGCTCATGACAGGAAACATTAATGGCTTGGTTTACTGGTATGGTTTTAAAATCTATGTCACCACTTAAAATAGAAGCAAGAAAGGAAATAATTCTCAATTGGTGTGTTCTAGTACCTAATCTGTCAGCTATTACTGGACCAAAAAAAAAAATAAGAAAAGGAAGTCAACTTTGAAGCAAACAAGGCTTTGCAGACTCCATTACTTAATATACTATTAAGGATACTTATGTAATATAATTTATTGAAAAGAAATCACATCAAATACTGGAAGGCAACAGCTTAAGGATAAAAAAGGGTCCAATTCTCAGCAGATCACAGAAGCAACAAGGCATTTCCCCACTGGTGTTCAGTGTAATTGCAACAGTGATAGGATTCAGACTCACCTCCATGTGAAATTTGTCTTTCATCCAATCAACTCAAACAAGTAATGCACTGCAAAGCATATTATATTCCATCCACTTCTCAATAAAGTCAGTGGTGTCCAATCAGGCTTCTATTGTCAGCAGAGAATCTGAAATTGATACAATCATCAAATTGATCCAAAGTTGTCAATCATCCTCGATCTTTCCTTCTCTTTTTGTCTTCCTTCAGGATTTAAGAATTCCAATGGAGGGTCATATTGATTTGAGAGTTTAGAGGGTAATTGTTGAAATGGAAGGTGTTTTTCTAATTATTTTCAAATGAAAAATTATCAAATTTCTTCATTATGTCTTCTACTGATAAGTAAGTACGTTTTGGATGAAAATCATATACTTTTACTGAAAACTACTTTTTTTATTTAATTGGCTATATTTTATGTGGCATTCTTTAAAGTACTAGGTAAAAATTATACTATATGATACATTTGTGAGATTGGTAAGAACCCTTTGAAATTCTGATCATTTCTATCATTTTATCTTTATATGTACATAAAAATAAAATCTATAATAGTTACGTTCTTTCTGAAATCACTTATTTCCATATTATAAATATATTCTGTTTCAAAAGAGTAGACTAGAGCTAAGTAACAGGGTCCTAGCAACATGTGTTTTCCAATGATATTTCTAATCTGGAGTATAATGTTCAGTCATAGAGGAGCAAGGCCTTTAAGTACACATTATTGTTGTTGTTGTTGCCACTATTTCTGAGGGTGATTAAGTGTATTACCCATACTTTTGTATTTCGATGATCGTAATTTGTTGAATGTTGAAGTCTAGTCTCCTTGGAGTGTATAAATAGATTACATGCCTAAACATCAGCTCCCAATTTAATGGGAATCAAACTGTTCTTCTCATCTTCTTCTGGAAGACTGGAAGAATTAGGATTTGCAACACAATTCAGCTGCTATCACTTGTTTCCTCGATTTGCAACCACAGATTTCTCTCCACATATTATAATTGGAAATAAGACACAATTTTTAAACGTTCTAAGGTGCTACTTTAATAATATATTTGATCTTGGAAACATCTGCAAATAACAAAAACATATACCCAAACAATATAGGTAGTGGAAAAGATAAAGTCCACAATGTTGTTATGGTTGATATGGGTATTTAAAGACATTTTGTATTGAGCTTTATACACACAAGTGGAAAATGAGAGTTTAGCTCAGGAATGATGAATGTACACATCAAAGCAATCAGAATGTGTATTTACTCTTCTTAGAGCAAAATGCATGAAATTTTGGAAATTTAATCTCATCTATGATTCATTAAATTCTACAGTTCAAGGATGCCTTAGCTAAGCCTGCATATAGTAAACAACCCATTAGAAACAGATAATCAAACCAGCATGTAGCATTTACACAAATCAAATGTTGACTGTATGCATATCTGTGTCACAAATAGAAAAATAATTACCATTTTTCAGATTCTAGCTTCCCCACCCTTAAGAGCAGTTGCTGTTTGCTACAGTAAAGGTTTCTAACTATATATAGTATATATATATATATATATATATATATATATATATATATATATATATGCATACTATATCATGGGGAGCAGATGCCACCCATAGGATAAATGATGTCACTGCCATGTGAGCTATTAGATAGTAAACAGTGACAAAATTAGTTCATTACTGACCAGAGCCATGCACATGTGACAAAATTGTTTCACAAAGAGAAGAATTGTAACACCTGTTTACAGCTGCTATTAATATTCATATAACCATGCAGAAAATCATATGCAAGCAGATGGATGAAATTTGAAACCTGTCAAAGCACAATTTCTTAATTGCCTTAAATAAAATATTCCTGCAGTTGGTGTAGAAGCAATTAAATGCATGCTATATTCATTACCATTTTCTAGTGTCAAGTTTTTATAATTAGGAAAATTGATATGCTAGATATTCATCAGAGTACTGGCAATAGGTGCAAAAACTCAACTAGCAAATCTTTAATAATAGTGGTGTAAAGAATACAGGTATAATTAGAACCATTAGATAAGTAAATTGCATTTTGAAATGTCCAAATTTTATAATATTATTTATATAGCATTGTTATTTTTTATACTTATGTGTATTTATTTCTTGGAATATAGTGTTCATCTAATGAGAATAATGAAATACAATAATTTGTCATGGTTTTTGTATGTTTACCAACCAAAGAAGTCATGGAAATGTATTTGATTAGTTAGGCCTACCTTTGAACCTGATACATTGATAAATTTGAACACTTTTAACAAATAGTTCAACAACATGTCTATAAGCTCTATGTTATATAACTATATAACCTTTTCTTATGAATAAAATAAACTCCAAAATCATATATAATTAATGTGTTTTGTATCATGAGTTTAATTTGTTGATATTGTTGTTGTTTTGTTCCTCCAGATAGGGTTTTGCTAAGTGTCCCTAGCTAGCCAAGAAACTATTATTTAGACCAAGGCAGGGTTGAAATAACTAATCTGTTTACCTCTGTCTCTTGTGCCAGAATTTCAGGTTTGAAACCCCATATCTGGTCAGAGTTTACCTTTTAAAAACAAACTTTTGTTATTATTTCAACTTTCAAGAGCTAAGTTTAATTTAACCAAGTTTTATTTATCAAGCATGAATTTTATAACACTAGTCTAGTTGATCTTCACATTTCTAGTGACTCCTAGATCACAGAAATCTCCCAAGAATTCAGTTTTGCTCTAGGAGTGACACCAGTTTAATATAATACTTTCTCATGTCTCAAAGAGTAGAAAAGCTCAATCATTCAAAATCATCTGAGAGTCATTGAATTAAGCTCATCAACATTCCTGACTTCCAGAAAAACAGATATAAGACAGAAATCTTACACAGTCCTAACAATAAAGAGGAGTGTTTTAACTTTGATTAATTTTGGTTAGTTACACTGGAGAACACAAGTTTTGCATAAGAGCCATCAGTATTATTGTTTTTCACTGTTAAACTAACAGTAATATAATTTGAAATAAAATATGTAAAAAGGAGGAATATCATAGACTTTTATAAAAATGAAAGGGTATAAGAAAACTCAAGGCTTAGCTAGCTAGCTGTATATCACATAAATCTTTTTCTTTAATGTCCATGTTTGTACCATTTGGCAAAATATAAAGAAACACATTTGTATTAATTTATTAAATTCAGATGATTATTTTTCATATACTTCTCACCTACCATGCAATTATTAAGGTGAGGTTATAAATTTGATAGACTTATCCTAAATTTGTAGTTCCTTCTTTTTGGTTGTGCCATTAATCTGAGTATTTTTTAAGAATCATTCCAAGGTAGAAACTTTCAAAGTTCATCACAAGTTTTTCATTGTAACAACAAAGAATGTATGTTCAGACGAGACATCCTAGGAAACTGATATAGAAAGAAATTGTAGAACTTTATGTGGATGCAGCATCATAGGGTTTTCTATGTACTGATATGACTTCTTCATCAAAGTGACTAGTTTTACCAGAGTAACAACATTAGGCATGTCTCTGAGGATGTTTCCAGAGGAACTGCTGGATGAATGAAGCTACCCTAAATTCTGGCAGCAACATCCATCCCATAATTGGGAGCAATGGATTGAATAAAATTATACCATAAAATTATACCATCATTTGAAGGTAGAACACTAGTCTTCATCTCTGCTGCTCTATTTTCACTGTTGTGTCCCACCTGAAACATATTTTCCCCTTTTAAAAAGGAGAACCAGGTAGGTGTTGGTTATTGAAAGTCTTGGTGGCTGTGAAAATTATTAAAACTAGGCAGCAGTAGTTTGCTGTATTTATTGGCTGCCCTCCATAAAGGGCTTCTCTCTGTCATGAGATGACCTCCATCAGCATGTGAGCACAGTAGAGTGTCTTTCAAATTTAGAGTCATACTCCTCATCCCTTGCCACTGCTTCTAAGGTCATGTAAAATTTTAAAGCCGTTGTCATTTCAACAATGCTCACAGCCTTGTCACTAGCCTCAATTGCGTTGTAGAAAACCACATTCCTTGCCCATTCCTAAAAAGAAACAAATGCTATTGCATGTTTTTTTTTTTTTCCATCTGAAGTCACTGCATTGCACTTGCATCTCTAGGCCTTATTTCCAATTCTGAACATGTTGCTATACCTACCACACCCACCTATTGAGCATTATATATGTGAAATAGATCACTTGAATACATACTGTGAACCCTTTACTTCTTTTTTTTTATTTGATATATTTTTTATTTACATTTTAAATAATTTCCCCTTTTCTGGTCCCCCACTCCCGGACAGTCACATGAGCCCCCTTCCCTCCCGCTGTTCTGCCACCCACCCCTTCCCACTTCCCTGTTCTGGTTTTGCCTTATACTGCTACACTGAGTCTTTCCAGAACCAGGGGCCACTCTTCCGTTCTTCTTGTACCTCATTTGATGTGTGGATTATGTTTTGGGTATTCCAGTTTTCCAGGCTAATATCCACTTATTAGTGAGGGCATACCATGACTGATAATGACTGATCTTTTGAGACTGGATTACCTCACTTAGCATGATGCTCTCCAGCTCCATCCATTTGCCTAAGAATTTCATGAATTGATTGTTTCTAATGGCTAAATAGTACTCCATTGTGTATATATACCACATTTTTTGCATCCATTATTCTGTTGAGGGATACCTGGGTTCTTTCCAACTTCTGGCTATTATAAATAGATCTGCTAAGAACATACTGGAGCATGTATCCTTATTACATGCTGGGGAATCCTCTGGGTATATGCCCAGGAGTGGTATAGCAGGATCTTTGACAAGTGATGCGCCCAGTTTTCTGAGGAACCACCAGACTGATTTCCAGAGTGGTTATACAAACTTGCAACCCCACCAGTAGTGAAGGAGTGTTCCTCTTTCTCCACATCCTCTCCAACACCTGCTATCTCCTGAGTTTTTAATCTTAGCCATACTGACTGGTATAAGGTGAAATCTCAGGGTTGTTTTGATTTGCATTTCCCTGATAACTAATGAAGTTGAGCATTTTTTAAGATGCTTCTCCGCCATCTGAAGTTCTTCAGGTGAGAATTCTTTGTTTAACTCTGTGCCCCATTTTTAATAGGGTTATTTGGTATTCTGGGGTCTAACTTCTTGAGTTCTTTGTATATATTGGATATTAGCCCTCTATCTGATGTATGGTTGATGAAGATCTTTTTCACCAATTTGTTGGTTACCGATTTGTCCTTTTCGTGGTGTCCTTTGCCTTACAGAAACTTTGTAATTTTATGAGGTCCCATTTGTCAATTCTTGATCTTAGAGCATATGCTATTGGTGTTCTGTTCAGGAACTTTCCCCCTGTACCGATGTCCTCCAGGGTCTTCCCCAGTTTCTTTTCTATTAGCTTCAGAATGTCTGGCTTTATGTGGAGGTCCTTGATCCATTTGGAGTTGAGCTTAGTACAAGGAGACAAGGATGGATCAATTCGAATTCTTCTGTATGCTGACCTCCAGTTGAACCAGCACCATTTGTTGGAAAGGCTATCTTTTTTCCATTGGATGCTGTCAGTCCCTTTGTTGAGGGTCAATTGGCCATAGGTGTGTGGGTTCATTTCTGGATCTTCAATCCTGTTCCTTTGATCTGCCTGCCTGTCACCGTACCAATACCATGCAGTTTTTAACACTATTGCTCGGTAATATTGCTTGAGGTCAGGGATACTGATTCCCCCAGAATTTCTTTTGTTGTTGAGAATAGTTTAAGCTATCCTGAGTATTTTGTTATTCCAGATGAATTTGAGAATTGCTCTTTCTAACTCTATGAAGAATGGAGTTGGGATTTTGATGGGTATTGCGTTGAATCTGTATATTGCTTTTGGCAAAATGGCCATTTTAACTATATTAATCCTGCCGATCCATGAGCATGGGATGTTTTTCCATTTTTTGAGGTCTTCTATTTCCTTCTTCAGAGTCTTGAAGTTCTTGTCATACAGATCTTTCACATGTTTGGTAAGAGTCACCCCAAGGTACTTTATACTGTTTGTGGCTATTGTGAAGGGTGTCATTTCTGTAATTTCTTTCTCAGCCTGCTTATCCTTTGAGTATAGGAAGGCTACTGATTTGCTTGAGTTGATTTTATAACTTGCCACTTTGATGAAGTTGTTTATCAGCTGTAGGAGTTCTCTAGTGGAGTTTTTTGGGTCACTGAGGTAGACTATCATATCATCTGCAAATAATGATAGTTTGACTTCTTCCTTTCCAATTTGTATCCCTTTGACCTCCTTATGTTGTCGAATTGCCCGAGCTAGTACCTCAAGTACAATATTGAAAAGATAAGGAGAAAGGGGGCAGCCTTGTCTGGTCCCTGATTTCAGTGGGATTGCTTCAAGTTTCTCTCCATTTAGTTTGATGCTGGCTACCGGTTTGCTATATATTGCTTTTCCTATGTTTAGGGCCTTGAATTCCTATTATTTCCAAGACTTTAAGCATGAAAGTATGCTGAATTTTGTCAAATGCTTTTTCAGCATCCAATGAAATGACCATGTGGTTTTTTTCTTTGAGTTTGTTTATGTAGTGGATTGCATTGATGGATTTCCGTATATTGAACCAAGCCTGCATCCCTGGGATAAAGTCTACTTGATCATGGTGGATGATCGTTTTGATCTGTTCTTGGATTCGGTTGGCAAGAATTTTATTGAGTATTTTTGCATCGATGTTCATAAGGGAAATTGGTCTGAAGTTCTCTTTCTTTCTTGGATCTTTGTGTGGTTTTGGTATCAGCATAATTGTGGCTTCGTATAAGGACTTGTGTAGTGTTCCTCTGTTTCTATTTTGTGGAATATTTGAAGAGTATTGGTGTTAACTCTTCTTTGATGGTCTGATAGAATTCTGCACTGAAGCCATCTGGTCCCATGCTTTTTTTTTTGGTTGGAAGGCTTTCTATGACCCCTTTTATTTCTTTATGGGTTATGGGACTGTTTAGATGATCTATTTGGTCCTGATTTAATTTTGGTATTTGGTATTGGTCTAGGAAATTGTCCATTTCCTCTAGATTCTCTAGTTGTGTTGTGTATAGGCTTTTGTAGTAGGATCTGATGATTTTTTTAAATTTCCTCAGTTTCTGTTGTTAAACTCCCCTTTTCATTTCTAATTTTGTTAATTTGGATAATTTCTCTGTGCCCTTTGGTCAGTCTGGCTGATTTTCTATCTTGTTGATTTTCTCAAAGAACCAGCTCCTTGATTCCTTGATTCTTTGTATGGTTCTCTTTGTTTCCACTTGACTGATTTTATCCCTGAGTTTGATTATTTCCTGTCTTCTACTCCTCCTGGGTGAATTTGCTTCTTTTTGTTCCAGGGCTTTCAGGTGTGTAGTTAAGCTGCTAGTGTATGCACTCTCCATTTTCTTTTTGCAGGCACTCAGGGCTATGAGTTTTCCTCTTAGCACTGCTTTCATTATGTCCCAAAGATTTGGCTATGTTGTACCTTCAATTTCATTAAATTCTAAAATGTCTCTGATGATCTTGAACTCGGAGACCTCCCTGTCTTAATCTTCTGGAATTCATACTATGCTTCAAGATCTCCATGCCAAGATTCAGTTCAGAAACTTGTATCTCTCATCCTCCAGATTAGGATCACAGATGAGCCTTCCAATTCTGGATTGTAGCTCATTCCAGATATAGTCAAGTTGACAACAGGGAACAGCCATTACACAGGCCAAAATAAATCCTTGACCAAAAAGCTGCAGCATAAAAACAATGTTCATCTCATTGTTGTGACACAAAATAACTTGGATCTCCCCAGCAGAGCTGTTGGGTAACCAACCACATGACATTTTTGATTAGCAGTGATGATGTAAATGGCATCTTTCTCTGAACTGTAGTTCTTAGTAGCAGGCTGAAAATATTGAGGAACTCATGTTGAAAACAGATATCCTAGTCAGGGTCTGTGTCCTATTCATAGGGCAGAAGAGGGGTGAAATCATTCTTAAGAGCCTTGGAAGTTTCAGACTGATGCTCCAGAGATTTTCCCAGAAGTCAGCAACACATTAGCTCTGACAACAGTTGTGGCCTTGCAGTGAGACACAGACTCCTTTCTCTTGCTCTGGGAGCCATAGATGACTTTTTATTTTCAGGATAAAGCTGTGTTATGTACTTGCAGATCTGATATTGAGTACAGCTGTTTCATCAGTGTTCTTACCTAGGTCCTCAACATAAGCATTGGCATTTCTGTTACTTCTTTTACAGAGCAGCTGTCTTCTGATTTTTTTCCTACCATTTCTGCACCCCTCATTGAATAAAATTGCAATCTGGTCCATTTTCAAGTCTAGGATTTGCTTTCATTTCTGTACGAATTGGTATAAAAAGCTGACTGTTTTTAAAATATATTTATTTTATTTTCAATTATGTGTTTGCTTATGTGTCTATGTAAGGGAATGTGCCCAAGGGTATAAAGACCAGAGGTGTTTATACTCTTGATCAGATTTAGACTCCAAGTCAAATGCTTAGATGCTCACCTTTCTCTGCCTCTGGAAAGATTGCAAGGAGTGTGCCACTTTAACCAGCCGAGCCCTCACTTTTTGACCTTATATTTATATATCTTTTGCCATGAACATTACTATCTCTGGCTTTCAGATGAGAAATAAGCATTTTCCCCTTTCACTGAAGCACGCATAGACCTATTAATTTGCACAGGGGGTCTACAGAGGGGGAGGGAAGTTGAGGCAAAGACCAGTTAGTGAAATGGTGAGAATCCAGAGAATACTTATATGTTAAGTATATTTCCTCATATGAGCACAAGTCATGGTGCTCTAAAAATTACCATCATAGAAAAAAAAACCCATCATTGATAACTGATCAAAATAACAGTTCCATAATGGTTTCTGTGTTACTGCTGGTGATGATGGTAGTGATGAAATGTGAAATAGTGGTAGTATTACCAAAATGTGGCAGAGAGACACAAGCCATCACATGCTGTTAAGAAAATTGCATAGATAGAGCAAGTTGCTACAGGTTGCCACACATCTTCAATTTTCAAAGAACAACACAGATCAGCAAAGTGCAGAAACATCAAGCCTGGCCAAATGAAGCTTTCATGAATTGTTTGAGTAAAGCTCAAAAGAGAAACAATCTTTTTTTATTTAATTTGTTTAATTCTCTAGAATTAAAAAAATAAGGCGCCCAAAATGCCAATGCAGATTAAGCAAGTAGCATAATGGAACGCTATATGTGCTCACACGGCCAATACGTTTCACAAAAAAATGTAAAACATATATAATGCGTATACATATACGTATATGAATAGATAATTGGTTTTTAAAACGTTTTCCTTCAAAAGGAATGCATTGATGGCCACATGAATGGAGACACACTGGTCTATCCGGATTATCTTTCAACTGTTAAACCAAAATGATGGAGATCTGAGTTAGCAGGTTAACAATAGAAACAAGGAAGGTATTTTTTAAAGTAGGAGAATTTTTGAGAATTTGCAGTTACTCGGCAGGAAGGGAAATTTATAGGAATGAATCCTATGATTCTGTCTTGAGTATTTGGGAGTGACCCCATGAAATAGGGAGTTAACAAGGAAAAAAATGAAGAAGGAAAGTTAATGTTGTATATGTAGGAATAGGGCTACTGGCAAAACATAAAATTGGCGATGAATAATTTTAAAGATTTATTTTAATTTTTAATTATGTGTAATTATGCTGTCTGTATGGAGGTATATTCATATTCTGGTGCTGAATGAGGGCTACTCAAGCCCTGAAGATGGAACTAAAAATAGTTATGAGGTTCCTAGTGTGAGGTGTAGGAAACAGACTTGATTGCTCTGTAAGAAGGTGGTACATCCTGTTAATCACTGAGACATCTCTCTGGCACTTATTGGAGTAAGTGAGTAAGCTTTTGATACTTTTGTTTTGATAATACAGTTGAGAATATAAATTCCAGTATTAACAGTAATAGATAGTATCTAAATTACGGCATTCAGTCTTGATCTTCTTTGAATGAGACACAATTATGATATAAAGAGAATCAATTTATTTTATTTTGCTTTTAATTTACTCAGTATATACTAAGCAAAATAATATTCATATTATTAGTTTTATATATATATATATATATATGAAATAAGGAAAATATCCCAAGAACAGAGAATCAAAAAACCAAGAGGCAAAGTTGGCAGGAAGGACATCATGGAAGCCTGGAGGACAGTGGTTTAAAAGGAGCAACAAATGATCTTCAGAGAATGACATCTGGATTAGAAAAATAAAATAAAGCAGGAGATAAAGTTTTATCCTGGAGTTCTTTGACAGTTTCTTAAGGAGGATCAATCCCAGGGTAATTCTCAGGATAAAAGTCAAATTACAATAATAATGAGAATGAGCATTTAGTAAGAAAGTGAGGACAAAACTTCAATAAATTAATAGGAAGGAGGAAGTTAGGGAATTTAAACGATGTGAAGGGACAGATTTTGAAGTGAGAATTAGTAATGGAAAGCTTGCAGCTGGATCGTAAGTGGAAACATCATATATTCCAGAAGAGCAATCCTGAGCATGTGCCAGAGAAGTATTAATCTGTGGAGTTAAGTTATAAAACTAAAGTCAAGTCATATACCAAATGTAGCTTATTGTACACAATAACTTAAGAATACTAGAAGAAAGAGACATTCTTGCTGGGAAAGGTTGTGTGTCACATTGTCAAGACAGACAGGTTTGACATGACTGGGCTCTAGAAATCCTCACAATTGTTGGGAGAGGCTAAGTAATAAATCAGAAAGAAGTAGTATCATGTAGCTAATAATTTAAGAGAGGAAATTGAAGTAGACAGAGGGAGATAGAGATATGATTAATAATGGAAAGGTACCATGTATTACTGGAAATATGATTAATAATGAAAAGGTACCATGTATTACCATGATGTTTGTATTACTACAAACATCAGGGCAGAAAGATGCAGAGTTTTTTAGGATGTGATCTTTTAAGAGAGTATCAAAAAAGTCCTCTAGAAAGGTAATCTCAAAAAATGGCCAAAGTTATAAAAAATACATAATAAGAGTATTTGAGAATTGGAAATAAAAGGCTCTAAAAAGGACTAAGATGTTTGAAGAAAATATGGAAACCTATCTAGGGCAATCAAGGTAAGACTATTCTAAAGGAAACCAGAGATAATGGGAATGTTTTAGGTATATGAAGAGTATATGAGGCTATTTTAGTTAATAACACTAGGCTTACATTTATTCTGGAAATAATGGAAATAAAGTCTATGGATTTAGATTAAAGTCAGAGTATTTCTCAAGGACCTGCCTGGTTCTGAGTTGAGTACCACACACTAAAAATGTATAAACATTAAGGACCTAGGAAGGTGATTGCCAAGGCAAAGACAGTGCACTCTAGAAGATTTGAGAAAGTACTGTTTCTACATATATACAGAGATTACCCATAGAGATAACAGCATATATGGCAATATTTTATATAAAAAAGACAAAATGAAGAAAAGAGATGTGAAGCTGGGGATTTGAAGGACACAACACAAAAAAAGGTGGCAGAGAGTAATGCTTTGAATTCAGTATCTTACTGATGGGAGATGCAGTTCAATAGCAGAATGCTTGACAAATATGCCTAGAGTCTTAGTTTTAATCCATGTACCAAAAATTTACCCTGCAATGATCAAATTGAGAATGCACTGAACACAGTTGCTTGAGCCAGAACATTAGCATTTACAGTCATAACCCATTACTCTTTGCCAGTGGGGAAAAATGATTCATCTTTTTAATATTTCTATTTCCACAATTGTGACATTGCTAGGTTTAAATTGGTTTATATTGAAGTGCTTATATCAGGGTGTGACCTGAAATAACAATTGATGATGATTCTGAGATGAGTCTTTGGGAAGAAAGGTGCACACTGGGTTCTTTAAGTCTGAGTCACCATGAGATATAGCTGGAAGAGATATAATTGAAAGATTTATTGAAAATATCTAGACAGAGGGGGAGGTACCTAAATATCTTCCAGGGGAAGACACTTCATTGCTCTCATTTTAAGGTATCAATGTATAATTGCTATTTAAATCTGACAAGAAAAAATAATAATTCACTGATAGACTGAGTTCTGTGGGCATTTTAACAGTTAAAGACGGAAACTGAGACAGAAATGGCAAGGAAACATACGAAGGTGCAAAGTAGCAAGAAGGAAGTTTTGGCAATAACGTGTGCTCAGCTAAATTAAACACCAATATCACATCAAGAAAATTAGAAACAAAGAGTTCATTACTGGCCTCAGCAACACTTTCACCATTTTTCAAGGTCAAGGTTTGGATAAAGGATAACCAATAGCATGGTAGGAACAAACATAGAATAAGAAATAAAAAATGAAGGTGTTGTCTTACTTAGCTTTCCATATAATGATGCCCATGACACAAATTACCAATGAAGTTTAGAGTTTTTGTTGGCTTGCATATCTCTAGGTTTTGTTCCATAATTGACTGGTCCTGATGCTTTGCCCCATGAGAAGGCAGAGCACTAGGAAAAGCCACTTGTGTTATGTCATGGCTGTGAGGCCAAAGAAAGGGAGGGCAGGCCCACTTTCCACTTCAAGTGTATGCACTGGATGGATGAAATACCTTCCAACAGTCATTATGACCTAGATATTCAATTGTCTTCAAGAACATCAACCTGGGACCATGTCTTTGGGAGACAGTGCAGAATCAAACTCTAATAGCAGTCACTGTGGTCTGATGCTGAGCATAGGTTGGTTATGAAGATAAGGCAAGAAAAATACTAACTAGAGAAAGAAACTGAAAGCAGATGTTTTAGTTTTGTTTTATATGATGAGGCAACAGTTTATTTTTAGTTTTGAAGAAAATATATTAGTAGGAAGTTATAACATCAGCATGAATGGATAAATTTCTATAGCAATGTCCTTACTAGGCAAAGAACAGCAGGAACCAGTCACTGACTTGGTACTAGTTTCACTGATAATTCATCCTTAAGATAGATGAATTTGGAGTCCAGCTGGCCTGGCAGAGCAGAGGATCCAGTCCGGATGCCTCTGGCTGGAGCCTATGAGTCTCCACCTCTGGTTCAGGAAGAGCCTGAGCCACAGCACCCCATCTCCAGGCTGTGTAGAAGGCCAACTGTGCACCCAGAGGCCAGCTGCAAGGAGGCAGCTTGCACTGGTGAGTCCTGCATTGACAAAAAGATCAACTAACACCATTGAGATCTAGATGGCAAAAGGCAAACGTAGGGATGTTACTAACAGAAATCAAGGCAATATGGCAGCATCTGAACCCAATTCGCCATTAACAGCAAGTCCTGGATACCCCAACACACCAGAAAAACAAGATTTGGAATTAAATCACTGGTCATGATGCTGTTACAGGAAAACATGAAAGACATAAATAAATCTCTTAAAGAAATTCAGGAGAAAAATGATCAAAAGCTAGAAGCCCTTAAAAGGGAAACACAAAAGTGACTTAAAGAAATTCAGGAGAATATGGGTCAAAAGATAGTAGCCGATAAGGAGGAAATGCAAAAATCACTTAAAGAAATACAGGAGAACTTTGATCAACAGGCAGAAGTCATGAAAGAGGAAACACAAAAATCTCAAAGAATTATAGAAAAACACAAACAAGCAAGTGAAGGAACTGAGCAAAAACATCCAGGATCTAAAAACAGAAGTAGAAACAACTAAGAAATCACAAAGGGACACAACTTTGGAGATAGAAAACCTTAGGAAAAAATCAGGGGCCATAGATGCAAATATCAACAACAGAATACAGGAGATAAAAGAAAGAATCTCAGATGCCAAAGATACCATAGAAGCTATGGACTCAACGGTCAAAGAAAATGCAAATGCAAAAAGCTTGTAACCCAAAACATCCAGGAAATCCAGGACACAATGAGGCCAAACCTAAGGATTAGAGGCATAGATGAGAGTGAAGATTTACAACTTAGAGGGCCAGCGAATATCTTCAATAAAATTATGGAAGAAAACATCCCTAATCTAAAGAGAGAGATGCCCATGAATATACAAGAAGCCTACAGAACTCCAAACAGACTGGACCAGAACAGAAATACCTCCTGTCACATAATAATCAAAGCTTCAAATGTACTAAAAAAAAGAATAATAATATTAAAGGCAGTAAGAGAAAAAGGCCAAGTAACATATACAGGAAGACCTATCAGAATCACACCAGACTTCTCACCAGAGAATATGAAAGCTAGAAGATCCTGGGCAGATCTCATGCAGACTCTAAGAGAACACAAATGCCAGCCAAAACAACTATACCCAGCAAGACTATCAATCACCATAGATAGAGAAACTGAGATATTCCAGGACAAAACCAAGTTTACCCAATATCTTACCACAAACCCAGCCCTACAAAGGATAATAGGAGGTAAACACCATACAAGGAGGGAAACTTCACCCTTTTAAAAGCAAGATAGTAACCTTCTTTCATCAAACTGAAAAAAAGATAACCAATCAAATATAACAAATAACATCAAAAATGACAGAAAGTAATAATCCCTATTCATTAATATCTCTTAACATCAATGGACTCAATTCCCCAATAAAAAGACATAGACTGCAGATCACCCTGGGCAGCAACACCACATCTCCAGGTCCTGAAAGAGGCAAGAGGGGCTTCCGGGCGGCCAGCAGGGAGAAGTCCCTGTGCTCTGGTGAATCCAGCGGGCCCCAGCAGGAGCCTTCAGGCCCCTGCTTTGGGATCTGAAAAGCCTCTGCCACAGCACTAGGTCTCAAGGAAGTGCTGGAGACCTGGTGTGCACCCAGAGGCAGTCTGGGAGCTCACAGCACAGCTCATTCCTGTGGCACAGAGCTTAGGCTTCAGTCCTGAGGCCTCTGGCAGTAGCCCTCAGACCTCTCCGCTTCCGGATCCAGATCAGCCTGGGCAGCAACACCACATCTCCAGGTCCTGAAAGAGGCAAGAGGGGCTTCCGGGTCGCCAGCAGGGAGAAGTCGTTGTGCTCTTGTGAATTCAGAAGGCCCCAGCAGGAGCCTTCAGGTGTCTGCTTCAGGGTCTGAACAGCCTGGGCAGCATCACCCTGTCTCCAGGCAGTGCAGGAGGTAAGCTGTGTACCAGAGGCCACCTGGGAAGGGGCAGCTTGCACTGGTGAGTCCAGCATTGACAAGACCAACTAACACCAGCGAGAACTAGATGGCAAAAGGCAAACGCAGTAACGTCACTAACAGAAATCAAGGCAATATGGCAACATCTGAACCCAATTCTCCTTTACCAGCATGTCCTGGATACCCCATCACACCAGTAAAACAAGATTTGGATTTAAAGTCACTGGTCATGATGCTGGTACAGGAACACATGAAGGACATACTTAAAGAAATTCAGGAGAAAATGGAAGCCCTTGCAAGGGAAACACAAAAATCATTGAAAGAAATCCAGGAGAATACAAAAGCCAATAATGAGGAAACACAAAAAACACTTAAAGAAATACAGGAGAACTTTGGTCAACAGGCTGAGGTCATGAAAGAGGAAACACAAAAATCTCTTAAAGAATTACAGGAAAGCACAAACAAGCAATTGAAAGAGCTAAGCAAAACCATCCAGGATCTAAAATCAGAAGTAGAAACAACTAAGAAAACTCAAAGGGAGACAACTTTGGAGATAGAAAGCCTTGGGAAGAAATCAGGGGTCAGAGATGCAAATATCAACAACAGAACACAAGAGATAGAAGAAAGAATCTCAGATGCTGAAGATACCATAGAAACGATGGACTCAACAGTTAAAGAAAATGCAAAAAGCAAAAAGCTTGTAACCCAAAATATCCAGGAAATCCAGGACACAATGAGAAGACCAAACCTAAGGATTATAGGCATGGATGAGAGTGAAAATTTACAACTTAAAGGGCCAGCAAATATCTTCAATAAAATTATGGAAGAAAACTTCCCTAACCTAAAGAGAGAGATGCCCATGAATATACAAGAAGCCTACAGAACTCCAAACAGACTGGACCAGAACAGAAATACTTCCTGTCACGTAATAATCAAAACACCAAATGTACTAAACAAAGAAAGAATATTAAAGGCAGTAAGAGAAAAAGGCCAAGTAACATATAAAGGAAGACCTATCAGAATCACAGCAGACTTTTCACCTGAGACTATGAAGGCTAGAGAATCCTGAGCTGATCTCATGCAGAATCTAAGAGAAAACAAGTGCCAGCCAAAACTACTCTATCCAGCAAAACTCTCAATCACCGTAGATGGAGAAACTAAGATATTCCATGACAAAATCAAGTTTACCCAATATCTATCCACAAGCCCAGCCCTACAAAGGATAATAGGAGGACAACACCAATACAAGGAGGGAAACTTCACCCTGGAAAAAGCAAGATAGTAACCTTTCATCAAACCCAAAAGAAGTTAACCAATCATATTTAAAAAATAACGTCAAAAATGACAGGAAGTAACAATCACTATTCCTTAATATCTCTTAACATCAATGGACTCAATGCCCCAATAAAAAGACATAGACTAACTGACTGGATGTGTAAACAGGACCCTACATTTTGCTGCTTACAGGAAACACACCTCAGGGTCAAAGACAAACACTACCTTAGAGTAAAAGGCTGGAAGACAATTTTACAAGCAAATGGTCTCAGGAAACAAGCTGGAGTAGCCATTTTAATATCAGATAAAATTGACTTTCAACCCAAAGTCATCAAAAGAGACTCTGAGGGACACTTCTTGCTGGTCAAAGGAAAAATACAACAAGAAGAACTCTCAATCCTGAACATCTATGCTCCAAATGCAAGGGAACCCTCTTTCGTAAAAGAAACTTTATTAAAGCTCAAAGCACACATTGCACATAACCCAATAATTGTGGGTGACTTCAACACTGCACTTTCCTCAATGGACCGATCAGGAAAACAGAAACTAAACAGGGACACCATGAAACTAATTGAAGCTTTGAAACAATTAGATTTAACAGATATATATATATATATATATATATATATATATATATATATATATATATATATATAACATTCTATCCTAAAGCAAAAGGATATACCTTTTTCTCAGCACCTCATGGTACCTTCTATAAGATCGACAATATTATTGGTCACAAGAGAGACCTCAACAAATATAAGAAGATCAAACTAATCCCATGCCTCCTATTAGATCACTATGGAGTAAAAGTGGTCTTCAATAGCAACAAAAACAACAGAAAACCCACATACACGTGGAAATTGAACAATATTCTACTCAATGATACCTTGGTCAAGGAAGAAATAAAGAAAGAAATTAAAGACTTTTTAGAACACAATGAAAACATACCCAAATCTATGGGACACAATGAAAGCAGTGCTAAGAGGAAAACTCACAGCCCTGAGTGCCTCCAAAAAGAAAATGGAGAGAGCATACATTACCAGCTTAATGACACACCTGAAAGCCCTAGAACAAAAAGAAGCTATTTCACCCAGGAGGAGTAGAAGGCAGGAAATCATCAAACTCAGGGCCGAAATCAATCAAGTAGAAACAAAGAGAACCATACAAAGAATCAACAAAACCAGGAGTTTGTTCTTTGAGAAAATCAACAAGATAGATAAACCCTTAGCCAGACTGACCAAAGGGCACAGAGAAAGCATCCAAATTAATAAACTTAGAAATGAAAAGGGAGATATAACAACGGACACTGAGGAAATCCAAAAAACCATCAGATCCTACTACAAGTGCCTGTACTCAACCCAACTGGAGAATCTGGAGGAAATGGACAATTTCCTTGACAGATACCAAATACCAAAATTAAATCAGGACCAAATAGATCATCTAAACAGTCCCATAATGCCTAAAGAAATTGAAGGAGTCATAGAAAGTCTTCCAACCAAAAAAAGCACAGGACCAGATGGTTTCAGTGCAGAATTCTATCAGACCTTCAAAGAAGAGTTAACACCAATACTCTTCAAATTATTCCACAAAATAGAAACAGAAGGAACACTATCCAATTCCTTCTATGAAGCCACAATTATGCTGATACCAAAACCACACAAAGATCCAACAAAGAAAGATAACTTCAGACCAATCTTCCTTATGAACATCGATGCAAAAATACACAATAAAATTCTTGCCAACCAAATCCAAGAACACATCAAAACGATCATCCACCATGATCAAGTAGGCTTTATCCCAGGAATGCAGGGTTGGTTCAATATACGGAAATCCATCAATGCAATCCACTACATAAACAAACTCAAAGAACAAAACCACATGGTCATTTCATTGGATGCTGAAAAAGCATTTGACAAAATTCAGCATCCTTTCATGCTTAAAGTCTTGGAAAGAACTGGAATTCAAGACCCATACCTAAACATAGTAATATACAAATTCAATGCAATCCCCATCAAAATCCCAACTCAGTTCTTCACAGAGTTAGAAAAAGCAATTCTCAAATTCATCTGGAATAACAAAAAAACCCAGGATAGCTAAAACTATTCTCAAAAGTTAAAGAACTTCTGGGGTAATCAGTATCCCACACCTCAAGCAATACTACAGAGCAATAGTGTAAAAAACTGCATGGTACTGACACAGTGACTGGCAAGTGGACCAATGGAATAGAATTGAAGACCCAGAAATGAATCCACACACGTATGGTCACTTGAACTTTGACAAAGGAGCAGAAAACATACAGTGGAAAAAGGCTAGCCTTTTCAACAAATGGTGCTGGTTCAACTGGAGGTCAGCATGCAGGAGAATGCAAGTCGATCCATTCTTATCTCCTTGTACTTAGCTCAACTCCAAATTGATAAAGGATATCCATGTAAAATCAGACACACTGAAACTAATAGAAAAGAAACTGGGGAAAACCCTTGAGGACATGGGCACAGGGGAAAAGTTCCTGAACAGAACACCAATAACTTATGCTCTAAGAACAAGAATTGACAAATGGGATCTCGTAAAATTACAAAGTTTCTGTAAGGCAAAGGACAGTGTCAAAAGAACAAAACAGCAACCAACAAATTGGGAAAAGATCTTCACCAACCCTACATCAGACAGAGGGCTAATATCCAATATATACAAAGAACTCAAGAAGTTAGACCCCAGGGAACCAAATAACCCTATCAAAAAATGGCGTACAGATCTAAACAAAAAATTTTCACGTGAAGAAATTCGGATGTCTAAGAAGCACCTTAAGAAATGCTCAACATCATTAGTCATTAGGGAAATGCAAATCAAAACAACCCTGAGATTTTACCTCACACCAGTCAGAATGGCTAAGGTTAAAAACACAGGAGACTGCAGGTTTTGGTGAGGATGTGGAGAAAGAGGAACATTCCTCCACTGCTGGTGGGATTGTAAGATGGTACAACCACTATGGAAATCAGTCTGGCGGTTCCTCAGAAAACTGGACATGACACTTCTGGAGGACCCTGCTATACCTCTCCTGGCCATATACCCAGAGGATTCCCCAGCATGCAATAAGGACACATGTTCCACTATGTTCATAGCAGCCTTATTTATAATAGCCAGAAGCTGGAAAGAACCCAGGTGTCCCCCAGTGGAGGAATGGATACAGAACATGTGGTATATTTACACAACGGAATATTACTCAGCAATTAAAACAATGAATTCATGAAATTTTTAGGCAAATGGTTGGAACTGGAAAATATCATCCTAAGTGAGGCAACCCAATCTCAAAAGAATATACATAGAATGCAATCATTGATAAATGGATATTAATTAGCCCAGAAGCTCTGAATACTGAAGATACAATTAGCATATCAAATGATTCCCATGAAGAAGGAAGAAGAGGGCTCTTGTCCTAGAGAGGCTTGATCCAGCATTTTAGGGGAATAACAGCACAGAGAAAAGGGATGGGGAATGATAGTAGAATGGATGGTGATAAGAGGACTTATGGGATATATGGGGAGGGGGGAACTGAGAAAGGGGTAATAATTTGGAATGTAAACAAAGAATATAGAAAATAAATCTATATATACAAAAAATAAAAAAAAAAGATGGATGGATCACTGGGGGAAATAGTCTTGGATGTACATACTCATTCATCTGAGGTCCATTCAGCCTATCATTGGCTTAAGAACCAGCTTGAAACTTAGAACACAAAATTTTTGGAGAAGGCCCTGGAGGTAAGAAGTAGAAGTGATCTTTCATAGCTAATAGGAGCATCCCAGAATTGAGTAAGGGGATTGAGAAGGGATTATAAGTACCGTTTACTGTGGCCTACATTTTGGCTTTTATATCTTTAAGGAGAGATGGAGAAGAGTTAAAAGTCATACTAAGATTTAAGGACATTATATGAAAGTCCATACTCCATGTTTGAGAAGAAAGTATGCTCTTAGCGGTTGTGCTTAAAGAGCTGCCACATTTTCATGCTGTGATCATATTCTTTTTCCAGCAAAAATGCCAAAGAACTTTCAGAAAAGACTGTTGTTCAAAATTCTAAGACAAATTTTTACAGACCTTGACAGTGCTATTCAGAACTTCATATGGAAAAACAAGCAAACAAACCTAAGATGGCTAAAACAGTCCTGAACAATAAACAAAACTTCTGGTTGTATCACCATCTCTGACCTCGAGCTATACTACAGAGCAAAGGTAATAAAAATTGCATGGTCTTGGTATAGGAACAGACAAGTTCATCAATGGAATCAAACTGAAGGTGCTGAAATAAGCCCACATACCTATGCACAATTGATTTTTGGCAAAGACAACAATATCATGCAATGACAAAAGGAAAGCATCATAAACAAATGGTCCTGGTCTAACTGCATGTCTACATGTAGAATAATGCAAACATCCATATCTATCACCCTGCACAAGGTACAAGTACAAGTATATCAAAGATCATAATGTAAAACTAGACACACTACATCTACTAGAACAGAAATTAGGGAATATCCTTGAAGAACTCGTTGGTACAGGAGACAAGATCCTGAACAGAACACTAATGGTTCAAGCTTTAAGATCAAGGATAGTTAAATGAGACATCATGAAACTGAAAATTTTCCATAAGGCAAAGGCACAGTTAATAGGACAAAATGGCAACCTAGAGATTGGGAAAGAATCTTTGCCAACTCTACATGTGACAGAGGGCTGATATCCAAAGTTTATAAAGAATTCAAGAAGTTAGACACCAACATCCCAAATTACCCAACTAGAAATGCGGTACAAAATTAAACAGGGAATTCTCAACAGAGGAATCACTAATGGATCTGAAGCACTTAAGCAATATTCAAAGTTCTTAGTCATCAGGAAAATGCAAATGAAAACAACTCTGAGATTCTATCAAAACCTCAAATGACAGAACATCCTGGTGAGGATGTGGAGCAAAGGGAATGCTCCTTCATTGCCCGAGGGAGTGCAAACTTGTACAACTACTTCGGAAACCAATTTGGTGGTGGTTTCCCAGAAAACTGCAAATAGTTCTATCTCAAGACACTGCTATATCATCCATGTGCATAAACCTAAAAGATGCCCAACCATTCCACAAAGACACATGTTCTGCTATGTTTATTTGTTTTGTTTTAATTTTAATCTTTTTTACAGTAAAGATTTTATCCCCCTCCCCATCCATCCTGACTGTTCCTCATACCATACCTCCTCTCCCCCACCCCCTACTACCCATCTCTATGAGGATGTACCCAACCTGTAACTCCACCCCACCAGACCTCCCCACTCCCTGGGGCCTCCAGTCTCTTAAGGGTTAGGTGTGTCATCCCTAAGTCCAGACCTGGCACTGCTCTATTGTATATGTGTTGGGGGCATCATATCAGCTGGAGTATGTTGCCTGGAGGGTGACCCAGTGTCTGAGAGATCTTAGGAGTCATAGTCAGTTGAGAATGCCGATCCTCCTACAAGGTTGCCCTCTTCCTCAGCTTCTTCCAGCTTTTGCCTTATTCAATAACAGGGGTCAGCAGCTTTGGTCCACTGGTTGGGTACAAATATCTACATCAGACTCTCTCAGCTGCTTGTTGGGTTTTTCAGAGGGCAGTCATGGTAGGTCCTGTTTTTTGAGTTCTCCATAGCCTCAGTAATAGTGTCTGGCCTTGGGGCCTCCCCTTGGGCTGGATCCCAATTTGAGCCTGTTGCTGGACCTCCTTTTCCTCAAGCTCTTCTCCACTGTTGTTCCTGCAGTACTTTTGTGAATTACCCTTATGTCAGTGTTTATAGAAACATGTCTTTGTGAATGTAAATACAAATAACATGCATGTGTGTATATGCTATATATGTATATATATTTATATATTTATATATATAAATATTTATATATATATAAAATTAGTGTATTTATATATATAAATTATAAGTGTTTAGCATTTATAATTTAGGGTTTAAGAAAAACAAGAATGAAATCTTTAACGTGTTAATATTTGATCCCATTAACAATGCATCCCTTCTATTTCTTTAGGCATTATGGGACTGTTTAGATGGTCTAGTTAGTCCTGATTTAATTTTGGTATTTGGTATCTGTCAAGGAAATTGTCCATTTCCTCCAGATTCTCCAGCTGTGTTGAGTACATTCTCTTGTAGTAGGATCTGATGATTTTTTGGATTTCCTCAGTTTCCGTTGTTATATCTCCCTTTTCATTTCTAAGTTTGTTAATTTGGATACTTTCTCTGTTCCCTTTGGTCAGTCTGGCTAAGGGTTTATCTATCTTGTTGATTTTCTCAAAGAACCAGCTCCTGGTTTTGTTGATTTTTTGTATGGTTCTCTTTGTTTCTACTTGATTGATTTCGGCCCTGAGTTTGATGATTTCCTGCCTTCTACTCCTCCTGGGTGAAATAGCTTCTTTTTGTTCCAGGGCTTTCAGGTGTGTCATTAAGCTGGTAATGTATGCTCTCTCCATTTTCTTTTTGGAGGCATTCAGGGCTATGAGTTTTCCTCTTAGCACTGCTTTCATTGTGTCCCATAGATTTGAGTATGTTGTGTTTTCATTTTCATTGTGTTCTAAAAAGTCTTTAATTTCTTTCTTTATTTCTTCCTTGACCAAGGTATCATTGAGTAGAATATTGTTCAGTTTCCACATGTATGTGGGTTTTCTGTTGTTTTTGTTGCTATTGAAGACCACTTTTACTCCATAGTGATCTGATAGGAGGCATGGGATTAGTTCGATAGAAGGAGTCATAGAAAGTCTTCCAACCAAAAAAAGCACAGGACCAGATGGTTTCAGTGCAGAATTCTATCAGACCTTCAAAGAAGAGTTAACACCAATACTCTTCAAACTATTCCACAAAATAGAAACAGAAGGAACACTACCCAATTCCTTCTACGATGCCACAATTACGCTGATACCAAAGCCACACAAAGATCCAACAAAGAAAGAGAACTTTAGACCAATTTCCCTTATGAATATTGATGCAAAAATACTCAATAAAATTCTTGCCAACCGAATCCAAGAACACATCAAAACGATCATCCACCATGATCAAGTAGGCTTTATCCCAGGAATGCAGGGTTGGTTCAATATATGGAAATCCATCAATACAATCCACTACATAAACAAACTCAAAGAACAAAACCACATGGTCATTTCATTGGATGCTGAAAACGCATTTGACAAAATTCAGCATCCTTTCATGCTTAAAGTCTTGGAAAGAACAGGAATTCAAGGCCCATACCTAAACATAGTAAAAGCAATATACAGCAAACCGGTAGCCAGCATCAAACTAAATGGAGAGAAACTTGAAGCAATCCCACTGAAATCAGGGACCAGACAAGGCTGCCCCCTTTCTCCTTATCTTTTCAATATTGTACTTGAGGTACTAGCTCGGGAATTAGACAACGTAAGGAGGTCAAAGGGATACAAATTGGAAAGGAAGAAGTCAAACTATCATTATGTGCAGACGACATGATAGTCTACCTAAGAGACCCAAAAACTCCACTAGAGAGCTCCTACAGCTGATAAACAACTTCAGCAAAGTGGCAGGTTATAAAATCAACACAAGAAAATCAGTTGCCTTCCTATACTCAAAGGATAAGCAGGCTGAGAAAGAAATTAGGGAAATGACCCCCTTCACAATAGCCACAAACAGTGTAAAGTATCTTGGGGTGACTCTTACCAAACATGTGAAAAATCTGTATGACAAGAACGTCAAGACTCTGAAGAAGGAAATGGAAGAAGACCTCAAAAAATGGGAAAACCTCCCATGCTCATGGATCAGTAGAATGAATATAGTTAAAATGGCCATTTTGCCAAAAGCAATATACAGATTCAATGCAATACCAATCATCATACTAAGTGAGGTAACCCAGACTCAAAAGGTGAATCATGGTATGCACTCACTAATAAGTGGATATTAGCCTAGAAAACTGGAATACCCAAAACATAATCCACACATCAAATGAGGTACAAGAAGAAAGGAGGAGTGGCCCCTGGTTTTGGAAAGACTCAGTAAAGCAGTATTCGGCAAAACCAGAACGGGGAAGTGGGAAGGGGTGGGTGGGAGGACAGGGGAAGAGAGGGGGGTTACGGGACTTTCGGGGAGTGGGGGGATAGAAAAGGGGAAATCATTTGAAATGCAAATAAATTATATCGAATAAAAAAATTAAAAAACATAAAGAAAAAGAAAAACAGCAAATGCTGGTCAGCAGGTGGAGAAAGATGGCTTTAGATACTGCAGTGTGTCAGAGAAAAAAATCCCAACTCAATTCTTCACAGAGTAAGAAAGAGCAATTATCAAATTCATCTGGAACAACAAAAAACCCAGGATAGCTAAAACTATTCTCAGCAACAAAAGAAAATCTGGGGGAATCAGTATCCCTGACCTCAAGCAATACTACAGAGCAATAGTGTTAAAAACTGCATGGTATTGATAGAGTGACAGGCAGGAGGATCAATGGAACAGGACTGAAGATCCAGAAATGAACCCACACACCTATGGCTACTTGATCCTCGACCAAGAGGCTGAAAACATCCAATGGAAAAAAGATAGCCTTTTCAACAAATGGTGCTGGTTCAACTGGAGGTCAGCATGCAGAAGAATGCAAATTGATCCATCCTTATCTCCTTGTACTAAGCTCAAATCCAAATGGATCTAGGACCTCCACATAAAGCCAGACACTCTGAAGCTAATAGAAAAGAAACTGGGGAAGACCCTTGAGGACATCGGTACAGGGAGAAAGTTTCTGAACAGAACACCAATAGTGTATGCTCTAAGAGCAAGAATTGACAAATGGGACCTCATAAAATTACAAAGTTTCTGTAAGGCAAAGGACACCATCAAGAGGACAAATCGGCAACCAACAAATTGGGAAAAGATCTTCACCAATCCTACATCAGATAGAGGGCTAATATCCAATATATATAAACAACTCAAGAAGTTAGACTCCAGAAAAACGAACAACCCTATTAAAAAATGGGGTACAGAGTTAAACAAAGAATTCTCACCTGAAGAACTTCGGATGGCAGAGAAGCATCTTAAAAAATGCTCAACTTCATTAGTCATTAGGGAAATGCAAATCAAAACAACCCTGAGATTTCATCTTACACCAGTCAGAATGGCTAAGATTAAAAATTCAGGAGACAGCAGGTGTTGGAGAGGGTGTGGAGAAAGAGGAACACTCCTCCACTGCTGGTGGGGTTGCAAATTGGTACATCCATTCTGGAAATCAGTCTGGCAGTTTCTACGAAAACTGGGCACCTCACTTCCAGAAGATCCTGCTATACCACTCCTGGGCATATACCCAGAGGATTCCCCACCATGTAATAAGGATACATGCTCTACTATGTTCATAGCAGCCCTATTTATAATTGCCAGATGCTGGAAAGAACCCAGAGTGGATGCAAAAATGTGGTATATCTACACAATGGAGTACTATTCAGCCATTAGAAACAATGAATTCATGAAATTCTTAGGCAAATGGATGGAGCTAGAGAACATCATACTAAGTGAGGTAACCCAGACTCAAAAGGTGAATCATGGTATGGACTCACTAATAAGTGGATATTAACCTAGAAAACTGGAATACCCAAAACATAATCCACACATCAAATGAGGTACAAGAAGAAAGGAGGAGTGGCCCCTGGTTCTGGAAAGACTCAGTGAAGCAGTATTTGTCAAAACCAGAACGGGGAATTGGGAAGGGGTGGGTGGGAGGACAGGGGAAGAGAAGGGGGCTTACGGGACTTTCGGGGAGTGGGGGGGGGGGGCTAGAAAAGGGGAAATCATTTGAAATGTAAATAAATTATATCGAATAAAAAAATTAAAAAAAAAACAATGCATCCCATTTCACTAGAAATACTGGAAAGGAAAACATCAAAAATGTTCCTTCTTTTTTTTTTTTTCTTTTTTTTTTTTTACTCGATATATTTTTTATTTACATTTCAAATGATTTCCCCTTTTCTGGCCCCCCACTCCCCGAAAGTCACATGAGCCTCCTTCCCTCCCCCTGTTCTCCCACCCACCCCTTCCCACTTCCCTGTTCTGGTTTTACCTTATACTGCTACACTGAGTCTTTCCAGAACCAGGGGCCACTCGTCCGTTCTTATTGTTCCTCATTTGATGTGTGGATTATGTTTTGGGTATTCCAGTTTTCCAGGCTAATATCTACTTTTTAGTGAGTGCATACCATGATTGATCTTTTGAGACTGGGTTACCTCACTTAGTATGATGTTCTCCAGCTCCATCCATTTGCATAAGAATTTCATGAATTCATTGTTTTTAATGGCTGAATAATACTCCATTGTGTATATATACCACATTTTTTGCATCCATTCTTCTGTTGAGGGATACCTGGGTTCTTTCCAGCTTCTGGCTATTGTCAATAGGGCTGCTAAGAACATAGTGGAGCATGTGTCCTTATTACATGCTGGGGAATCATCTGGGTATATGCCCAGGAGTGGTATAGCAGGATCTTTTGGAAGTGATGTGGCTATATTATTGAGGAACCACCAGACTGATTTCCAGAGTGGTTGTAACAATTTGCAACCCCACCAGCAGTGGAGGAGTGTTCCTCTTTCTCCACATCCTCACCAACAAGTGCTGTCTCCTGAGTTTTTAATCTTAGCCATTCTGACTGGTGTAAGGTGAAATCTCAGGGTTGTTTTGATTTGCATTTCCCTGATGACTAATGAAGTTGAGCATTTTTTAAGATGTTTCTCTGCCATCCGAAGTTCTTCAGGTGAGAATTCTTTGTTTAACTCTGTACCCCATTTTTTAATAGGGTTATTTGATTTTTCTGAGGTCTAACTTCTTGAGTTCTTTGTATATATTGGATATTAGCCTTCTATCTGATGTATGGTTGGTGAAGATCTTTTTCTAATTTGTTGGTTGCCGATTTGTCCTTTTGATGGTGTCCTTTGCCATACAGAAACTTTGTAATTTTATGAGGTCCCATTTGTCAATTCTTGATCTTAGAGCAAATGCTATTGGTGTTCTGTTCAGGAACTTTCCCCCTGTACCGATGTCCTCCAGGGTCTTCTCCAGTTTCTTTTCTATTAGCTTCAGAGTGTTTGGCTTTATGTGGAGGTCCTTGATCCATTTGGAGTTGAGCTGAGTACAAGGAGATAAGGATGGATCCATTCACATTCTTCTGCTTGCTGACCTCCTGTTGAACCAGCACCATTTGGTGAAAAGGCTATTTTTTTTCCCATTGGATGTTTTCCACCCCTTTGTTGAGGATCAATTGGCCATATGTGTGTGGGTTCATTTCTGGATCTTCAATCCTGTTCCTTTGATCTGCCTGCCTGTCACTGTATCAATACCATGCAGGGTTTTTGTTGTTGTTGTTGTTGTTTTTTTTTTTTTTTTTGGTTTTTTGGATTTGTTTTTTTTTGAGACAGTGTTTCTCTGTGTAGCCTGGCTGTCCTGGAACTCACTCTGTAGACCAGGCTGGCCTCGAACTCAGAAATCCTCCTGCCTCTGCCTCCCAGAGTGCTGGGATTACAGGCGTGTGCCACCACCGCCTGGCTTACCATGCAGTTTTTAACACTATTGCTCAGTAGTATTACTTGAGGTCAGCGATACTGATCCCCCCAGAATTTCTTTTATTGTTGAGAATAGTTTTAGCTATCCTGAGTTTTTTGTTATTCCAGATGAATTTGAGAATTGATCTTTCTTCCTTCTTAAGCCTCCAGGCTAAAAAGGAAAAGTATCTTTGACCCTGGTAGAGAAATGACATCGGATCAGCATCAAACATTAGGTCATTCCATGCTATTGTTTCATTGTTACCTCCCCTGGGAGCTAAACCAGCTGAAGATGTTAATCACCTGGCCAGACTTCATCCACCAGGAAGCCTGATGGATGACACCTTGAAGTCATCTAACAGCAATGTGTGGCACAATTGTCCCCTTTGTACTTTTACTCTTCCCAGAGTGCTCTCCTTGACAGCAGTCAGTTTCTATGGTAAAGTTTAGTTTTCTCATTTCTGACAGAACAAACATTTTCTTTTTCTTCCTTTAAAACTTACTTTGCCTTTATTTGTTTGTATTTATTTGTTTGTGTTTGTGTGGAGGAGTGGGAGGTATACTCATGGGCAAATATATATGAGTGCCCCAAAAGACCAAGAAATGAGAGTGGATCTCCCAGAGCTCAGGTTAACTGGTGGTTGCAAGCCATGTGACATGGCTGCTGGGAACTGAACTCAAGTCCTCTAAGAGAACACTCCTAACTAGAAACTTCTCCTCTAAAAAGACACGGTTATTAAACCAATTCCTAATGAATCATTATTTTCTTATCCAAAAATATTTTCTTGTCTCAATGCTTGGAGATTATTGCAAGAGAGAGGAAAGAGTGATTGTAAGAGCCTGAGGTGGTGGGTGACTACGAAAATGGTGTCTTCTGAACACAGCTTCACGTGTGACCCCACAGCTCTTGCATTAATGACAGCATGTACAAGACCTGCAAAAGCTCAGTCTAGACAACTCCCACCATGGAGAGGGTAGGTGGTCAAGAAATCCTACTCCTAGCTAAGGATAAGGTGATTCATTACAATAAAAATAGGAGTACATTTTCTTTAAGGGTCTGTCCTCTGGTTGGTCCACCACCCTCCAATGGTTGACTGCACACCCACAGTGTAAGGCAAATGGAACCCAACCCAATGGGTTTAGTGACAAAACGATGACCGGAACTGATTGAGCGTGGGTGGAAGGGGGCATGTCTACGAGGATATGAAGGAGGGAAATATGTTAAAATGCGATGTATGAAAATCTCTAAGTATAAATAAAAATGTTTTTGGAAAAGAGATGGTTGAAGAAGCAGACAGACACTGAGATATTTCCAGATTGGCAGGGTAAGGAAAGAGTTCTAGGAATACAGATCAAACAGGGTGGATCCAGGGAAGCAAGGAAGAAATAGCAAATGGTTAACACCCACCTTGTGTTGTTTTATATTTTTTCTCTTATGGTTTTCATTTCTATGTCCTGCCTCAGGCACCACACATTTCCTGCTATTTTGGAAATGAAGGATGACAGCTGAGGTGTCCTGAAACTATGACTGTGACCACACTGAGTGGGAGGACTGCAGAGTTCACACTTATTTCACATTTGAAGAGATCAGAATTGGGTTGACCTTGTTGGTCAGTCTCCTGCATTATCATCCTGAACTTAGTCATGCATAGTCAGTAATAATCTATTCATATCTGACATAACAAAATCCTGCTGTCAGGCACATCGCTTCTGCTCCTAGTCTCCTTGAATGGATCTAAACTGTTAGTGTTCATGGAAGGCAAACCCCAGGCCCAACAACCTTCACAGTCAGGCATATCCTAAGCAAATTATGGGGGGAAATGATCTGTCTCTAGACAGACTGCAGAACAGACAATAAAAAAGACTGGACATAGGCTCTGGGTATTTAGACTAGCACTTTATTCTATTAGAATCCATGCTATCAAATCACCCTAGAAGATGCAGACTCTGGGCCAGACACACTCACTCACACACACACACACACACACACACACACACACACACACTCACATGCAGGGGGGGTGGGCGAGGGAAAGAACTGGAGAGATGAGCATTTTAAAATGTTTTCTGTGAATATTTTATATTATTGACTAAAGTGAGTAGTGATTGTACAATCCACACACCTTTCTTTAATATACGTTTAATTAATATTTCATAAAAGACTTGCTGTGGTTTTTATGCAAATAAGGCCACAAGTACATCTGTAGTTTTTTTTTTTCCTTCTTCTTTCTTACCTCTCTTTTGGAGCTTTGCTCTCCTGAGGTACAAAACTGAGCAACAAAATTACCTTAAAGAGGGTTTATGAATCACAAAGGAGAATTCTTTATGTACCTTGTTTCCATATGAAAGTAGCAACATTTGTGCATAAGTGGCTTGCATCATTTTTTTATGAATTGGGCCTTAAGTGCTCATGATTGTCCTTGGTATTCAGTTTTTAGTCATTAAGTAGCGTTGAAACAACAGGAGGAGAAAAAAGGAAACATTTTGTACCTGTGGTACACACTTGGACAACAAGGCTTTAGAAAATAGCTACACTCTTATCCTTTTATGTGTAAAAATTATGCGGGGACAAAGACAAGTGTGAATTGATGAAAAGGCAAATAATATATTTCTGAGGCATTAATAGTCAAAGCCACACTCAGACTAAAAAATGCATTGATTTTCTTATTTGATTCACGTGCACACTCATATTTTGCCAATCTATATGGCTCCGGTGACAGAATTAGGTTGCTCTGCATGAAGAAAGAACAATTCTCTTCCCGAGAATGGGGCAATATGTCACTTCTTTTACAGTATTACCTAATAATCATCTCTGGGGACTGAGGAAGAGGAGCGTGGCACACGGGGTTTCTTTAGGTGGTCTCTAAAAGTGTTTTACTATTTAGTATTACAGGCAAAGGTGAAAGATTTGGTAGACAAATGATTTTTAAAAGTAAATTTGAAAGAAAATATATCCATTTGTACTGTGAACTTAATTCTGTTCATTAAGAATTCCTGCATTGAAGACCTAACTCTTAGTATCTTTGTAGATGATGATTTTAAAGAGGTTACTGTAATAAAATAAAGTTGTAAGGAACTGTCCTACTCCGGGGTAACTGAACCCCTGTAAAGGAGAGTTTAGAACACAGTCAAAGACAGGCTGTTTGATGACAGCAGGAAGCCAAGGAGAGTGTTGAGAAGAAACCTGCCTTGCTGACACCTTCAACCCAGAATTTTAGCCTCAAAAGTTGTGAGAGGCCTGTCCCAGCCGTACCAACTCAGGGCATCCTGAAGAAAGACACCCAAGCACCTGTCGCAGGCACCGCTACAATGGACGAATGTGTGACAGAGAGAAGGGAAACATGTGGTATGCAATGGAGAGATGGAAGAAAAAGTAATGTGGAACCTACGCTGTGGAGAAAGGTGGAACTGGAGACTTGTTGATAGAGAGGAACAGACAGATGATAAAGAGGCCATGGTGACGTCTTGACTCCGGCTGCTATCAAGAGCCATGTCTGGGTCTGTGTTCTTGCTGCAACTGGGGTCTGCATTGATGTCTGTGGCCTGAGTTAATACCAAAGGCCATGTCTGTGTTCTGGGCCTCCACCAGAGACTACATAGATATCTAAGGACTCTGATTCTGGAGAAGTTCTGGAGTGCAGTAGGGGGATGGGGCATGCTGACCTGAGTGGCCTGTTCTGCCACCTGAAGTCATGGTGACATCGTAGTGCATGTTGCTACTGGGGAACATATCTGGGTCCGTTGTCTTAAGGCAGCCAGGCTCTGTGTTGATGTTTCAGACCCATGTTGTCATTCGAAGGCCAGGTAGTTGTCTCTGCACTGGACTGACACCTGAGGCACTGTAATGAGCTGGCACAGACCATCACCTAGGCAGCAGGGTCAAGCTGATGGCCCAAAAGAAATTGAGAGGCCTCTACTGCCCAAGTGCAGGAGAACTGGCCCCGCTCTTGGTCTGCTCTGGGGAGGCTTGGGCAAGTGAGAGATGCCCTGTGCCCTACTTGACCCTCCTTCCTGTCTACAGCAGGCTGGAGAGTTGGCCCTGTGGTCAGGAGATTGGGAGAACTAGCCCTGCCCCCACATTGGCTGCAGCATAAGGAGAGTGGTTTCTGCACCTCACCTGGGCACCAGAGTAGAACGAGCCTGTTGGTGCAGGCTCAGGAGAGCCTGCCTGCCCTGATAGCCTCCTTGCCAACAGTGGCACTGGGTGAACTAGCAGTGGCAGTGCTGGAGAGCTTGCCCTGGTTTACCAGCTCAGGAGAGCTAATAGATGACTTCTAGAGCACTGATCTTGGACTTTGAGTTGATGTCCCCTAACATCTGTCCTATCTGTGATTTGCTGGAGCAGATCTCAAAGGGCCAGACCTACATCCAAAGCTGTGGGATTTTTCTGACATAGGACAAAACTAGTCCTAGGATACCCGAAAGGAATCCCCATGAGGATCTAGTATTGGTAGTGCAGCAGAAGCCAGAGGCCTCAAATCAGATTAATGACTCTTTGCCATGATATTTGCAAGTAAAGATGTATGGACAAAATGACATCCTGTTGGACAAACTGTGACACACTACAGCTTCTATTACGAGATGCTTTTTTCCTGTTTTTGTTTGTTTGATATTTTATTTTATTTTGTGGGCGGGAGGTTGCAAGGACAGGGTAGCTATAAAGGGATGAGGATATGAGTGGGATTGGACTGAGTGATGGGAAATTCACAAAGAAGTAATAAAAAGAAAAGAAAGAGCTGTGAAATGGATTTATTTTAATTAAGCTATACAGTGTATTTGTTATATACTGTGTATTTGTTTTTTTGGTTTGTTTGTTTGTTTGTTTGTTTTTTGAGACAGGGTTTCTCTGTGTAGCCCTGGCTGTCCTGGAACTCACTCTGTAGACCAGGCTGGCTTCAAACTCAGAAATCTGCCTGCCTCTGCCTCCCAAGTGCTGGGATTAAAGGTGTGCGCCACCACTGCCAGGCTCACTGTGTATTTGTTATAGCCTCCCCAGAAAAGAATGAGTTCAATTTCCAATCTTAGGTTATGAAGAGAGTAGATATAGAAAAGCAAAACTCCCCCCTCCCACTGGGCTTCCTGTTGTAGAATGGATTGTCAGTTGCTTTGTGTGTGGGTTCCACAGGAGCTGGGGAAGGGGAAGGGCAAGTGGGAAAGAAAGGGGCGGGGAGAGAAAGACAGAGAGACAGGGACGAAGACAGAGACAGAGAGAGACAGAATGAATGAATGAATGAATGAAGAATGTACAACTGTGGAGGTCAAGGACAACTTGTAGAAATATGTTCTCTCCTTCCACCATGTTCGCCCCTGGGATCAAACTCAGATTGTCAAACTTAGCAACAGCTTCCTTTATCGACTGAGCCATCGTGCTGGCCCCTAACTCTGGTTCTTTCTTATTTGTAAGTCTTTCTAAATTTCCATTGTGTGTATTGCAGATTCAAAAAATGCATATTTTAGTTTTCAAACTGTTATTGCTAGTAGCCTTGCTAGATTTATCATGCAAGATAGGATTCGTTTTAGGAGTCAGAGAGCAAAATAAATAAGTAAATAAATAAAACTATGCTCTTTGCATTTAACTAAAGTCATGACATTCTTTGATTTTCATTTTTGATCCCGCTGCTCTATTCCTTGCCTCAGAAACACATGGGGAATGATCAAGTTACTCCTCCTACTTCCTGATATATTATACTGAGTTCTTAGCTGCAGTCTACAACTCCATGCCTGGGATACTACGCAAGCACACATGCAATATGAGAGACTTATAAATGAATGGATAGATGGATGGATGGATGGATGGATGGATGGATGGATGGATGGATGGATGGATTCATGGATGAGTTACTCTATCACAAATGGGAACACAATGTCAGAATGTCAATGGGCACTAAGAGATGTCCTGAAAGACAAGTCTGCACAGTGTAAAGTGATCCAAATTTGTACCCCACTTTCAATTTTTACTACCCTTCTGGCTGTATGGTTCACCCATTCCACACCCCATCCCCACCCTGTATTATCACACCAAATGTGAGGATTATCAATTCTGTATCATACCGACTTGCTGAGATTAAACTCGGCCTCTCACATGGTATCAAATGTCCTCCCGTGTATCCTACCTCCCCAACCACAACAATTTCCTACAAATTTTAAGGAAGATAGAACTGAGTTGCTGAGTGTGACTGAAAGTTCATGCTTGTAATTCCTGCCTTTGGAAAGCAGAGGCAGGAGGAATGGAAAAGTTCAGTTCCTGCCTGAGCTACTTAGTGAGACTGTGAGAGACAAGAGACTGATGCCCTACCCGCTCTATAGCAAAGCCCTTCTAGTACATCAAATGCCTTAGCAAGTCTGAGGTGCACACACATCTGTGTGTGACAGACCTGGAATGCTCACACACAGAAGAATCATTGTTTGGATAATTGTATGAATTGAAAAAAACAACAATAGTAAAAACCACACAGAATTAATAAGACAGATAACAAATTTGGAAATTGAAAGGATGGAAAATTATAAAAACTATGCAGGTCAGACAGTATGTTAGAAATAGCAATGATGTTTTACTAAAAATAGTGGCCAAGATTCTATATTTTATAGATGTGAAATGTATTCTAATCCCAGAGTCTGATTATGATTCAAATATTAAATGATAAAAGACAGAAGCTAATGTGTTGGCTGTCGTTTATTACTAATATTGTATCATCAACTTTGCTATTACTTTTAAGAATGCAAATTTGATTTTGCTGAATGTAAAAGGGAACGCTAGTTCTTCACAATATAGTTTTTACTTTCAAATGTTTAGAGCACCCGGCGAAGACAAGCAGTCACAGATATAAGAAAACATAATGCCTTACTTTTATAGTAATGCTGCTTTTTGTTGGGTACCAAGCAAAATTTCCTGCATGCATTATCTCTGTTAATTTTCATCAATGTTATTATTAGCTTTGTTTTACATATGAGCACAACTAAGGGCCATATAAGGAATCACTCAAAGTGACAGAGCTAATGAAGAACAGGAATGTGTTGGGAAACAAATTACCGGGTCCCCAATATAAGTCATGTTTCCTTTCATGACACAAGGCAGAGAAGGTGTGCAGAATAGCATCACACTTGGCAAAAGCATTAGCATAAAATTAGTGGAAGGAATTAGTCATAACATTGATAATAATACAAGTTAATTAGTCTAAAGGCTCTGGATAATTAGTCAATGAAAACTGAGGGTTTGTGTGAAATTACTGAAACCCTATATTCCTGTGGAATTCTTTCTTGCTTTTCTTTTTTCCTTTTTTTTTTTTGTCTTGCTAGTTGACAACAAATACATCACCTAGACTTCAAACAGTAATTGTTTCAGGAGGAGCCCCTTCTGCTAGATAACCTTAATTGATTTGCTTTCTATTACAATGCCAATTAACCTTGAGATTCATGCTTTATTATTTAAAATAGGTACCTGGCAATTCTGTAATTCTATTAGAGATATATAACTACAAACCTTTAATGAGGTAAATTGCCTATGGTGCTCTTGTTTAATTAGATGACTTACTGTCATCTCTAATTAGATAACTAAATCTATATTTGTAAAATATCATATACTGTGTAAACTTAACACTTCTAGCCATTAGTTGGAAATTCTTTGGCTACATTTGTGTACTCAATTGTAATAATCAGGCTTTGTGAATATTTGTGTTTTATTGACATTTTAATTTACACATGTACTCAATTTTTTAATTTTCTCTGTCTCAGTCTGGCTCATTCAAGATCATTTTTATGAATCATTTGTGTCTGTGGGTTTATGTGCATGAATGGATGGTATTTTATGTGTATATGAATGCAGATATATGTGTAGATCTGAGATCAGCTTAGGTGTGGTTCATGAGCTAACCACCTTAACATTTTAGTGGGCTTTTAGTTAATTAATATATGGTGTGTGTGTGTGTGTGTGTGTGTGTGTGTGTGTGTGTGTTTTGGATAGAGTATTACTGATTTCCTAGGGATCACCTAGGCTGACTATTTAATGTGTGCTAGATATTTATCTGCCTATGTGTCCCCTACACTGGAATCAAAAGAGCATTCCCCTTATCTGGCTATTTTTATGTTTGATACTAGGAATTAAACCCAATGGACCTACTTTCCTAGAAAGCATTTTACTGACTGAGTCTCCTTTCAATCCTTAACATATAATTTTAGTTTAATATAATTAATAGCGATGGGGTTGCTGGTAATCTCTATCAAACAAGCATAATAGTTTCTGACCTTGAAAATACAGATGCATTTATTTTTACCTCATACCTATGAATGTTTGCCTGCGTGTGGGTATATGTATGCCTAATACCCTGTAAGGCCGACTGAGGATGGTGGATGTGCTAGAACCGAAATTTCACACAGTTGTGAACCACCATGTGGATGCTGGAAAGAGAATCCAGTTCCTCTTTAAGAGCAAAAAGTATATTAACTCCTGAGTCATCATTCCAACCCTCTCACATTTTAAAAATTAAAACTCCATTTAATTCTTAAGACATCCTTACTAAATATCTACTTCCATAATTCTGGCATCCACTGCACCCCACCACCATCACCACCTTCTTCGTGCTTGCCATAGTCAGATCTGCAGCCACCAAGTTCTCCAGTGCTCTCTTCCTTCCTCCGGTTCCCCTGAGTCCATTATGCTATGTAGCTAGATGTATTTCACTTTTATGTCTTAAATGTAGATGAGCTACAGTCGGGGAAGAACAATTCACTGGGACACATTGACAATATAGAAAATGCTCTTCAATTTTATCAATTTTTTTTAAACAAGGTCTCACTTTGTAACTCTGGCTGTTCTAAAACCCACTCTGTAGACCAGGCTGGTCTTGAACTCACAGAGATCAGCCTGCCTGTGACTCTGGAGTGTTAGGACTAAAGGCATGCACCATTACATCCTGCTAACTTTGCAAATTATCAGCTGAGGAAGAGCAAATAGTTTTGACAGCGTGAACTAAAAGACAAAGAACTTTTTGGAATATAATATAGTCACTTTTACAATGTAATTAAGCAACCTAGAGACTGCCTCTTCTGAAGTCATTACTTGGCATGCAACCTTGAAGAGCTCTTCCTATTTGTTCCAAGTTTTAAGTCAGATAGTTGACGACTTTGCCTTCTACTTTTGATGTACTGTCATCTCTCTCCTTGCTGGAGAATACATATGCCTCTACCACACCATCAGCACTCGCTGGCACACCACCGTGCACTTGTAATAGAAGATATACATGATTCTGTCCCATGAGCAATATGGGAGAGTTTATCAACTCAGGACCAAATCTCATCTAAGCACCCTAAGTAGGAGCCTTTCAACTTTAGATTTCAAAGTATTCTTATCAAATGTGTATAGGCTACAAATAAAAAAAAAGTTAAGTGCAGAAGTTTCTAGATAAAAAATATTTATATGTTCTCTTACTTGACATTTTATGGCAGTGTAATAACTTAAAATAGCCCATAGGTAAAATTTGACATTGTCTCTTTATGCAGCAGTTCTCAATGTATAGCTCGCAGCCCCTGGGGGGGGGTAAAATGACCCTTTTATAGGGGTCACATATCAGATATCCTTCATATTAGATATTTACGCTATGACTCATAAGGTAGCAAAATTATAGTTATGAAGTAGAAATAAAAATAGTTTTCTGGTGGGGGGGGGTGGGCCACCACAACATGAAGAACTGTATTAAAGAGTCACAGCATTAGGAAGTCTGTTAACAATTGCTTTAAAGGAAATCTTCAAATACCTGATTTCAATATAAATAATAGATATCTTATTTCAAAACTAACCCCAAACCTAAGAGAATCTTAAGAGTTAGTTGATGTGGATTATTTGTAGTGCAAGTGTCGGAGTTAACATCTAGCTTTGTCAATCAATGCTCTGTAATCTCTGTGTTGTATTTATACTTGTCCATGTTACACCAAACAGGCAACCCCCTATTGTGCCTCTACCTTCCTCTCTCACCACTCTGAAATGATTTTAAAGTCACAATCATCAAGCCTAGGAAATACATTCTCAGTGATTATATAAGTCATCTGAAATTGAAATGATAAACCTGCACCTCAGTAAAGTGCTCCCCAGAAAAAGACTGCATGTGTGTGAGTAGGTGCCACCCCCAGACACTACACCAAAACCAAGAACATAATCAGCACACAAGGAGAGAAATAAAATATTTTATGTATGGACAAAACACAAGGTTATTATGCAGCTTAAAAGGGGCAATTACAATAAACTGTGTTGAAGAAGGAATTGGGAATTAGTGATTCGCCATAAGAACATTTCACTTTAGAGTGACAATAATTATTTAAAATAGTAAGTTTTTAAAAGAAACAGAAGTACAAGCCTGAGAAATTCCCATGCCATCTCAGCAGCAAGACTTTAGAAATTGTGTGACACAACCACAATTTAGCACCATGAGCAGGGCCTGTCAGACTCCATCCTAGATCAGCCTCTCACACCTGGTTTACATAAAAACAAGTCGTCCTGGGTTTTTCTTCCCTCCGGTATTGTGTTTCTTTTTCCTAGAAATGGATATGTTTCTCAGTGTAGAGATTGGACATAGAAGAAACAGTGGAGTTCAGTGGGCCTCAGGTTTTATTGAGAGGATGAGAATCTCAAAATGCAACAAATAATGCATACCACCTGATCATGACTGGGAAAACCCAACAAGGTAAAGAGAAGATGAAATCCACTATGATGGTACTTACCTTTCGAACAGTTACCACAAGTAGGAAACCCCATTGCTGAAGATATATGTTCTCATCCCAAATAATTTTATAAAAGTTAAACTGGATGAAAAACACTGATAGTTTCAAGGTCAGAAGAACAAATAATGGTCAGAGAAATATGGCTTCTTAGAGTGCTTAACTTCCTAACAGGAGTAAAAATACTACCATAAACTGTTCTTTGTCTTTTCATTAGGAAAACAATGGCTTAATATATAGAAATATGGTTTTAGAGTTAAATAATTACTATTTGAGTTTGTAACTAGCTAAATTAGCTTTACATAAAGAGCCTCTCTAACTCATCATAATTTATTTTCTTTTCAATGCTGAAGCAAGTGTTGGAATATCTATTTCTCTACATAGATTGCATACTTCATGAATATGCATATTCACAAAAATCATATAGTGCAAGATGCAAAATATAGTTTCAAAAAGTTAATATTAGCATAAAATATTGAGAGTTTATCGGATCAAAGGAACACAATTAATTCATAAAAGACCAGCACCAGAACACTGGTTCCACTCTGTACTGGATGAATGTAATTAACATTCTGTCGTATTTTTTTATTTCTTTGGTGTTTTTGGCACCCAAGGCAACATGCCGTAAGCCTTACCCAACAAGGTAAAGTTTCATTTACTTTTTATATACAGATATTTGTATACTTTTATAAACTGTAGTACAAATTATCATTAATAATAACACTTTATCCACATTTATAAATCATGTTACATATATAAAAATCAATATATGTATGCGTGTATGTACAAATCAAATGCATAATTCTAAAATCAATGGTTCACAGGGTTTAGAATTAAAAAGAGCTTTAAATGAGTAGTAATGCTTTAACTGTCTTAATGAAAAACATAAAATACCACATACATGATGATGCTAAGATATCTACTTGTGTATGCCATATATATATATATTCATATATATATATATGAATGAAAGTTCATTGTGTTATGTTGCTATAAGACATGTATTATCACTTTGTTAATTGTGCAAAGGAACAAATTTACAGTAAATGTTTGAGAAACATGTTTGAAGTGATTGTGTGACTATAGCACTGGTTTAAAATATTTCTTTGCTTCTTTGCACTTCAATATCAGTGTAACTTGTAATCTGGAGAAAGAAGGAAACTGAATTTGAAGCTATTAAAGTCATACTCAAAGGGTAGTGGAGCCTTGGCAGTGTGGGGACCAGGAACAGATGACTTTCTGTAACAAAGAAATGTTCCTCAGTAATCACAGAATTTTTATTGTGTCACAATGCTGAAGACAGGAGCAAATTGACATGTAGCAAAAGCTTAAGGACTGGGCAGCCTTGACGTATATACGGAGTTCTACTTGACCGAGCGTCTAAACTGCAGTGAATGTGCCATGGAGAACGACTAAGTTCATTGTCTGTTAATACAAGGAAAAATGGAGATGCTATGGCTATAGTTGTTATTTTGAATTGTTTTAATATTTTTTTCTCTTTATGATGTGTGATTACTTAAATTAGACTTACATAACTATTTAAGAATTCATTTGCAATCTGATATAGTTATAGTAGGGAAACATGGACATATTGGTGATAGGTCAATGAAAATTAAAATTAATTTACAGGAAGTTAAAAACAGTTGAAGATAATATAATTGCAATGACATATTTCTGTATTACATTATATTGCTTCACAATCTAAAATTAAATATTTAATTAAAATTAAATGTTTAATCAGTTTATTATAAAATTACCTTCTACTCCTTTGGAGAAGTCTTTATCTTAAGTTTTATTTTTAAGGAATAATTCAGAAATTTAACATAAAATCCCTTTAGAATTTACATGCATCATGTATATTTAAAATGTCACCAGCCATGAGTAAACACCTTCAGCTTCAACATCAAATGACCGGGACAGGATTGAAGGTAAATTGTTGTTAGAGAGGGAAGGCTATTTGGAGTTCTGCAAATATGTACCGTGTGTCTGAGCTCAACTTTTGATCTAGTGTCTCTATACAAGTTGTATTTAACATCTTTGATCTCCCAGTTAGTGATCTAATCTGCTGTATAACTTAGCTTTTATTGATCTGTTCTCATGCTAAGCAAATCAAGTCTCACTTTTATGGGGTAGATTGCAAAAGATAGTAAAACTGCCTCTGAGACAGCAGTTTAAATCTGTGCAATAACAGTGAAAGCAAGAGATAAGACTTTTATTACACTGCCAAACTTCACATGAACTCAAGTGTCATTAAATAGGTATGTGTCATTTGCCACAGATATTTATTTTACTAGAGATCATGGTTACCACCCATTTGGAAGCAATGTGGTATATTTTCTACTGTCATAGAATATATTGCTTGTCCGGGTACCCACATTTATAGAAGTGCTGGCTGCATAGCACCACATTTTTTTCTGAATGAATTATTTATTCTGATTGAGTGCTGCCTAAGCCTATTTGTTTGTCTTGACTCTCAGTATGCATACAAGAGCACTGCAGACGTTTATGTTGGGCTGGCTTCGCAGTGTTTGATTTTAAAAACCGCATTCAAGGGAATAAAAAGCCATTAGTAAGCACTGACTATGTTCAGTTGTCCTCTGTAATATCCTATTCCTGATGTTACAAGATGTATTTTATAATATAAATGGAAGAATGTGATATAAAAATTTACTTCAAACACTATTTCTAGATTTGAATTGTACCACACAGAACATTCTTTCCATCAGCCTAGAAGGTAAGAATTCAGAAATGATGAATGCAGAAATGCATTGAGTTTAAAAATATAATGAAATATAGGCACACCAACAATGGGATATTTGGATTAGCAACTTATGTCCTGATATGGAATGTCCTTTAATTATATAATATTATATACTTATATATAATATAACATTAAAAATAAATAATAAATGATATATAAATATATAAAATATATTTATATTCATATTATATTTGTATATCTAATGAATATATCTATTGCTATAATATAAATATAAATACATTTATAATCACTAGTATAAATAAATACATTTCTATATAGTATAATATAAATTATATAAATAAAAAATAAATTGTATAGCATGTAGCATACATGTGAATGTCAGGAAAAACATGGTTTTACCACAATTTCAAAAATCAGAGTAAAGCACCATTAAACATTTAACTTGTTAATATCAGCAACTGCACTGTGAATATTTAAAACTATTAGGCTTAAAAGGGTTAAGTATGTGCTTTATTTTCCAATTTGATTTCTATGTGTATAACTGATTTTTTAAAAGTATTTTGAAAAAATTCTATTATGTGGACTTTGTAACTTTGCTTTGACTTAACGATGGGCATAATGTATTTTAAGTTATATATTGCTACATGTCACAAATCTTTACCATGTACTTCACCCTTTTACCTCAGCATAGCTTTACTTTTTAAAATAATAGAACTGACTACCATATGCATTTTGGTATTTTTTTCCACATTTCTTTCTAGAAAAGTTATTTCAGTTGCTAATGCTTTTAGTGTTTTGTATCTGCTGGCCTGACTTGTCTAATACATTATTAAGTTTACTTTGGTAACCAAAAGAAACTGTTTTGTTTCCCTGTTAGAGCTTCTTTAATAGAAGCTGAGTGTTATGCTAGGGTCATTAAACAGGTTGTTTCTCTTTTCTGAACTTTTTAGAATTGTTTTAGAAAACCAGGTTATCCTCATCAGTATTTTACTGTAAGAATTTTATTCTTTGAATTCTATTTTGTGCATAGCAATAATTTTAGTCCTTTGAATCTGATCATTATTAATGCATATATGAATAATGTAATACTTTCCTTTCAATCACTTTCAAAGTTACCAACTATTTCTCTATTCAAAAAAAAACGATCAAAAGCTGTGCTCTATTTTTCCAGCTTCTATACTCTATACGTTTACACTTAAGTCACTGGATGTATTACAGTTTATTATATGAAACAAAGCATTAAAATATATTGGATAATCAAATGTCAACCGAACTCCTGTTACTGCTTATCAAATATAATAAATATATCATCAGTTGTAAGAGCGAAAATCAGCGTTTGCATGTTATTTTGTGCATGGATGTTTAATTGAATATTTTATTCAAAGCTTCTGTCCCTTGTGATCTTCAAAGAAATCAGTTTTAGCCTTCTGTGTACTCCATGCAGATATAGAAACCATGACATGAATCTATATATTTGCATGGCTTGTCATTTTTTAAATTGCTCTTGATTCTCCAATGTTATCAAAAATATTGATACAAACAAATTTTGAAATGTACTTCTTCTTATATTACTAGACTTATAGATCAGATTTCTCAAGACCCTATGAAAATACTATTTAAACAGTTGCTTTAGTATTTAAAATACACTAGCAACCCAGATGGTCTTGATTGAGAAATGGATCCTAAAGCAGTGGTTCTCCAAACTCCTAATGCCGGGACCCTTAACGCAGTTCCTCGTGTTGTCATGACCCCAGCTACAAAGTTATCTTCACTACTTCATAACTGTAGTTTTCTGCTATGCTTAACTATAATGTAAATGCTTTTGGAGATAAAGTTTTGACAAATGTATTGTGACCCACTGGTTGAGAATCCCTGCTCTAGAGACAGAAACACCAATCATTCAGGGAATCTGAGATGAAAAGTCTTCATCTGCAATACAGGAAAGGGGCCGTGTGATAGTGAATAGACAGTGCTGCTTGAAAAAGAAAGGATTTTCAACCAACAAAACAGTGGATGGCTAATTCAATTCAATATTTCAGGTATTACCATAGTTCTTCAATAGTCTCACCTGGAATTATAAATTCACAAATAATACTTGGTTACTCTATTTACAGTGTATGAAATAATAAATAGGAGGTCGAGCCATCTATACATATCATGGGAGATAAAATTCCAATTCACGTTTAAAATTTAAAGTTGTATAAGCAAAAATGACCTTTAAAATGATTTTATGCTGTTTTATTTATTTATTACAGAAGCTGTTCTTGCCAATATATTAATAGGCATTTTCCACATAAAGAATATTTCATTTATCCACTTAAGTTTGAAAGGGAAGCTTGTTTAAATAGCGGCGTCTAGGAGCAATGTGTACAACGTCTTCAATGAGACTGTGAGATGGGTCTATTCTAATGTAAAAGGAGAAGCTTATCCTGCAGGTAATTAACACAGAAACTCAGCAACCAACAATGTGCCAAGAGTGAGAGACTGCAGAGCACACAGTTCAACATGGCTGCCTTCATCACAACCCTTTCCTTAAGGCATAGAGACCTCTGCTAAAGAGGCTGTAGAAAGATTTACAAGAGTCAGAGTTGAGGAGAAAGATTCAAATGAAGCAGTGGTTTTTCAGACACAACAGGACTGATGTGTAGATGAAATCTCAGAGGCTGGGGCAGCATGCATGGGCCCTGCAGAGCTTTAAGCCAAATAGGGAAATAGGGTCCCAAGATTGAGAGGCAGAAATGGACACGTGGATGAACGACTAACCTAGAAGTTGTTTATAGTTGATGAATGCTAACAAAGGAAAGGAAAGCTCAGTTCTCTCCAAAGCAGTATCAACACACACACACACACACACACACACACACACACACAAACACACACATACACACACGCATGCATCACCAACAAAAGCAGCCCCATTTTCAGGTACAATTCTGCAGCACAAGAAGAACTCTTCATGGTGGTTTTTGTTTGTTTTCTTCATTTTAGCAAGGGTTTTTTATGTATGTTTTATTGTTGTTTATATTTTGTTGTTTTGTTGCTGCTACTAGTGCTTATAGGGTTTGTTATTTTCATTTTATGAAATAGAGAAAGATAGAGAGAGAAGTTATTAAGCTATATAGGTGAGGAAGTGGGAGGTGGCAAGATCTGGGAGGAATTGAAGAAAGGAAATTCATGGTCAAAATATAGCGTGTAAAGAAATGAATAGAAATAGATATCCTACTACATTAGGCAATGTAAGTAAGTTCCTCACTGCCAAAGAATTACTACTGTATTTTTGATTTTAAAATACTTCAAGTCCAATCAAAGAAACTGGATTTTAGGCTTACAATTGTCAGTAAAATCTGTCGTCTAATAAAATAAATGTTGAAATTGTAGTCAATTGTACAATATAAGAAGCCTCCCAAACTGAAGAACAAAGAGTTGCTTTTGAAAAACAAAAGAGTTAAAACTGATTCCATGGCATTTCCATTTCAAAAATCAAAAGGTATCACCGATTGTGGTACAGATATCATGGCTAGGTAGATATATTACTTTGTAAATTTTGCCAATTATAACAATTAAAATTGTCTGAACCCTGCTCAACCATGATACTTTCTTTGGCCAGGGTCTCAGAAAGCAGGCCAACAGGCAAACAGAGGTTTGGCAAACATTGCTCTGTAGAGACTACTCCAACTTTTCAAATCCTGCTGCATGTCTGCAGAGAGAATGAGGGACAGAAGCACCAGTTGTCCTATCAAGCGAGTAAACCGCTTCCAGGCATGTAACCAAGGCTTGCTTCGATACCCTTCCCTACCTAAGATGCTAGTAGAATGCGGCCACCAGAGAAAAGGCAAGTTGAGTTGAGCTGAGTCATCTAGGTGAGCTGAAACATTATATTATCTTGTAGTTCCATAACTAAAAGTCTTAGAAATTTTCAAGTCACTGTGTTTTACAAAGCTTGATAACATCATCTGGTCATTAGCAGAAACTGCCCACCTTTCTAACCAACACCATCAAAGGAATAGTGAAAGAATATTCCTGAGCAAATATTGTTGGTCTTAAAGGATTAACCATCAACCAAGATTTTCAATAAAAAATATTCCACATTTTTTGTATCCATTCCTTCCTTGAAGGACACCTGGGTTCTTTCCAGCTTCTGGCTACTAAAAATAGGGCTGCTATGAACATAGTGGAGCATGTGTCCTTATGGAGCCTGCTGGGGAATCCTCTGGGTATATGCCCAAGAGTGGTATAGCAGGGTCCTCCAGAAGTGTCATGCCCAGATTTCTGGGGAACCGCCAGAATGATTTCCAAAGTGGTTGTACCAATTTGCAACCCACCAGCAGTGTAGGAGTGTTCCTCTTTCTCCACATCCTCGCCAACACCTGCTGTCTCCTGAGTTTTTAACCTTAGCCATTCTGACTGGTGTGAGGTGAAATCTCAGGGTTGTTTTGATTTGCATTTCCCTAATGACTAATGATGTTGAGCATTTCTTAAGGTGCTTCTCGGCCATCCGAATTTCTTCAGGTGAAGTGTGTTATTTTACTATAAAAAAGTAAAAGAAACAGAGCAGGGAAATGAATGATAACAACCTTATCATGTCTTATCATTTGGTTTAGATTATATTATTTAATAACCATAGTCTTGAATAGAAAGATTTGAGTGGAAGACAAGATAGAGTTGAGACGTGAGAACCCCAGCAGTTAAGTAACAGGGGTGGTGAGTCAGTCCACATCTCATGCTCATGTGACTTAAATGAAAAGAAATGTTGGTAACTAAGACCGGAAACAAGTACAAAGCCAATAACAGCTGATGATAAAGCTCACCCACTTTACAATATTGTTCAGTATTGCAAGTCCATGCATCTCATTGCAGTGGTGATGGAACATCGCAAGATCCCATTTCAAGGGCGGAGGTGCTTTACATTAGCTTCTCAGCTACTGAATGCTTTCCAAAGCTATAGATGGGCTTACAAAAATACATAATTGATAAAGCTTTAGTTTACATTCTAACTAATTATGTGTTTATATATCAATATGAATGCACTAACATACTTAACAAAGCTTTAATAATGTCTCTAAGGAATAAATCACCTGCAGATGACTAACCAGGAAAAAATATCAATGAAAATTCCCAATGGTTAAATGTGAGTTATTCATTTTTGCCTGCCTGCTACTGTTGGATGCATGTCAGCAGTCACTAGCTCCAGTTAATTTATTAATCAATTTAAAGCACTTCCAGCTCCTCTAGATTTAGAACTCGACAAAGTACTTATAAGGTACGAGCTTAATTACCCCTCTCCCTTTTAAAGCAAGTATTATACTGTGTGTGTTACACCCCTACGTAGTCACTCCCCTACAAACACTGAAATAACAAAAAACAGGTGCAGCATAAGAGCATAATTTAAGAGAAAATGAAAATGTTTATTTCAGTCATGAGACTGAGCTTCACTTCCATTTTACAAAAGTATATGAATGTATAAGATTTTAAAACTTGTACTTCTGTAACTAAACTGATACAGCAAGCTCAACTTGGAGCACAGAGTAGAGATGTTAATGAACTAATTTGGAAGACTTTACTGTGAAACACAATGATCAATCTTAATCTCATTTTAAGCAGTCTCATAATCCAGTCATTTTGTAAAAAGACAAAATTATTTTCCAAAACTTAATGCCTTTAATAGTTCATTGAAAACAATAATAATGACTTATCATTCAATCAACATATGTCAAGAGAAATAAGATTGGAAAAGATCATCACTTAAGATAGGAAGGAAAAGAATCCATTCTTCCTCCTTCCCACCATTTCTCCTTTCTCTTCCTTCTTTTCTTTCTCCTATGGATCTTTTGTCTAAAATTATAATCAGAAGACAGAAGTTGTGTTAAAATTAGCAGGATTTCACCAAAATTATCCACAGATTGAAAACACAACAATTGTGACACTCATGAGAATTAAACTTTTATATTTCCAGGTTTTATTAGCTTACTTTTTGAAAAGCTATCTTTTATTTTCCAAATATAAAATAACACAAAATAGTTGCTTTTCACATACCCACTTTATATCTAAACATCTTCTCTACTGCCTATTGATTCACAGAGTTCTCTCTTGCTTCAGGTGATGTATATAGTTGGTCATATCACCTTTGAGAAAAGTTTTTTCCCCTTCCTTTTCCACTTTTATTTTCAGTATTGTGTTGAAAAGCAGTGGCAAGATATGTCAGCATAGGCTCGTTCTCCGCTTATCAAACCTGAAGCTTCTTGTACTAAGCATGGTGCTCTGCTCGATGCCATGATATTGTTGGAATGCAGTCTTCCAACTGAAGTAAGAGCCGAGCCATGTGTATTCTTTGTTGTCTTGGAGTAATTTTGTGCGATTGTTTTCTATGTGTAAAACCCTTTCCCAATTTTATTTAGGTCTTCTATTTTATGAAATCATACTAGTGATTTCATAAAATCACTAGTAGAGATATCATTTTAAAAATAAATTAGAATAAGACAAACATAAAAAAATCATACAACATGTACTTATAGACCAGTAAAACATAGAATCCATTATGTTTTTTTTTTAAAATCTGGTTTCTTTTACTGTACCAAACTTGATTAAGATGATCTAGAACAGCCTTGCCCTCAGAACTCATTTCATGCTTTGTGGATCCTTTCTTGAACACTTTTCAAATATTTACTTTCTGTTAAGGCAAAAAAAGGCTCTGATAAGATGAAGCTTTCCTAAAAAACAATCAAGCAATCTAAAATTCACCAGTAAACATTCTAATAAAATTAATAACCTTTAGTTCTAAATAATAATAAGCAAAGAACAAACCAGTCAGCATTCTTCCTTCCTGTGATGAAATTCCTTTTGAGGTATCTGGTGTGCCTAGAACCTGGCTTCCTTCAGGGTTTGGAACGGACACTGTAAATGCCAAGGTGATGATATTTGTGTAGGAAGCTGTACCATGAGAAAAGTAGGCAGGCAACAGCATACTCCCATTACATAGTCTGGGATATCATGAAGGAAACTTTTCAAAGTTACAGAAAAGTCATCTGTAGTCACACTTATTTCAGAGAGCTGGATGGGTGACTAAGACTATTTTTATCTATCCTCAAATAAAATCGTCCCATGAATCTAGTCCACTGGGACTGTGACAAATTGTACCAGCTCAGAGAAAATGGAAATTCTTCATAGAGTAATTCCCTGAGATTTTATTTGAGAGAGCAAAGGATTGAGTGCAAATTTCACCATTTCCCATAGGTTTTCCAGTAATTCTAGATCATGCATCTGGGATCAATGACTTCATTGAAAGTAAAGTTGTCTATTAAATGACACAACTCATTCTTATGTATCTATTGACTACAGATATTCTAGTTTTGTGGAAAGTGCTCCAAAGCATCTCAGTCAGTTTCTAAAACACTCATCATCTTTAGAAAAGACAAAGGTTACATGAATACCATTATCCACACAGTCACCATGGCCACACAAAGGATATCAAGTTAAAGCATTTGCCAGTGCAGCATTTAAAACTGCAGTCTGAGAGAAGCAGGATAATGCCCCACTTCTCTCTGGGTCAGTGTCTGGATCCACCTGGGACAGTTGCTTGACAGATGCTTCAGGCCTCTATAGAAGACACTATCCAACTTCTTGATGGCAACGTTAAGACTTCAGGTAGCTTTACTGGTTCTTTTCCTACTTAAAACAATCAGTATAAGTGAGTGAACATTCTTTACATAGTCCTTTGGGTTTGTTTTGCGTGCCTAGAAACTGGTTTCCATCTTTCTTCCTGTTTTAAAAAAAAATCTTTTCTGACTTAAAAAAAAAGTGTGTGAAGATTTCAGTGTAGAGTTGAAAGGAAAAGGTCAGATTGGGGTTGGGTGGGGGATACAGGGTCATTTAAAACAGATCAAATGAATGTTGATCTTCAGAGGTACTATAAAAGGAAGACTTTAAAACAATCATCCTGAAATACAGATCCTACCACCATGGTTATTTGTTTACTATTCCCAAACTGATTTGGGGAAAGAAAATATTACCACTAAGATGTACAACTGAGTAACACGAGTCATTGGTGAGCTTAGTTTAATGCTTACAGTAAATTAAAGACATTATCATCCTGAAATATAGTTGACTTCTTTTTCTCAATGTTTAGTTTACAGAGAGTCAATCATTATCGTTTAGAAAATCCCTTTCTCCTCCTTGGTCTGTCCTTCTCCTTCTGATTCTCCCACTGTTTTCTTTCTGCCTCTTCCTTTCCTTCCATTTCTCCCTGCTGAAGTGATGCTATCTCTCTGGACCCTGAATCTGGTATTGACTTCCTGAAATACCAGTTCAAACGCCCTTGATCCTCCTCCGAGACAACAGCCCTGAGACGAAATGACGGTGTTTGCTGCTCTCATCTTAGTCCCCAGTAAATGTCCACATCACAAAGCCACAACACTTAATTGTAAGTGATTGATTATCTCTGCTAAGCTTAAACTTCGGGCTTGAGTCAGCCCAGGGACTTTATTACCCTTCATTCCTGCCAGGGTGGTCCATCCAGGTCAAAGTCGAGGTCAATAATAGGGCAGGAAGGTACTGGTTTGGCCCACAATTGGGTATCCTCTCCACCAGAACAAAGAACTTCACTTCTTAGAGATGCTCACAAATAGTCAGAGACACTGTTAACCCTGAATAGTCCAACTCAACTCAAAGAGCCTAGTCTATGAACACAAATCTTCTTTACTGATGATTTGTTCATTTCTTAATTTAAGAAGTCAAGTGTTAATAATGAATATTAACTTATTGGGTGCTTAAAAACATTGCCATGGGGGGGGGAACTCTTTCATTAGTTAAAGTGACTACTCAAATATAAAATGTTTATGGAAATATCAAATTTGAAGATATAATTTTGTAAGCAACTTTTAGACCAAAAACTTTGAAAAATTTAACCTTGTGTGCTTTGAAATACATAAACAGGATCTAGAGTCTCCTTTAAGCATTTGCACTTTGTTAAAATGTAGAATCAAGACATCAATACTTTTGAATTTTAAATGTCAAAACTAAGAATAAACCAAAACACATTGCCAGAGATCTTAGCTTTACAGATGCAACGAAATCATATAGCTTATGATTATAGCACAGAGCTTATATAATTATCTTATATGAATGTAGTGAAAAATAATGAAATGAAAATATTTGTTTTAAAAGAAATATTAAAACTAAGAATAAATAACCATTTAAAACAATAAACTGTGCATTTAAGTATTCTAAACTAGAAACTTTCTCATTAACAATTTTATTAAATTGTGAAGAATAAGGCCATTACCTATTTTTTTAAAAGTAAAGGTCATGTTTTAAGTGAAGCATGAGCTAAACAGAATAGAATGAAAACAAAAGAAGATAAGGAAAACATGACAGCTTCAGTGGTCAGTCAAACAGACCTCTGTTTAAACACCATTGGTCCCCTTCTAAAGAATGTGACGCTCTATAAGGGGTTGAACAAGGTATTGATCATGTAAAGAGTTCATGTTGAAATACTGATTTCGCTTTGTAAATCTGGGTAAGTTCCTCAAACTTTACATGCAATAATTTATATAATATATTTATGAAATATTAATAATTATCCTAGTATATTTTATAACATAAAATGTGCTCAGTAACATTTGTTACTATTATTTCTTATCAGAAAACTTGTCATTATTTTTAAACTGAATGGTGTTGAATAATAATAATGAAATAAACTTCTTGAACATTTATATATTTTTTAGTATTGCTGTTTTAAACAAAACAACACAGAGGGTGCTGCCTAAATGTTTTTACATTAAATATTGCCTCAGGATGCACCATGATTAGGCCTTTTGATTAGACTCTCTGACCACTCATTTGTCTAGCTAATTTTCCTCATCATTTAGATTTGAAACTAAGTGGTGTTGGCCTTCCTGGCAGGCCTCCTTCATCCTCAAACCACAGCCTTCCCTCTTTGAATCTTCCCATGTTTATTCAGCACAGCCTTGGGAATCCTTCCTCTACCCTCCCTCCTCCTCTGGTCCTCACTGTCCAGAGGATGATGCCTGTTGCCTGGCCCTTGAAACCCAGGCTCTGTCCCAGAGTTCACACACACAGGCCCCATTAGGATGGTGCTCGGTTATAAACATAGATCTGTGAGTGGGTAATTAAACTGTCTCCAACTGTTTACTCGCAAGTGCAGGAGTCAAATCTAAGCTCAACTTCGCATTCTATGTGAAGACCTTCTGGATAACTCCCGGTGTATCTTTCTTTGTTGTTGCTTGCAGTTTTCAACTTTTTAACTTTAATTTTTTATTATTATTTGGATTTCCCTGTTTTGATAATTTCCCTTATATTTAATTTTGGTCAGTTGATTTCTTTTTGTACAAAATATCTCTCTCTCTCTCTCTCTCTCTCTCTCTCTCTCTCTCTCTCTCTCTCTCTCTGTTTGTGTGTGTGTGTATCTATATCTTTATCTATCTTTCTATGTCTGTCTGTCGATGTCTGTTGGTCTCCCTTTCCCTCTCCTTCCCTCTTTCCATCCCTCCTTACGTCCCTCAATTCCTCCCTCCTTCTCTCCTTCATTTCCCCTTCTCCATTTTTCCCTAATTTTATCACTGGATAAATGAGAATAATTCACCCAGAATCATTGTTCTGTGAATTAAATGAATTATTAAGCATTTTGCCTAGAAATTTGCTCTGAAAATCTAAGTCAGACAGTGAACCCCTTGCAATTGGTTTGATCATTTACTTTCAAAATGGAAGAGAGTGGGGTGAAATTTTTTCTTTGGATGGATCAGTCCTTCACCCATTTTCATATGGTCATTTGATGCTGGAAGACAAGCAATGTACAAAAAAATTGTTGACTGAAAATTGATTTGCACATATTATGGCTCACTGAAGTGAGGGTGAAAAAATCAACTCATGAGTATGAAAGCAAGTCACATGTTAGTTTGGGGATAGTGGTTTTTAATGAAAATATTATGTCAAATGAATTGGAACATCAGTGTTCTTAGCATTCACTCCCAAGTATTAGAGACACATCTCTATGATAACTTCACACTTGATTGGATTCTTTCATTTTTTTGACTCTCGGACATAATTCCCCGTTCCACATTTACTGTTTTTGCAACTGAGGTTTTCTGATTCTCTCTTAATAAACTAGATCACACCAAAGAGCACCAATGAGCAGAAAAATCACATGACGATGAGGTAAATTCTTTTTTTAGCTAAGGTACTTTGTGTACCACTCACTGTGGTCCAAGTAAACATATTATAATTTGTTTTTAAAATGTATGTGCATCATCACAGTAGAACATTAAAATCTATCCTACGGGGATTAGAGTGCACTATTTTGTACAAAGCACAATAGCACCTGACAATATATCTTCACCATTACCACTTCTGATAACAATCTTAAGTCATGTAAATACTTCCATGTTAATATGAGTTATGCCATATTTAATATTCTATACAGAGAAGCATCATTATTTAAAACTCAGGAGACACCTGTCTGGCTTTGAGGGTGGCCATGTTTTATTATTACAGGAAATTGTTTTCCATTTTCATGTCTTTGTCCCCTTGTCACTCATCCATCTGCACTTCGCAAGCCATCCCAACTCCATCAGGCTTAAATGATTAATCATCATGTAAGCTGACACACAACGTTCAAGGCAATAAAGAAAAAAGGAGACCTGTACCACCAAGAAACTAATGCTACACATGCAGAGGGAAAACACACACACACACACACACACACACACACACAATGACACAAGAGGAATTGTAGTAGAAGCCTATGAAAAGATAACTTCCCTTTTATTTATGTCTTATTTTGAAAGTCTCCCCCTACAGTCAGCACAATCTAGCTAAGGGTACTTACATAAAGGTATGGCATGCATTAAATAGTCTTGAAGATTAGAATGTGAATATGTGTTTAATCATGATATTGTGTTTCAAAGGACATCTTATGAATTCATTTCACATAAAAAGACACTTAGCTTGGAATGGAAAACATGTAAGTTAAACTTATCCACTATTTTTTCTAAATTAGCATATTGATGAAATGTAGAGAATAGGAACAACTTTTCAGGCTCGTGGGGTAATAAAGAAAATTTTCTTGTGGGGCCAATAATGAGTAAAGCTTAGTTCTAAGCTCAGAGTTGCTAGATTGAAAGAATGAGGAGAGGATCCACTGCATCCATGAACATGTGATTGACTTCTGAATCATTGTTCAAGATGATGTGCCCGCTAAGGGTATTAAACTATACCTTAGCAGCATGCCAATATTGATATGAAATTTGTGAAAATTACAGATTTGGGGTGTTCTGCTCATGAGACCTAATAGAGGCCAAATCCTGGGTTTATGTCAATGAATTGTTTTCTACATCTATGAATAATAGACACACCTTGACTGAACCTCATACATCAAAGCTTGCAAAATTAACATATTCAAAATTATTACAGAGTACTTACTGGTTCTCAGAGGTTTTGTAAATTCCTTGGGTGACAAAAGAAGCAATATTTTCTCTTCTCCTGTACAACTAACCTCCCACCCCAAGACAAACTGCTGTTTAGCAAAAGATGTTTACAAAGGCACTTCATATTTCTCAATGTTCATTTATTTGTGATAAAGGTGTTTCCATAGCTTCAACATGATTTGGGGGCTGAGTTAACAAGGAACTGTAAGGTGCTTTATTTCACAGGAAAGAACTGTTTTAATGCACAGATACTGATTATTTCTTGTGGAATGTGTAAGTAAAAGATAATGTTGTTTGTGATATCATGATATGGAAAGTGACCTTTAACTCAGAGATCCACGAAATAAATCTGTCTTGTGTTGCAAAATCTCAAGAGAGACAGTTCCTGAGATGCCACAGATGGCAGCTTTGACTAAGGAGGAAGTTGTGCATACTGCTCCTTACATTGAAACACTGGCATGAATTCTTTTCTATGACACTCAGAGCTTTTAATCACAGGTATAAAAAGATGCCTATTCTTCAGAATAGTTTTATTCTTCAGTTCAAGTCTTTTGACAATATAGATTATGATCTCCATTTTAGAAATGTAGAAACTGAAGTCTATCATGAGATAATTGGCCCAGGTCAAGTAGTTGAAAAGGGCAAAATCAATACTCGGATTTAAGTTTAATTAGAATTCCTCTGAGCTTATTCTTCTGTTTTACACTTTTTTATTAAAATATTATTGTATTGTAATCTCAAAAATAAAAGTAATATTAAAAAAGAAACAGGACACTTACTCTCAGCAGCTGGGAGTGAAGATTTTTCTCTTTCATGTCACCATGGTCTCATAAAGCTGCATATGTTAATGATCTTAGGCTGTCAAGCATTGTTTTTGAACAATTGTATTTGGACTTTGACAAGGGAATCTTTCATTTCTAATACGTTATTTAGGGTAACTAAAGCTAAATTTATAGTAAGGAGAGCACGCGTAACTTCCTCCTTAGTCAAAACTACAATCTGTGTGATCTCGTGAACTGTCTATCGTGAGCTTTTGCAATACAAGACGGATACTGTATTATTTATTAGATTTATGGCTGAGACCAGCATGGCTTTGAACTTGACCTGGCTGATGCAAGTTGGTAGGTGAATGAGGAAAAGACAGACATACAGACACATGAATAGAAAACTGGGATCAGAAGAGCCCAGTGTTCTGATAGAGATGTACCAGGAGCCCATTAACTTAGTAAGATTATTTTATTCATCTGATTTGGGGAGGTGGTTTTATGGTATACAGTTCAACAAGAAGGCCAGTTGCCGGTATACGACTGACCAGGAAGGTGGGCTAGGTAATCTCAATAGGATACCTCTGTAGGTGAGCAGTCTCAGACTGCGGTGACCCAGGAAAAGGAAGTTGTAGTTAACACTCTATGGCACACACTGTCACCATGTGTACTGGGCCAGAAGAAGGTCTTAAAATCTCTAAAGGTCTGGAGGGATGGAGAGTCTTAGCATGGCTATGCCCATGTAAACAATACATATTCATTAGAAAGTTTTCTGTTTTCCACGCTAGTCAACATCCAGCTTGGTAGAGAATATTCAGTTTTAGATTTGAATAAAATCTAGCCCATGCTACATTATGTAGTATTATCGAGTGTTATGCTATTATGTGTTTTACTACAAGTATCTTACAGAAATTTTTCAGTTACAAAATTTGCTTTTGTTTCCAGTACAAAAGATAATGCCAGTTTGCTTTTTTGCTTCCTTTTTTCTTATTCCTCAGTGAACAAAGACAATAATCTTTGGAAAAATTATTATACTATTTAAATTATGTGCCTATGCTTGATTTACATGTGTGCATGTATATATGTGTACCATGTCCACAAAAGCCAGAGGTGTAGGACCCTTTGGAGCTAGAGTCATGGCTATATATGGCCTAATATGAGCCCTGGAAATTGAAATGTGTCTACAGGAGGAGGAGCAAGCACTTTAGCCATTTAGCCATCTCTATTGCCCCGAAACAATAATCTTTTGAGTCAAATGGAAGATAATCTATTCAAAAAAAGTTTTCTTCTTTGCCAAGAAATTATACCTTTCAGCCTATGGAAACAAGATAAATGTGTAAATTATTTTTATTGCATTTATTTGTACAAGTTTTCTTGTGTAATTAACTCCAGACAAAGTACAAATGTTATGCCCAAATTGCAAAACATTAGTATATAAGAAATATAATACTACATCTTATTCATGATGATAGTTCCTTCTACCCCAGTCCTCTGACATTATGATGACTAAAAGTTGAGCCTTTTTATTTCCAATGTACTGACACAACAAATATATAACATTTATGCTATGAGAGTCAATTTTTTCTTTTTTTATTTGACATTTTTATTGAATATATTCTTCATTTACATTTCAAATTTTATATCCCTTCCTGGTTTCACCCCTACCTAAAAACCCCCAACCCATTCTCCTACCTCCTGCCTCCAAGAATATGCCGGTCCACCCAACCCACTCCCACCACCCCACCCCTCGATTTCCCCACACTGGGGCATCTATTGAGCCTTCACAGGACCAAGGACCTGTCCTCCCACTGATGCCCAGAAAGGCATTCATTCCTCTGCCACACTTTTGGCTGGAACCATGTGTACCCATTGGTTGATGGCTTAGTCCCTGGGAGCCTTAGGGTGTTTGGTTGGCCGACGTCATCATTCTTCCCAGGAGGCTGCAAACCCCACTCCCAGCTCCTCCAGTCTGCCCTCAAACTCCTCCATTGGGAAACCTGTGCTCAGTCTAACTATTAAAAGTATATGCTTCATATATGCCTATGGAATATCACAAAGATACCAGCACCTTCCTTTGATTTGCTAGTATCATTCAAAAAAATATTGTTATCTCTGCATAACTATAAGAGAATTTATAAACTAAATTTTACAATTCAAATCTATATGACATTTGTATAACATTATATGCTCAAAATTTTCTTGGTTTTATACTTTGAGTTAAGAATGGAGCTTTAATTCATTTTATATGAAAATCTAAATACATTTAGGTTATAACAGTGGGATTTATCTAACAAATTCTGAATCTCCTTGTTAGAAAACACAAATTTTCTTTTTGCTGTCCTCTTTCTGAAGAAATTATATTTTTACAGTAGTTTTTGTTTACACAATACATATCCTAGAATGTTATTTAATTTGCCTAAAAAATTATTTAACTTACTCTTTTTGAAATTTTTTTTTATTATATTTTTATTAGATTTGCTTTATTTACATTTTTTTTTATTTTTTTATTTTTCCACATTTTTTTTATTTGATATAATTTATTTACATTTCAAATGATTTCCCCTTTTCTAGCCCCCCCCCCACTCCCCGAAAGTCCCGTAAGCCCCCTTCTCTTCCCCTGTCCTCCCTCCCACCCCTTCCCAGTTCCCCGTTCTGGTTTTGCCAAATACTGTTTCACTGAGTCTTTCCAGAACCAGGGACCACTCCTGCTTTCTTCTTGTATCTCATTTGATGTGTGGATTATGTTTTGGGTATTCCAGTTTTCTAGGTTAATAACCACTTATTAGTGAGTGCATACCATGATTCACCTTTTGAGTCTGGGTTACCTCACTTAGTATGATGTTCTCTAGCTCCATCCATTTGCCTAAGAATTTCATGAATTCATTGTTTCTAATGGCTGAATAGTACTCCATTGTGTAGATATACCACATTTTTTGTATCCACTCTTCTGTTGAGGGATACCTGGGTTCTTTCCAGCATCTGGCAATTATAAATAGGGCTGCTATGAACATAGTAGAGCATGTATCCTTATTACATGGTGGGGAATCCTCTGGGTATATGCCCAGGAGTGGTATAGCAGGATCTTCTGGAAGTGAGGTGCCCAGTTTTCGGAGGAACCGCCAGACTGCTTTCCAGAGTGGTTGTACCAATTTGCAACCCCACCAGCAGTGGAGGAGTGTTCCTCTTTCTCCGCACCCTCTCCAACACCTGCTGTCTCCTGAATTTTTAATCTTAGCCATTCTGACTGGTGTAAGATGAAATCTTAGGGTTGTTTTGATTTGCATTTCCCTGATGACTAATGAAGTGGAGCATTTTTTAAGATGCTTCTCCGCCATCCGAAGTTCTTCAGGTGAGAATTCTTTGTTTAACTCTGTACCCCATTTTTTAATAGGGTTGTTCGGTTTTCTGGAGTCTAACTTCTTGAGTTCTTTATATATATTGGATATTAGCCCTCTATCTGATGTAGGATTGGTGAAGATCTTTTCCCAATTTGTTGGTTGCCGATCTGTCCTCTTGATGGTGTCCTTTGCCTTACAGAAACTCTGTAACCTTATGAGGTCCCATTTGTCAATTCTTGCTCTTAGAGCATACGCTATTGGTGTTCTGTTCAGAAACTTTCTCCCTGTACCGATGTCCTCAAGGGTCTTCCCCAGTTTCTTTTCTATTAGCTTCAGAGTGTCTGTCTTTATGTGGAGGTCCTTGATCCATTTGGATTTGAGCTTAGTACAAGGAGACAAGGATGGATCAATTCGCATTCTTCTGCATGCTGACCTCCAGTTGAACCAGCACCATTTGTTGAAAAGGCTATCTTTTTTCCATTGGATGTTTTCAGCCTCTTTGTCGAGGATCAAGTGGCCATAGGTGTGTGGGTTCATTTCTGGATCTTCAATCCTGTTCCATTGATCCTCCTGCCTGTCACTGTACCAATACCATGCAGTTTTTAACACTATTGCTCTGTAGTATTGCTTGAGGTCAGGGATACTGATTCCCCCAGATTTTCTTTTGTTGCTGAGAATAGTTTTAGCTATCCTGGGTTTTTTGTTGTTCCAGATGAATTTGATAATTGCTCTTTCTAACTCTGTGAAGAATTGAGTTGGGATTTTGATGGGTATTGCATTGAATCTGTATAGTGCTTTAGGCAAAATGGCCATTTTAACTATATTGATTCTACCGATCCATGAGCATGGGAGGTTTTCCCATTTTTTGAGGTCTTCTTCCATTTCCTTCTTCAGAGTCTTGAAGTTCTTGCCATACAGATCTTTCGCATGTTTGGTAAGAGTCACCCCAAGATACTTTATACTGTTTGTGGCTATTGTGAAGGGGGTCATTTCCCTAATTTCTTTCTCAGCCTGCTTATCCTTTGAGTATAGGAAGGCCACTGATTTGCTTGAGTTGATTTTGTAACCTGCCACTTTGCTGAAGTTGTTTATCAGCTGTAGGAGCTCTCTAGTGGAGTTCTTTGGGTCACTTAGGTAGACGATCATGTCGTCTGCAAATAATGATAGTTTGACTTCCTCCTTTCCAATTTGTATCCCTTTGACCTCCTTATGTTGTCGAATTGCCCGAGCTAGTACCTCAAGTACAATATTGAAAAGATAAGGAGAAAGGGGGCAGCCTTGTCTGGTCCCTGATTTCAGTGGGATTGCTTCAAGTTTCTCTCCGTTTAGTTTGATGCTGGCTACCGGTTTGCTGTATATTGCTTTTACTATGTTTAGGTATGGGCCTTGAATTCCTGTTCTCTCCAAGACTTTAAGCATGAAAGGATGCTGAATTTTGTCAAATGCTTTTTCAGCATCCAATGAAATGACCATGTGGTTTTGTTCTTTGAGTTTGTTTATGTAGTGGATTGTATTGATGGATTTCCGTATATTGAACCAACCCTGCATTCCCGGGATAAAGCCTACTTGATCATGGTGGATGATCGTTTTGATGTGTTCTTGGATTCGGTTGGCAAGAATTTTGTTGAGTATTTTTGCATCGATGTTCATAAGGGAAATTGGTCTGAAGTTCTCTTTCTTTGTTGGATCTTTGTGTGGCTTTGGTATCAGCGTAATTGTGGCTTCGTAGAAGGAATTGGGTAGTGTTCCTTCTGTTTCTATTTTGTGGAATAGTTTGAAGAGTATTGGTGTTAACTCTTCTTTGAAGGTCTGGTAGAATTCTGCACTGAAACCATCTGGTCCTGTGCTTTTTTTGGTTGGAAGACTTTCTATGACTCCTTCTATTTCTTTAGGCTTTATGGGACTGTTTAGATGGTCTAGTTGGTCCTGATTTAATTTTGGTATTTGGTATCTGTCAAGGAAATTGTCCATTTCCTCCAGATTCTGCAGTTGTGTTGAGTACAGGCTCTTGTAGTAGGATCTGATGATTTTTTGGATTTCCTCAGTTTCCGTTGTTATGTCTCCCTTTTCATTTCTAAGTTTGTTAATTTGGATACTTTCTCTGTGCCCTTTGGTCAGTCTGGCTAAGGGTTTATCTATCTTGTTGATTTTCTCAAAGAACCAGCTCCTGGTTTTGTTGATTTTTTGTATGGTTCTCTTTGTTTCTACTTGATTGATTTCGGCCCTGAGTTTGATGATTTCCTGCCTTCTACTCCTCCTGGGTGAAATAGCTTCTTTTTGTTCTAGGGCTTTCAGGTGTGTCATTAAGTTGGTAATGTATGCTCTCTCCATTTTCTTTTTGGAGGCACTCAGGGCTATGAGTTTTCCTCTTAGCACTGCTTTCATTGTGTCCCATAGATTTGGGTATGTTGTGTTTTCATTTTCATTGTGTTCTAAAAAGTCTTTAATTTCTTTCTTTATTTCTTCCTTGACCAAGGTGTCATTGAGTAGAGTATTGTTCAATCTCCATGTGTTTGTGGGTTTTCTGTTGTTTCTGTTGCTATTGAAGACCACTTTTATTCCATAGTGATCAGATAGGAGGCATGGGATTAGTTCTATCTTTTTATATTTGTTGAGGTCTGTCTTGTGACCAATTATATGGTCGATTTTGGAGAAGGTACCATGAGGTGCTGAAAAAAAGGTATATTCTTTTGTTTTAGGATAGAATGTTCTATATATATCAGTTAAATCTAATTGGGTCCAAAGCTTCAATTAGTTTCATTGTGTCCTTGTTTAGTTTCTGTTTTCCTGATCGGTCCATTGAGGAAAGTGCAGTGTTGAAGTCACCCACAATTATTGTGTTAGGTGCAATGTGTGCTTTGAGTTTTAATAAAGTTTCTTTTATGAAAGAGGGTGCCCTTGCATTTGGAGCATAGATGTTCAGGATTGAGAGTTCTTCTTGTTGTATTTTTCCTTTGACCAGCAAGAAGTGTCCCTCAGAGTCTCTTTTGATGACTTTGGGTTGAAAGTCAATTTTATCTGATATTAAAATGGCTACTCCAGCTTGTTTCCTGAGACCATTTGCTTGTAAAATTGTCTTCCAGCCTTTTACTCTAAGGTAGTGTTTGTCTTTGACCCTGAGGTGTGTTTCCTGTAAGCAGCAAAATGTAGGGTCCTGTTTACGTATCCAGTCAGTTAGTCTGTGTCTTTTTATTGGGGCATTGAGTCCATTGATGTTAAGAGATATTAAGGAATAGTGATTGTTACTTCCTATCATTTTTGACGTTATTTTTTAAATTTGATTGCTTAACTTATTTGGGTTTGATGAAAGGTTACTATCTTGCTTTTTTCAGGGTGGAGTTTCCCTCCTTGTATTGGTGTTGTCCTCCTATTATCCTTTTTAGGGCTGGGTTTGTGGATAGATATTGGGTGAACTTGGTTTTGTCGTGAAATATCTTAGTTTCTCCATCTATGGTGATTGAGAGTTTTGCTGGATATAGTAGTTTTGGTTGGCATTTGTGTTCTCTTAGAGTCTGCATGAGATCTGCCCAGGACCTTCTAGCCTTCATAGTCTCAGGTGAAAAGTCTGCTGTGATTCTGATAGGTCTTCCTTTATATGTTACTTGGCCTTTTTCTCTTACTGCCTTTAGTATTCTTTCTTTGTTTAGAACATTTGGTGTTTTGATTATTATGTGACGGGAAGTATTTCTGTTCTGGTCCAGTCTGTTTGGAGTTCTGTAGGCTTCTTGTATATTCATGGGCATCTCTCTCTTTAGGTTAGGGAAGTTTTCTTCCATAATTTTATTGAAGATATTTGCTGGCCCTTTAAGTTGTAAATCTTCACTCTCATCTATGCCTATAATCCTTAGGTTTGGTCTTCTCATTGTGTCCTGGATTTCCTGGATATTTTGGGTTACAAGCTTTTTGCACTTTGCATTTTCTTTAACTGTTGAGTCCATGGTTTCTATGGAATCTTCAGCATCTGAGATTCTTTCTTCTATCTCTTGTATTCTGTTGTTGATATTTGCATCTCTGTCCCCTGATTTCTTCCCAAGGCTTTCTATCTCCAAAGTTGTCTCCCTTTGAGTTTTCTTAGTTGTTTCTACTTCTGATTTTAGATCCTGGATGGTTTTGCTTAGCTCCTTCCCTTGCATGTTTGTGTTTTCCTGTAATTCTTTAAGAGATTTTTGTGTTTCCTCTTTCATGAGCTCAGCCTGTTGACCAAAGTTCTCCTGTATTTCTTTAAGAGATTTTTGTGTTTCGTCTTTCATGACCTCAGCCTGTTGAGCAAAGTTCTCCTGTATTTCTTTAAGTGTTTTTTGCATTTCCTCCTTGTTGGCTTTTGTATTCTCCTGGATTTCTTTCAATGATTTTTGTGTTTCCCTTGCAAGGGCTTCTAACTTTTGATCCATTTTCTCCTCAATGTCCTTCATGTGTTCCTGTACCAGCATCATGACCAGTGATTTTAAATCCAAATCTTGTTTTACTGGTGTGATGGGGTATCCAGGACTTGCTGGTAGAGGAGAATTTGGTTCAGATGTTGCCATATTGCCTTGATTTCTGTTAGTGACGTTTCTGCGTTTGCCTTTTGCCATCTAGCTCTCACTGGTGTTACTTGGTCTTGTCAGTGCTGGACTCACCAGTGCAAGCTGCCCCTTCCCCGTTGGCCTCTGGTGCACAGCTTACACTCTGCACTGCCTATAGACAGGGTGCTGTTGTCCAGGCTGTTCAGATCCCGAAGCAGGCACCTGAAGGCTCCCGCTGGGGCCCGCAGGATTTATTGGAGCACACCGACTTCTCCCAGCTGGCCGCCCGGAAGCCCCCACTAGCCTCTTGAGGGACCTGGAGATGTGGCGGCCACCCAGGCTGATCTGAAGCAGAGAGAGTTGAGCTGGGGGCTTCTGCCTGAGGCCTTGCCCCAGATTGTGTCTGTGGACCAGGTGGAACCCGTGTGCACCCCCAGGGAGCTCCGAAGGTGAATGTTGCTGTGACCTCCCCTGTGCTCCGCTCACTCCGCTGGGCAGCCGATTTCCCCAACCGGGCTGGCGCACACTAGGTTAGCCTTGTCGCCTGGGCCCTGAGTCCAGGCAAACGCCTGGGAGGCCAAGGTCCGAGCAAAGTTCCCCTAGGGCTATGTCTGTTATTTGGGTCCGCCAGGTGACCCGGATGGCGGGCGTGCGCGTCCGCGCTCTGCGAAAGCACCGGGAGAGTCTGTTGTGCTAATAACCTCCTGGGCTGGTTGACACACAGATGGCCCACCAAGCCGCCCAGTTCTTGGGGTCAGTCCTGTGCCTTTTGGGGCCTAGACCCCCGTTTTGTTAGCCTCAGGCTACGCTTGTTAGCAGTCTCTGCCCTCCCGAGCACTCTGGCTCCTGTAGGCAAAATGGCGGCGCGTGCACCGGCCGGGGCAAAAAAAAAACTCCTGGCTGGGTTGGCGCCCCGATGGCCACTCGAACAGCCCAGGGCCTGGGTGCAGGCCAACGCCCGTCTGGCTCAGACCCCTGCGGTGTTGGGCCTAGGATTATGTTTGTGTACCTCAGTCTGACCGATCTCTGGAGCCCGGGATCAAGATGGCGGTGAGTCTCTCCTGACTGGCGGGCAGCCGAGTTCTGAAGTGGCTTCCGTGCAGCGAAAGGCTCCGCAGAACCGCAGCTGCTTGCCGCCCGACTGGTCAGCGAAGGTCAGTGGTCGTGGGCGCAGGGCCTAACTGGACCCTGTGTCGCCTTGGTTCCACTGCTGATGGCCCTTCAGCTGGAGCAGCCACTGCTACCGCCGCCGCCGCCGCCCTTGAAATTTTTTTTATAAAGTATATTTTGATTATGGTTTCTTCCTCTGAAAACTTTTCCAAATTCTCTCCCTGTCCCCACCCATGCAAATCTACATCCTTTCTCACTTTCTCTCCTTAGAAAACAAGCAGGAATCTGAAATAATAAGAAAAAACAAAAACAAACAAACCGGGTCTGTATGTATACCCAGTGAGAATCCACTAGAGATAGTCTTTATTTTGTGAATGGTTATTAATGGAAAACATCTTATACTTTAAGAATGGTGGCTTGTGCTCACTTCCCCTCTTAAGCATCAGAACCCCATCTTGCTAAGCTCTGTGCAGGCACCATTATGCCTGCGCAGTCTCTGTATGTTCATTGGTCCCACTGTGCTTCAGAAGGCCTTGCTTCCTTGGTGTTTTCCATCCACCATAGCTCTTACAATCCTTCTGCTTTACCATCTGTAGAGTTCTATGAACTCTGAAGGAAGGACTCTGATGGGGACATCCCTTTCAGGACTGAGTGTTCCAAGGCCTATCACTCTGTGCACATTGTCAAGACCCCGCATTGTGTGGGTCTCTGTATTTGTTCCTATATGCTGCAGAAGGAAGCTCCACTGACAAGGACTGGGGAAGACATTCATCTATGAGTATAGCAGAGTTCATTAGAAGTCATTTTTATGTTTGTTTCTTTAGAAGAACAGTAGTATTTGGTATTCCCGTAGGTTCATGACATATATATCCTCACGTGCTTTGCCACTCAGGCTATCTTATAGAGTGGCATATTGTGGTTGGCTATTCGTACAACATTCATGGCACTGCTGCACCAGCTTAATTTGCAGGTAAGTTACTAACGTAGATCAAAAAAAAATTGTACCTCAGTTGATTTTACCTCTTTCCTCTGGTAGCAAAGGGAGTACTTTCTAGCATCATGAACATTAGTCAGTAGAAGTGAAAGAAAGAAATCTTGGTTGGCACTCGATTAACTTCTCCATATTCAGTGAGATATTTAAGTTTTGTCTTCAGGAATAGGACCTTACCAACCATAGAGGAATTTTAATCCAGCAATATGACTACTCTGGCAAGAGATCATATTCAAAGATTTTCTAGGTCTATGTGTCTGGCATAGCTTTAATCCCTTTGGATGGAATACAGACACACTTTTAGTAAATACCTCTAATCCCCAAAACTGTACAAAAGATTAGTTTGTAGAAGGAAGCAGCCAAATTTGGAAGTGATACACAATTGAGGGACAGAAGAAGTAAAAAAAAAATCAGAGAAGATTTGACAGAATGAGTCAGAGATGGGATTCATCCAACTCTCAGAAGAACAGACAAGGAAGAGAGGTGACTTAAGGCAGAGCAGCCCAGAGAGCTAGAGAGAGAGAAGGGGGAGAGTGGGAGGGAAAGAGGGAGGGGGAGAGGAAAAGGGAGGGGGGAAAGGAGAAGGGGAGAGGGAGGGAGAGAGGGAGAGGAAGCAGTTTGACTGGGACAGTTTTACAGAGACAAGTTTCAGCTGAACACAGAGCAAGTCAGAGCATTTCAGAGACCAAGACAAGAAGAGCAATTCAGCTAGAAGCCAGGAGAAGCAAGATTGAATCACCAGCTTAGTGTGAGCCTGAACAGCTGAGTTGAATCACCCAACCAAAGTTCAGAAAGAGCTGCAAAGGGTGAGCTTATTCAGCAGTAAGTGCCTGAAACAACAATTGAGTCTGGCAAATAAAAGTTACTTTTACAACTATCAGCTAGTGGAGAATGACCAATAGTTTGACAATAGCTTTGGTTGTTTAGCAGTTTCCAAAGGGCTCCTTTGGCCAACAAATCAATTCATGTAACCCATTCCCAGACTTGGTAGAGAAGAATTTCTACTTGGTGATACCCTGCCTCCATTTTTTTTTGGTTATTTCATCTAGATTTCTTTGATATATATGCATTAAGAAGCTTCTACAGTATTGAGTTTCCACATGATGCTTTTATATGGCCCTCCCCATGTTCTCATTCTGAATTCTGTCCTAAACTCCCTTTTCAGTCCTCCTCCCTATTTGAACCTCCCTTTCCAGGCCTCCCCTAACACATGCCTTTTGATAATGATCTAGTCACAGAAATTCTTCACTTCTCCTTAGTCCCTAAGTCCCTAGTCCCTTAATCTCTTCCTCTGAGGAAGGAAGGAGGGAGGGAGGGAGGGAGGGAGGGAGAGAGAGAGAGAGAGAGAGAGAGAGAGAGAGAGAGAGAGAGAGAGAGAGAATCACTGTGGTCTGGGTTCCTTCATTCAATGAATGTTTTGGATAATGCACCTTCAATTTAACTTTCAACTACTTCAGGCACTGTGCAATAGTCATTGTGGAGTGGGGAAGAAAAACCAGTCTGAATATGATGGTATAGGCTTCTTAAATAATGCAAAAAAACCTACCAACAACAGAAAGAAGGAAAAAGAACAAAATCTAGATTGGATGCAAGTGCAAGTTCTGGTTTCGGTTTTTTCATTTTTATTAGTTTTGAAATTTTTTTCATGATGTATTTTTATCAAAATCATCCCCTTCTTTCTCTATCCCTCAAATCCATCCTCCCTTCACTACCCCCTCTCTTTCTCTCTCATTCTTTCTCTCTCTCTCTCTCTCTCTCTCTCTCTCTCTCTCTCTCTCTCTCACACACACACACACACACACACACACACACACACACAAGTATTTTGTGTTTCCCACATTCTGTCAGATGTGGAGCCTTCACTGGAGCATTGACAATTCTAGAAACATCAATAGTTTTGAATTTAAGATTTTATTTGCACATACATGTTAGCATGGCTTAGTAAAAGAATCATGGACTTACATTTTTAATTTTTAAAAATTCTTTTGTATAAACATTTTTGTACATTTTAATACCAGTTAACATACATGGGTTTTAAACATTAAATTAATAAAATTTCATGTAAAACATATGAAAACACATAAACAATATTTTCAAAAAGTTTGACAGGGAAAACATATTGAATTTAACACTTTTTAAAAATATTTAAAATATAACACAATGAGTACACCTAAAATATTCTTCATATATTTGAGGAAAATATGTGGACAAATATCTTCTTCAATCCATGAACATGGAAATGTACGATATGTAATCTTTAATATGTGAGACTGCATATAAACATCCATATATTCTCTCAGCCTCATAATTGATGACATCATGACATTTGCAGACAAATGGATAGAACTTAAAAAATATCCTTTGGGTGAGGTAACCCAGAACCAGCAAAACAAATATTGTATGGATTAACTTATAAGTGGATATTAACTATTAAATAAATGACAATCAAGCTACAATCCAAAGACCCAGAAAGGTTAGATAAACAGGAGAGCTCTAGGGAAGACACATAAATCTCTATGGGAAGGGGAAATAGAATAGAATTTTTTTCAAGTGGACTTGGAGAAGGTGTGGACAGGAGTTAGTCCAAACGTATGGAGGAGGAGAGTGCTGGGAGAGACAGATTTGGAGGACTTTTGGGGAGCACTATGAAAACCTAGTACCATGAAAATGTCCTGTAATCAATGAGGCTAACCCTAGGGAGGACTTCAATGAATGGAGAATACGGAGTTTGAACTGACTGTCTTTTGTAGCTTTCTGTAGTAGTACTGGGTTTCATTCCATTGAGCTGCTGGCCAAGGGGGTAGATCCTTAAACAACTCAGGCTGACTCTATGACAGAGGCTTGCTCTCTGAAAAATGACAGCAGGTCCCATTGTTGAGGACAGCATCCACATAGCACTTTGGACATAGAGAGGCTGAGCTAGTGCTGGCATGGAGTCTAGATTCTTTTGCATGGGGAGATATTCTGCAGGCTACTGAAAAAGAAAGCTGTATACCAACCCAGTTACTACCTTTTTTCTTTCATTGATGTAGATTTACATCTTAAGCTGTTGTAAAATGAACAGCCTAGAGAGAGGAAAACGGAGTCAAGGAAAATGCACATGAAGCCATTACTGGACAGCACTCCTTAAATACCTGGATGTTCAAAATTGAAACAATCAATCTACATGAAACTTACACGCACTGTGGGTGTGGGTGGGTGTGACAACCACAGCCACTTTAGAAAAATCTGTGTCTTGCAAAGATAAATGTACTTAGTCTGTGACCCAGAATAAGAAATAAACTTTCAAACACACACACACACACACACACACACACATGCACACACACACACATGCATACACACATGCACACACACACACATGTGCGTACATGCACATGGACATGTGCACACGCAAACACGCGTGCGTGCACACACACAGAAAGAGAGAGGGGGTGAGAAATAGAAACATATGATAACAGTTATATTTATGACAGCAAAACACAAGAAACTAATCTACTTCTAGCACTGACACCTTGTCACTTTTTCCTTTGGAGCTATCATTACCAGAGATAGAATGAACTCACACTACACACAATGGCTAGAATAAATCTATGTAAATCAAGTTAATCAAAATTCATATTCCTTATGATTTAATATATATTACATATATTTTACATGTATTTGAATATATAAAGCATTTTATGTAATGTATATAATGTGTGTGTATATATATGCATATTTTTATTCGATTGCAATCATAATTTACTATTTTCTGCATTTATTTTTGCTGAATTTACCCCCATTGCATCAGTTTTGTTTCTTCAGTTTTCTCTGGGAATATCTTCTGTTTCTGTGCAACCTCCTCTTCTGGCTTTGGAACAATTTACTCCTTCTCAGTGAGGATCATCTCACTGTGGCAGGGGAATCTCATGTATGTGTTCATGTGGCTGTGATCTGTAAGTCAGTCAGCATATCTTAGGTGCCTTGTTCACCTGAGCAAGTACAATGACTAGAGAATATTCATCTAAGACTCTAAGTTCAGCCTTACTCTCTGCATTTTTAAGCAAGGGCAGTAAAAGTTTTGTACTCATTTTTCCTCACTGACCCTGATTCCAGCCCCACTGACAGGGACTATACATAGACTCCGCCATTCAACTGCAGGAAAAGCACACATTGCTTCTTTTAAGTGTCATATTTGTGGCACTAGGTGGCTTTTCAGATATGCATACCCTTGATGATCTGGTCAGTTTCCTGGGTTCTCAAAGTGAATATGAAGATGGTTAACCTTTTGATTTGCATAATTTTGTAGATTTTTTAGCATCAAAAGAATAGCAAACAGGAAGAGCTGGACAGCAAATTTTTGAGACAGAGCACATGAGGATCTACTGTTACTCACTAGTTAACTAATTCTAGTTTACTAAATCCCAACATGTGGACTACTCATAAAAATATACACCAAAAGGGGAAATCATTTGGAATGTAAACAAAGAATACAGAAAATAAAAATATTTAAAAAAATATACAAGATACTCAATTTACTATATAATTTTTAAAATAAAATTAAGATATTCAATACTCTACATTTAAGAATTAGAGAAACTCATTTCATTCCATCTTCATTTTAACCCTTTCACTTTTGCACTCTCTACATAAAACGAAGAGCATATGCACTTTTAAATCTAATGCAGTGTGTTTATATAAACATGCTATGGTAAAATGGCTAGATATGATTAATTCAAAGAAAATTATAGTTTTAACTGATTTTTGTTCACATTTTATTTTGAAAATTATTTTCTTAGGTATTGCATGATTCTGACATTTAGGTTTATTTTAAAACTGAAAATAAAATAATTTTTCATGCAGTATATTGCAGTCAAGATTGCCCCGCCAATCTCTTCTCCTGAGTCCTCTCCAGCATCTAATTCTATTTCTTTTCCTCTCTTATGAACCAAAAAGACCAATAAAAGACTTTCCAAATCCCAACTAAAAAAAAAGAGGGAAAAAAAAGGAAAAAGCACAAGAAACACACATAGGCTCACACACAAGTACGCATGCATGCACGCACGCGCGCGCACACACACACACACACACACACACCATTGTGCAATTATGGATTATTTGAATGGAATCTGTTTCATAGTCTCCCAACCGAGCGAAATCTGTTCATTCATTTTTGGAGGGTGGGTCTATGTACAAATATCAGACACCTGCAGGAGTAGGTTCGGACCACAATTTAGTTTCCAGAAATTATATTTGGATCACAAGGCATGACAATAATGATGAGGAGTCATCTTGTACCCTCACCTCCTTTCTTAAGGTGTAAATATGGATTATCAGTCCTTTATTATTGCCTAGTAGAAAACCTCAGCCGGGGAAGTCCAAGGATTGCTCTGTTGCACTCATGTATGTGCTTTTACTTTCTGAAAGTTTTCCCCATTTCTCTTGACTCCGGCAGTCATAATTCTCTGACTAAATGGCGTGCTTATTTGTTTAGCCCTTCACAACCGAACCTAGTCTGATCCCTCAAATTAAAAACAGAACTCTTTCTTGGATTGTGGAGATTTCTTAAACATTGTCTTTGGGATAATTTCTTTCCCACACTCCTCTGATTCCCTAAAGAATTGTACTTTGTATTGACATCATTGTTTTAAGTCCAAGATTCTTGCACAGACTACAAGCATTGCTCTCCTCTGCATGATAGCTGAGCTTCTCTAGTTTCTTTTGAATAAGCACTTTGTGACTAGTTTATGTGATTGCAGTTAGAATGTCCCATAATTCAGATCTTGTCCTTGTCTCTTTGTTTTGTGTATCTCTTAGATACCAGACCCAGGGAATTTATCTCAATAGCTAGAAACGTTTTTACCATAGTTTTTATGCCTCATCTCCATTTGTTAAGAGGCCCAGTGGTCCATTTACATCAGCTCATTCCACCATGATGGGAGAATCTATAATGATTGAAAATATACTAAGAAAGAAAAAAAGCAGATTGTGGATCACAGATGTTTGTATGTTCTATATTACATTACGTTCTCCACTACCCATATTTACAAGGTTAGTGCTATTTGGAGGGATTGACGTAGAACATGCTAAATTGATAGGTCTTCACTAAAGTCTAGAACATTGTGTACTTTGTGAAAGAGGCTCCTTCAAAGGTTTGCTAGTGTTTATGATAAGACAATTATATTCCTTTTTTTAAAATTCATCTAACACATAGATAAGTTAGGAAGATGTCATAAGTTCTCTTATCTCCCAAGGTTTGCAAATCCAAGGTTTGTTTTTTGTGTGTGTGTGTGTGTGTTTGTGTGTGTGTGTGTGTGTGTGTGTGTGCCTCTTGACTAATAATTTCAACAACTTGGTGTATGCATATCCAAGTCCAGGGATATTATGACAATCATTATGAAAACGACCAGCAGAAATATCAGAGTATTTGTCAGAAAATATTGTGGAGGTTTCCCACAAAAATTATATTTGAGTTAAAAATTCATAGATGACTAGAAGCCTGACATTAGGGTGACAAACTATGAAAGAAGACCATACCAGATTAAGAGAACAACAGTATGCACAAAGCCAAAAGGTTTTGAGCAAGAATTGGTATGATTTGATCACCGTGTGCTTATTTTGTATGTAGTACAAGTTTTAATCAGGCTCCATACAAATGAACTTTGCAATCATTGTCAGAGTTAGGTAATGAAATGTGTGTTATGTCATCCTAAGAGGTTTGGACTTTATTGTGTGGGACGCATAGTATTATTAAGGGATTTTGGAGGGTAGTGATAAGATCAATTTGGGGATTTATGTGGTATGCTCTTAAAGTAACATGGGAATGATTTGAAAGAGAAACTTTATGCAAGTACTTGTAAGAAACTGTACAACCTTCACCTAAATGTGTAGGAAGGAGCTGGTATTTAGGCAAAGAGATACAGACATCCTAAAGAGCTGAAACCTCCAACGTGTGAGTGCATTGAAAATAGCTTAGTGTAAAAAAAAAATATATGAAGGTAGTGTAAACTGATTATTCATTTTGGAAAACATTGAAAAAATGATTCTCTGAGACAGTTTTCAAGTAGCATCTAATAGTTGATACTCTAATAAGAAAGAAGGGTGATAATTATTTGCTCAAGAGATACTGTCAATATATTTGAAAGCTGTGTCTATCTTGTTCGTAAGCCTTGCTCTATCACCAACAAAATGGGGCCATGATACTGCATTTGTATATTCAAGATAGTCCCCTCTTACTACATGTAGTTTCATGATTGTAAACCAAATGTAGATTGCGAGCACATTGCTTGCACCAAATCCAGGTGATACCATTTACAGTCTCATCAGCTGCAGGCAATATTTAATTGCATCCTTTTAATGGTTGTTGTAACCAAAAGGACCAAGCCAAAAATATTTTTTCTTGAAAGAAAAAGAGTCAAAAGCAAGACATGGCATTTTAAATGCTGCTTTTGTAGTAGCATTTTGAGCCATTTCTAGCAGCTGAAAGGCCAATTGGTTGCCTAGAGGGTTATGCTAAGGAAAACAAGACAGAAATCCAAGCTGTAGGATTCGTGAAAACCTTTGTCATGGCAAACAATAGTGAAACCCAACATTGCCTGGAAGGGGAAATTTGAGTCTGCAATCTGTTAGACTTTATGCACTGATAAGCGGGGGAGACTCTGTGCTGCAGTTTGAAAAGAATACAGTAAACACAATCCCAGACAGGCCTGCCTCAGGCTTAACACGACACCTTTGTGCTCTGTAAGCAAAGAGGAAAGCAGTTCTGGACACACTGCAAGCTTCCTTTATTTTCCAGCATTAAAAATTGCCAGGTAATAGCTGTTAACAGCAAATAAGTACCCTTGTGAGTTTTTCCCCCCTCTGGTCTACATAAATTCTGCTGTAGTGAGAAAAGTTGTTGTAAGTAGGAATAGATGGATGTGGATCTTGGGAAATTCTGCTTGCCTTTGGGAAACTTAAATATTTGAACATCATCTCTTCACACATACACACACACAAAGATAATTACAGGACATGCGTGCAGATTTGTAAGAGAATCTGCGTAGCAATTAATTTCCTATGATGAGACTCTAGTACGTAATGAGCGTATAATTGTTGTCATTAATAACTATACAGCTTCCATATAGGACTGTCAACATAAGGCACAGAGAGGCAGCAATATATTTTATTATGTTGGTCCAGACATTTCCTAGAAAGCAGCAGAATATCTGAAGGAAAATTATTATACCTATCCCCAAATCAAAAAAAAAATCTGTGTGACTATTCATGGTGGCTGTTAAAACTAGAGGAAAAATGCCAATCATAGAAAGCTATGAAAGTATCCTCAGAGTACTCAGGATGACATTATCCAAACAGAGTAGGGTGTTGGAAAAACATACCACAATTCCTATAGTTTGATTATAAGGCAATTTTATTTTGCGGGTCTACAAAGTATAAGGATGATTTATAGTGACATGTACACAATGTAAAGTAAAATGTATGAGTTAAAGTGAAAAAATATAGAAGTCTGGCAGTCAATCTGAAATATGTAATATTGATTCATGTTCTTTCTTTTGTATAGGCTATAGAGGTGTATCTTCTGTTCACTAAGGGAATCATATTTTATTCTTCACATATTCAAAGGGAAGGTTTGCAATTCAACAACATAATCTTTATGAAGTGTTTTTATAAAATGATATAGTTTTAATTTTTTCAAATTACATATCTTAAATGCTGTATTGGCTTAAAAATTGAGATTTTCCTGCAGCATGGTATACGTTTTGATTAAAATTACCACCCTCCTCTCCCTTCTGATTCCTCTTCTATTTCCCTACCATCCTTCCATGTCACCAAAGTTCAGGTATTTTTTTAAGTGTCCCTTTACTGCTATCTGCATGATATGGTGTAGGAACATCAACTGGAACAGGGATTCATTCTCTCTCTCTCTCTCTCTCTCTCTCTCTCTCTCTCTCTTCCTGAAAAATCAAAAATTGACAAAGGAAAAAGAAATCCCTGATTCTTTCTGCCAATCAAGATGGCAATGTGTCCTCAGAAATGGAAGTGAATTCTTGAGCCCCGCCCTATCCATGAGGGAAGTCTGTCTGCTTTGATCTTCTGCAGGTCTTCAAGTCACAGACACTGTCAGTTCATGTTGCAACAGTTCTGTCATGCTCTGCAAACAAATATTACATTGCAGATGACACCACCTTCACCTCTTCCAATCTTTCTGCACAGTGCTCTGTAGAGATCCCTGAGCAGCAGAATAGGGGAATCTCTCCCAGGAAATGGACAGCTGTCTCTTAGAGCCTAGCACCCTATCTTCCCTAACTCTGCATGTTACCCAGTTTCAGGCCTCTGTATTAATGACCATCTATTGAAAAAAAGTTTCTCTGATGAAGGCTGAGAGATTTATTATTCTCTATGTAGAAAGATGAGAATTTAGGGCAGAGTTTATTACTATGTCCTTAAGTTTGCAAGTTTTTATATGTATTTAGATTATGATTTTCTTCAAAGAAAAGGCATGATTAAAAGAAGATATTTACTTCTTAATGAGAGCTTAAGAATAAATACACTATTCTAGGAAGAATAAAACTGACTTGTCTGAAAGCAAGAAAGAGTTGATGGTGAATCTGAGTTCTACTAGCTTTAACAGAAAACTAGCTCTAATAACTGTCTGGCCCTGAAAAAAATCAACTAATATGTAATAGATAAAAACTTATATAAATATAACTTTTCTAATAGACAAATATCAATAACAATTTTGGAAAATCACTCTAAGTTACAATGTAAATATAAAGAAAATATTAAAGCAATCAGAACAGAGTAGATTTATAAGAAGCAGTAATGAAAGCTTATAAGATATCCAATTGACTATGCAGTTCCTGCCTTTAATCCCACAACTGTGGAGGCAAAGACAGGTGGATGTCTATGAGTTAACATAGTGAATTTCAGGTCAACTAGAGATAAATAGTAAGACACTATCACAAAGGAGCAGAAGAAAAAGGATAAGAATAGGAAGAAGAAAAGGAAGAGAGAAGAAGGAAGAGGCAGAGGAAGGAAGGAAAAAAGGAAGAAAGAAAGAAAGAAAGAAAAAAAAGAAAGGAAGGAAGGAAGGAAGGAAGGAAGGAAGAAAGAAAGAAAGAAAGAAAGGAAGGAAGGAAGGAAGGAAGAAAGAAAGAAAGAAAGAAAGAAAGAAAGAAAGAAAGAAAGAAAGAAAGAAAGAAAGAAAGAAAGAAAGAAAGAAAGAAAGAAAGAAGGGAAAGAAAGGAAGGAAGGGAGGAAGGAAGGAAAGACAAAGGTGCTATGTGGAGAATATTAAGAACATTAAGACTCCAACCTCCAAGAACTAAGATAATTTCTTTTCTTTATAACTCTTTGACAGTAAGTGATGAATTTTATCCAAGAACTAGCATAACCAAATTTGTATTTAAGAAAATAAAATGGCTACACAGAGAAACCCTCTCTTGAAAAACTAAAAAAAGAAAAAGAAAGAAAGAAAATAAAATGAAGGTCTTTTGAGGGTGCAAGGGAAGCACCAGAAGTATCAGTTGTGGAAGAAGTTAGAGTTCTAACAGAATGTAGAGGAAAGTAAAGAGAATTTTAAGCGTAAGAAACACAATCCTAGGAGGGAATTTTCATTGTAATTTATTGGTGTCAACATTTTTATTATCAATTTATTGTTTTATTTATTTAAATCACAGTTGTTCTGACCTCAGGTCCCCCTTCTCAGAGTTCTTCCCCTCATCCCACTCCTTTCTCTTCTGAGAGGGTGCCCTCCCACAGGAATCCCCTTTGTCTGCAGAATTAAGTCTCTACATGTTAGGCACATCCTCTCCCACTGAGGCCAGATATAGCAGTTCTCTGTTACATATATGCTGGAAGCCATGGACAAGCCTGTGCTCAATCTTGGTGGCTCAGTCTCTGGGAGTTCCCAGGGGTGCAGGTTAGTTGACACTGTTGGTTTTCCTATGGGGTTGCCATCCCCTTCATTTCCTTCAATCTTTCCTCTAACTCTTCCATAGGTGTTGCCAAACTCAATTTAATGTTTGGCTGTGTCTGCATCTGTCTCAGTCAGCTGCTGGTACAGCCTCTCAGAGGACCCAGTCATCCTTTCTCCAAGCACAACATAGCATTAGTTATAGTGTCAAGGTTTAATACCTGCCCATGAGATGGATCCCAATTTGGGCCTGTCACTGGTTGATCATTCCTTCAGTCTCCATTTTTATCCCTGTATTTCTTTCAGACTAGTAATTTTGAGTTGAAAGGTTTTAGGTGAGTTGGTGTCTCCACTCCTCCACTGGGAATCCTGACTGAAGGCGATCTCTTCAGCTTCCTACCTCCACAGTTGGGCATTTTGGCTAAGGTCACCAATTCAGGTGTCCTATTAAGTTGCTAGTATAGGATTACCACAATTTCTTTATGAGGGTACTTTGTCCTTTGAATGCTCTTGACACAGCTTTCATTGTGTCCCATAAGTTTGGGTATGATCTGTCTTAATGTTCATTGAATTCTCTAAAGTATTTGATTTCTTTCATTATTTCTTCCCTGACCAAGTTATCATTGAGCAGAGAACTGTTCAGTTTCCATGAGTATGTGAGCTTTTTGCTGGTTTTGTTGTTATTGAAGTCTAACCTTAGTCCTTAGTGATCTTATAGAATGTGTGGGATTATTCCAATCTTATATCTATGGAGGTTTGTTTTATGTCTAATTATATGGTCAATTTTGGAGAAGGTTCAATGAGGTACTGAAAAGACGATATATTCTCTTGTTTTGTGGTGAAATGTCCTGTAGATATACCTGTTAAATCCATTTGGTTCGTAACTTCCTTTAGTTTTACTATGTCTCTGTTTAGGTTCTGTATCAATGACCTGTTCACTGGTGAGAGTGGCATATTGACATCTCCCACTATTATTGTGTGGGGTTCAATGTATGTTTTGAGGCTTAGTAAAGTTTTTTTGGTACAAATGTGGGTGTCTATATATATATATATATATATATATATATATATATATATATATCAGAATTGAGAGTTCATCTTGGCAGAGTTTTTCTTCGATGAGTATGAAGTGTCTTGCATACTCTAAAAGACCACAAGTATTTTTTGATTACTTTCAGTTGAAAACCTATTTTATTGGATAATAGAATGACTTCCAGCTTGCTTCCTGGCAATGTTTGCATCCTTCCCTTTTCTAGCCTTTTTCTCTGAGGCAGTGTCTATCTGTGTCTCTGGGGTGTGTTTCATGTATGCAGCAGAATATGTATCCAGTCTTACAGCCTGTGTTGTTTCATTGATGAATTATATCTATTAATGTTAAGATATAATTATGACCAATTTTTGTTAGTTCCTGTTATTGTTGGAGGTGGTACTCTGTGTGTGTGTGTGTGTGTGTGTGTGTGTGTGTTTCCCTTCTTTTAGGATTGCTGTGAGATGATTAATCCTTGTATTCTGCTGAGTGTAGTTTCCCTCGTTGTATTGGAGTTTCCCTTTTAGTATCCTTTTTAGTGCTCAATTAGTAGAAAAAGATTATTTAAATTTGGTTTTGTCATAGAATATCTTGATTTCTCCATCTATGATGATTGAGAGTTTTGCTAGGTATGGCCTATCATCTTTGGTTTCTTAGGTTCTGTAAGACACCTGTCCAAGATATTATAGCTTTATAATCTCTGTTGAAACTTTATATATTACTTGACCCCTATCCCTTAAAGGTTTTAACGTTCATTTTTTGTTTTGTACATTTAGTGTTTTGATTATTATGTGGTGGGAGGATTTTCATTTCTATTTGGCGTTCTGTCCAATCTATTTGGCGTTCTGTAGTCTTCCTTCACATTTTTGGCCATCACTTTCCTTAGGTTAGGGAAGTATTCTACGATTTTGTTGAAGATGTTTTCTGGCTCTATGAATTGGGAATCTTCAATCTTCTATTCATGTTATTCTTAGGTTCGGTCTTTTGGTTGAGTCCCAAATTGTCTGGATGTTTTGGATTAGGAAACTATTATACTTGGTATTTTCTTTGACTAATGTATCAATATTGTCTATGGTATCATCTATGCCTGAGCTCTTCTCTTGCAGTTCTTGCATTCTGTTGGTGATGCTTGTATCTATAACTCCTGATCATTTTTCTAGGTTTTTCATCTCCAGGGCTGCGTCCATTTGTGATTTCTTCATTGTTTCTATTTTCATTTATAGGTCTTGCACTGTTTTGTTTACTTCCTTTACCTGTTTGTGTTTTGCTGTATTTTTAAGTAGTTTATTTTTTTCCTCTTTAAGATTTTTTACCTGTTTGACTGTGTTTTCCTGTATTTGTTTAAGGAGATTATTTATATCCTCTTTAAAGGCCTAAATTATCTTCACGAGATGGGATTTAGGGTCAGAATCCTGCTCTTTAGGTGTGATAGGGTATGCGTGGCTTGCTGTAGTAGAAGAGCTGGGGTTTGATGGTGCCAGATTGCATTGGCTTCTGTTGATTATTTTCTTGAGGTTGCCTTTCACTATGTAGTTGTCCCTGGTGTTAACTGGCCTGGGTGTCCTGGATTGGAGCAAGCTTCCCTGGAAGCAGATTGAGGTGTGTGTCCTGGGTTAGAGCTGGCCTCCTGGAAGGCAGACAGTGCTGTTTTTCAGATTAGAGCAGGCCTCCTGGAAGACAAGCAGACCTATGGGTTCCAGGCACAGGTTTGCCAATTCTCCCTAGTGCAGGTGGACTTGCAGATCGGGAGAAAGATGGATGTCTGACACTTGCAGGACAGAGTCCAAGTCTGTTGGTTCTATGGGATCCCAGCTGGCATGGATATTGGAACAGGGATCTCACCTGTGTCTCTTGTTACAGCAGTCCTCCTGGGAGACAGGCAGTGCTGTGGGGTGTGGGAGCAGTGAGCATGCCGTTCTGAGACAGGTGCAGGTGGAGGTGCCCAGTGTCAACATTTAAAAGTCACAGTTCTTTCTGCTTCTCTTAACACCTCTGATAATAAGAAGGGGGATAAATCACATAGGTTTTTGAAATAGTGGAAGATTTTCCTCTTAATCCATTCAAAGAGAAATAATTGCATAATTTTTATATCAAGCATTACTATTTAATACAATTCAGATTTACAGATTCCCGTGTTTAGAAGAAGATGGATTTATTATAAACAATTGCATATATTTATTAAATTAAAAATGTAATATAAAGTAGGTCCTATGACATGAGGAATTAGAATCCTTAAAAACCCAATAATAGATCAATGGCCACTTTTTAAACTGAGTACTTGTCCAACAGGCACTACAGATGTACAAGTCACTGTTGGAGCTAAAGTGTCAAATCACTTCCTGCTTACTGAACTGAGATTCCTTTTGATTGGCATCTATAATTAGCATTAAAATCACTAAAAACATTGTTAAAGTTATTTAAGGTAAACTTGACCTCAATAGGCATAGACATTAAGACATGATACATATAAAAATGTTTTTAAAAGAAACTGTAGAAATTCTCTAGGTCATATTTATGATAAAATCTTCATTTCTAAAAATAGTATTTTTATTCAATAATTTATTTTTATTTTAATTAAAATATAATTACACCATTTCTCCTCTTCTTCTCCCTTCAGCCTCTCCTAGGTCCACTTTCATGCTGTCTCAAATTCATAGCCCTTTTTTCTTTAATTATTGTTGTTTTTTACATAAATTCATAAGTACATAATTACAGCATGCTCAGTTCATTTAATATTGTTTGTGTGAATGTTTTTCAGAGCTAACTGCATTTTATTAGACAATCAGAGGATTTGTATCAGGGGTTTCCTAGTCTTAGTTAATTTTTTTATTAAAAAAATTAACAGAAATTCAATAGAAAGTAGCCATTATGACATCATTGTTTGATTTACGAAAACAAAGATTATTTCTTTTGGTATGTGGAGAGACATCTATTATTTTTTCAAAACTTGTATTAAAGGCATATAGCAATTCCTATTGAACAAAACAACCAAAAAATATTACAAATATGAACTCAAAATTTTAAGATGTAACTCTGCATTAAAATTCAATTAGAACTCAATCGGATTTACAGGTCTGTGTGTGTTTCTAAAGAATTATAAATACAATGCAAACTAACTGGTCCATTCATTTTTTTAGAATTAGGATGAAATCAACAGGATGTTAGATTTTCTGGCTTCTATTCTTAACAAAGAAGATTAAAGATCACATTCTGTCACTTTTTTAATAAAGAACCATGAGCTTACTTGTCTATCATTTATAGGTCTGAAGCTAAAGTTGCTAAGCTACCATTGCTCAAGGAAAAGAGAAGGAATTGTGTTCATGTTATCAAGTATTGGTCATACCAGGTATGAGCACAAATCTTAAAACTGAAGTCCTCACAGAGTTACGCAAGTAACTTAAAAGCATCACTCCATTTTACACTTTATGTTTAAACATTCATATCTCTACTGGGTCAAAGAGGCTTGGAGAACTGCAAGTCATGCACAAATTTCCAAGACAGAAGAAGTAAAGAGAATGAAGTTGATTGTTGAAGAAACCTGTTGATGAATATGTGTCATCATACCTACTGCTTTGACTGTGACACTTGTTAATGGAAAATAAGAAGGATGCATCGCAGAGTCGGAGACATCAGCCTCATAGATATATACCTCCTAAAGTCGGGCTCTTAATTAGTCTGCACGTATCACAAGAACAAAGGGTTTACTCTGCTCTCCGCTCTCTGAGTGATACTCACCATCAGCCACTGAATTGCTGGAGTTAAAGAACTCCTGATAATTTCTGCCACTGAACAAGTCTAAATTTAAACCCACTGTCTTTCATTTAATAGCTGAATGATTTTAAAGACTTATTATTTTAGTCTGCAAGTCAAAGCTTGCATTTTTCTGCTGTGCAACAGAGAGAATTCAGGGGTGGTTTGGAAGCACACGTCCAACATTTAGATTAACTCCTAATGCTTCCAATTAGTATTGAGAGATTATATTATTGTTCCACCCTAGTTAATTTTCATATAAAATATAACTTTTTAGAAAATTGAATCAAATAATAATTGCTACCATCTGTATGGGAGCCTTAATAGAAATATAATTGTAGGGGGAAATGAATTACCTACCTTATTAACTAGAAAAATTTGTAAAAAAAAAATGCTTATTTTAATGCAGTCTTAATGCAGTTCTTTGCTACACAATAGCACATACTCAAACATACACACACACACACACAGAGCGAGAGAGAGAGAGAGAGAGAGAGAGAGAGAGAGAGAGAGAGAGAGACATGCTTCAGGGGATTTTAAAGCTGTCCTGGTTATCAGCTTATCCTTGTAGGTTTCTGCTTATCTTATCAGGAAAAGGCATCACGTTTGCTTCCTTCAGCTAATAAGGTCTGGAGCAGAGCTTTCCTCTGCAGCACAGTAATTCCTCTTGCAGACAGAAACCTTCAGTCTGCTGCTCTTCCCTGTCCTTATCTCTCTCTTTAGTTTTGTTTGCAGAGCAACCAGAGTGGCAAATCCGTTTTGCAGGACATTTTCAATTTGGAGACAATAAAGAAGCATCTTTCTCCTTTCTCAAAGAATTCCAAGTACATTTAGCTTGCTAGAGGCCTAAATATTGGTTGGAAGTATAATTCCTAAGGGTAAAATAATATATGAGACCTGCTTCACTCAAGCACAGGTTATATTTCTGGTACTTTCCTGAAAGACAATAGGCAAAGAGCTTAGGTCTTACTTCCCCTTCTTGTAATCTGGTGATGAAATACGCGATTCATGGGGATTTGCAAAATGCAGAGGAGTAATAGAAACATTGCTTAACTACTTATTCTGGTCTTACTGCCATCTCCAATAAGAGTGCAAACTAAGATAACCCTGGAGAGTAACCAGAATCAGTGTGAGCATTATTGCTTTAATTTGTCATAGCTCTAAAGTACAACCATCCTCTATTTAAATTGGTAGCTTTGGAAGGCACATATTCAGTTTAACATTACTTTATTACTGAAAATGAGTGGTAATTTTAAGCAGGTTATAGTTTTATAGGTGTAAATATTAGATTAGGACAGTTGATCAAGATGCAAGTGAAATTCGGGTGAATAAGTGCCTGTCTGTATTTGGACACAAAGGAAAATGAAAGTTTTGAATTTCCCGTGATAAAGCAAAAGACTTAGCCATGAGACAACAGAGACATTTTGAAGGTAAGCATTGAAGATTCAAGGCATAGTTACAGCTGTGGGAGCTAGTGTGAAAGCACTATGAGGTAATCCCCAATGAACAGACAACTTGTCAAATCCTTCCTGGATTCCTGCAGCCTGTCACAGACTCCCAGTCTTAAGAGGAATGTGAGAACTTGAGGAAGGTTCAGAGGACAGTCACCAAGATAATGAATTGGTTGTAAAGTAAGACCTACAAGGGAAGGTGAAAAGATCTGGGATTATTCAACTTGGAGGCAAGGACTAAGATGTTATTTAAATCCACAAGTCAAAAATATATGGTTCCCATCTCCTGCTTCTCCATGAATTAAAAGCAAGAGATCTGTTTAAATCTCAGGATGGGAAATTTATGGAATTTAAACAATAATTTAACAAGCAGGTTCATTACACATCATTAAGAAGTCTGGAGAGTGCTTTCCAAAATGTATGTGTTCCTTTAAATTGTATAATTTATTTACATATTTATTTTAGTTAGCTGCGAATGTGCCCTCTTTGATGAAGAACCTAAATGACCTAGTAGGGTCTACCAGGCCTTAAATTTCACTGAAATACACAGTTCACTATTAATAGCCCACTAAGCCATTGCCACATTTTTAGCTGTTTCTCTCCCTTATATACTTAAGATTGTGGAAGTGAAGAAGAACTTGAGGTAACTTGAGCCAAGATGCATCTGTCAGAAGGAGTGGGGCTTTGAATAGAAAGGCAGAAGAGAACAGAAGTGCATCTCAAACAAATAGGATAGACTTTAAGGCAATGGACTTGTGAATGGCACTGATATTTCTTGTCCATGGAGCCCAGTCTAGGCATGGTTGGCACGGGCTGTGCTTAAAGAACATGGGAGCACATGTCACACGCTGAAGAGACTTTTGACAGCTTGTCACATGGGGGTTTTGCCTTCAGAATAAAGCTGGTCTTCAGTTCCTTGGTGTGAGAAAATGGAAATTAAAAGGGAAGTTTTCTCATCACTGTTTTGGTTGAGGAGAGCCAGTACCCCCCCCCCCCCAGAGCTCCCAGGCACTAAACCACCAACCAAAGATTACACATGGAGGGACCCATGGCTCCAGCTGCATATGTAGCATATGTCTGGCCTTGTCATACATCAATGAAAGGAGAGGCCCTTGGTCCTGTAAAGGCTTGATGCCCCAGTGTAGGGGAATGCCAGGACAGGAAAGTGGGAGTGAGTGGGTTGGTGGAGGGATAATGGGATAGGGGGGTTTAGAAGGGAAACGAGGCAAAGGGATAACATTTGAAATGTAAAAAAGAAAATGTCTAATAAAAAAATAGCAGTGGGAATGATCAATCATAGATAAGAGATGCCTCCTGCAGTGAAGACCTATAGGTGTGTACACAGAAAATGTATATGATAGATCAGCTACCAAGTGAGTCACACAGTGCATGAAAGCAAAAGAGCGGGATATTCGGAAAGACTGAGTAAAACATAATGTTTAGTTTGATGTATTTATTCCTTGGAAACAAATGATAACTAACATAAATACTACTTAAGTGACACATAACTCTATCTATTCATTTAATAAAATGGTGATCATTATGAAGTAAGCATCCCATGAGATATAAGATCTCTGTGCCTGTCAATATGTAAACAGAAAACCTGCTTTTCTTGAGCCAATCCTATTTGACATTTGCTCTCATCCTGTGATGGATGAATAGGTAAGTAGAATATGTTATATGCATATAATGGGATATTACTCAACCTTATAATGAAAGGGTTTTCTGACATATATTAAAATATGGGAGAATCTGGAAGACATCACACAACATGAAATAAACCAGTTCAAAATAATGTATAATTTCTTATATTTGAGCTATTTGAAGGACCAATTCATCAGGAATACCAATGCAAACGGTGTCTGGCCTGAAACTGGGGAAAAGGTATGTAGATTGAAAACCTTGAGATTGGATGTAAATCGGTGCAAATATAGGTAACCTCACTGGACTGCATACTTTCAAGTTCTCAAAGCACTAAAGCTTGCATATGTTTTATCACTATTACTTGTTAAGGCCTTTGTTGAGGTGTTTGCATTTAGTTATAACCTGAACTTCTCCTTTAAATGTGAGATTGGAACAAAGCAGGACTCTGGACATGTTGGAGTTTGCCAATTCCCAGACTTTTTGCTGTAATTCTTATAGTTAGGTTAAGAGTACCCAATGTTTTCTCTTTGATGTTCAAATGACATATAATGCCCAGTGAGGTTAGAGGGTAATGTGTTGGTATCATTTTCTGTAATAAGGATTCTTGGCTGGGAAAGGATTTTTTTCCCTCTGTTTTAAGAAAGGGAAGGGCATTACTAAAGCAGGACTCCCGACTTAAAGCAGAGCTCAGAGCGCATGAGGTTTATCTCAGGAATAATCCACCTGGCTCTCCTGGTGATAAACTCGGGCAAAGCACATTAAATCCTGACAATGTTTGTTATATCAGTCAATAAAGCAACATCAAGGAGAGGACTCAGGTCCCCAGACATTCAGGAGACAGAGAACTCTGCTTAGCCAGGGGAAGTTTGTGAATTCCTGTTTGCTAGACATAATAGCCCAAGTTTCCCAGATGATCCTGACAGTTTCCATTTAATGACCCATTCACTGTTTTGCTTAAGGCTGAAGATAGAATGGGCTGGGAATCTTAGGATTTGTAGTTGTTACATTGTTTCTTTAGTCAAATGTTTTGATTTATATTAGAACTCTACAATAGTCTTCCCCAGGTACTGGCTGATTTTCTTTAATTATTGGTTATTTTTTATAGAGGGTAGAGAAGGGTTTGGGTGAATAAAAAAGGCTTCCATTCTGATGGAAAGCAGGCACACAGTAGTTACACAGTTCTCACCACACAGGGGAAAGGACCGTGATAAACATTATTAGATGATACTCAAAGAAAAAAACTGAATTTACATAGTAATGTTATTTAATATTTTCTTGTGATTGTGGACTTAAAATATCTACTTGAAAGGTATTCTTGTTGAAATTCCCCACAACAAATGTCATTTAGGTTCATTACATTACTTATTTATCTTCATATCTATGGATTGTAGCATGTAATAATATAATATATTGTATCCTGATTGTTTGACTGGACTATCTTAATGACACTGGTTTAACCAGATTCTCCCACTAAAGGGAACAATTGCTTGAAAGTGGCATAACAGGAAAGATTTAGTTTTAGCTTCTGTTTCTTGCCATGTTGGCCAGCCAGATGTATTTAGTCTGCTAAAATGTTGTCTTTGCTTGTTATATCTGGGTTTTAGTCCTTGTTCCAAATAATTGGATCCTTAATTCAATCTTAATAATAACCTGCTGCTTCCTTCTAAGGTAAGAAGCACCACTTTTAACTGAGTCTTCCAGGCAAGCTCCCACGCTGTTGACAAAACACTGAGACCCCCCAAAGAAGCCTAGAGCCAACCTATTCTAAAGAATTTCCTCTCCCATCAGTAGCCTTTTGACAAGGTAACTTTACATCAGCTACAAGTTTAAAAGTCTGTGTTTGTCATTGGGTGGAGCCTACCTCTTATTTTGTATAGACTACTTTTAAGAAGCTCGAATATTTGCCAGACAAAGGCTGTGGTTGTTATTTCTTTTTGTCTTTCAAACGATGTCTTCCAGTTCTGTCTTATATTGCTTTTCCTTAAAGCTCACACTTTGGGTGTAATACATCCCTACACAGCTGACTAGAGAGGCAGTTACATGCTTTTCCTAATAGGCCTGTGAACCTGTCCTACTCTGTCAGCAGCCTGTAAGCCTAATGGGACACTTGCACTTCTTTCTCTCGGATGCAGGAATTTCATGTCTATAGGAATGATCTCAGAAGGCACTTGATGAATCCCCTTCCATTTTGTACTGTTTTTAATAACACTGTTTGACCAGATCTTAATTCAGGCGTTTAATAGTACATTGTTAACCAATTCACCACTGTTTATCCAAATAAGGTTTAAGATCTCCTAAGAAGAGGCTAATTCTGAATCCAGTCTTTACTTACAAAGATTAAAAAAGTACCAGTCCGTAATTATTTTAAAATTGGAGTGTTTTTGAGAATTCCATGCATGAGTGCTTATCGATATAAATTTTACCCTTTGCCCTCTCACCTTCAACTCCCCCTGTGCCACCCCCACCCTCTCAAGTTAAGCATCTCTTTCTCTCCTTTTTGATTATTCTTGTTATGGGTGGGGTAAATATCGCGATTAAGCCTGTTACATGCAGTTAAAAAGGCTGTGGCTTCTGCGCATGTGCTATAAGATCCTCTGGATGGCTCTGGCCTACAGAATAGGACAGACAAAGGAGGATGAGGAAGGAAGAGTATCCTAAACAGAGGAAGGAGGGAACACTAGATAGATGGAAGCACGAGGTAGGCAGACAAGCTGCAGCCATGGAGTAGTCAGAACAAAGGACCAGAAGTATTTGTTCCAGCGTCATTTCTAAGGAGGAAACAGGATAAATATTTGTTTTAACCTCCATATAGTCCATACTTCCAGAGCAGCTATTAAGATTTTTCTAGCTTTGAAAATTTACTTCATTTTAAGTCTCTCTCTCTCTCTCTCTCTCTCTCTCTCTCTCTCTCTCTCTCTCTTTCTCTTCCTCCCACCCTCCCTCTCTCTTTCTCTCTCTCTATGAGAAAGTGAGTGTGTATGTGTGTGTGTAAAAGTGAATATGTGTGTATGTTTATATAGTACAGTGTGTCAAAAGATAAAAGGATAACTTTTGATATTTCTGAGAATTTAAATTTTGGACAATTTTTTCTTTTTTAATTGATATATTTTTATTTACATGCTATACACATTTTTTGAAATATCTCATAGTTTCCCGCCCCCAAATACACAGTTCTGGTTTTATGTGTCAACTAAATGAATTTTTGTCAAAAACATACAAAAATAATATGATAAGATAGCCATGTTTTGATATAATTTAAAACACAGCATATACTGTGATCTGTACAGAAAGTTCTGATCCTAGAATACAATAGTTAATGATATCATATCAAAAAAACACTAACTGCAGTCAGTAGCATGTAAATCAATCTTAATTATTGCTAATAATGGAAAATGTGAAAATAAACAAGTACTTTTAACCATGCCTGTGAAATGAACAATTAAAGAAAGAAGCCATCATTCTGCTGTTGGCCTAGGACCTAACTTCTTTAGAAATAGCATTTCTAATGTATATTAAAGCACACCTGTTATGCCTATAAACTGAAGAATCCACTTCTGAGATTTTCATTTAAGGGAAATAATTCAATACAGAAAATGGTTCTGTTAGGAGTACTCACACACAATGAAAACCAAGATAGCTTGAAACCTATTTAAATACACAAAACTGTCCAAATGATTAAAACCTTACATTAGTTAGTATTAGGAGGCCCACTCCGTGTTCCATGCTTCCTAGAATTTTCAAAACTAATTCATGTAATTTAAACACTGGCTTCGAGTGAATGCCAAGGTGACAGAAATGGTATTTGGTTTGTTTTAACATTGCTGGTAATTTAAATTTTTATTCATGTTTTTTCAGAATTTTATAAATTTCCCAAGCATGTCACAAATTGTTTCTTTACTTTAAAAATGAATAAAACGTGAAATTACATTTGGCCATATGTATACCAACCAAGAAGGCACACTTGCAATGTGCAGCTGTGCAAAGTTCTTTTCCTCTCCAGTTATTTGCATCATGGGCCAGTCTGATTCTTCTTTGTTGTTAATGACTTTCTCACGTATACTACACACGTGCAATTACATAGGTTTCTGCTGTACATGAGTGTGTAATGTATTTCATGCTTGTATAAATAAGTACACATGTCTACAGACATGTGTGTTATAATAACATTGGAGTCAAACTTTCAAAATGCCATTGCAAAGTCAAAAAAAAATCTTATCACAAAGTTGTTCTCTTGCTGATATTTTAGAATTTCAGTCAGTGTCACCCAGTGAGATGTCTGATTTCAAAGTTCATTGACATACCGAGTATCCAAAATTAAATTCTAATCAGGGGTAATGTAAGCAAAATAAAGCAAAGCTAAACCCAAACCGCCAACTAGCAAGATGTCACCAGGTGTGCTAACTCAGAAGCATAGCTTGCTAGTTCTGACTTTTCCGGTGAGACACCACAGGGTGGAACTCAGAATTAGCTTTGAGACCCAAATCAGAACTGTTGCCACATCTTCAAATACTAGGCAGAAGAAAATCCCGCAAATTACAAAGTAAGTCACTCAATTCTAAGATTTATCTTTATAAAAAGCAAAATCCTAAAACATGTTCTCTCAGTAGGAAGTAATTTTGTCAGTATCCTTAAGAGTGGAGGAGCATCTCAAAGAAATGTTTCTTTAATTATCTGTAGCACACATTTGGACAATCAGATTAAAAAATTTCCAGTTTATTTTAATATTTCCCTACCACTGAGGTAGCCCATATAATGCCAAAGATGTACTAAAGTGTTTGTGCAATAAAGCCTCACATATTTTAATATACTTGAAGTTATTATTTACATTTGTAGTGGAACAAGTAAAATGTCATGCATACAGATATGAAAGGATAAACATGCAAGCTGGCAATTTCTAATATAAGCAAGATGAAATTCTTTTACTGTAGCACAGTTTAACACTATAGATATCAAAATTCTCATAATCTGAGATCTTTCCTTCATTTCCATTATGTAAGTAAGGGTACAATTGCAATTAATTTACCTTTTAAATACTTTGAGATTCTTCTCCCTGCTATGCATTGGTATAAAATTATGTTTTATATATATACATACACACATATATATATATACACATATATACATGTATATATCTGCTGTTTTCCATGTGTAAAGCAATTAAAACTTAGTAAACTTTGAAAATTGCACAGTAGGTTCTGATAATTTTGAATATTCAAAAGTTTGCTACCCTGACAAAGAAAATCACCCATTAACTTATAAAGCCTAAATTATTATGTGTTATTTTTAAACAATCTTTGTTTCAACATCAAATTATATGTTATTGTCTTCTTTTTTAACTCCAGTGAATATATGGCATATCATTAACATCTTCTGCTACCTCTTTACTAATCAAAATTTCTAATTAAATATAAAATTAAATATATTATAATTTATTTTATCAAATCTGTTCCTCTAAAAATAGATTGAGAAGTTTAATGACATCTTTCAAAAAAAATTCAGTCCTTCAAATTTGATAAATTATGCAGTAATTTAGATTTTAATCAATACGAGGAAAGTATCAATTGTGCTTTCTTAAATTTCTAAATTGAAAATGAACTGTTGATATGCCAAATGAAAACTGCATTTTGAAGCGATTTGCTTTAACTGTTTTGTAAGAGATGGTATTCCACTGGAAAGTCTACAGAAAATGCTAAATCCATATTTGTACTGTCAAGCTAGAAGCTTCTGCTCAATTTTTTCCCTGCATGCTAGTAAGTATGTGAGCTTGATGTTGGCAGATGTATGCTTCCAAGTGTTCCAGGAAAATTGGTATGTGATAAATTGCTGCTTGTTTCCAATCTGAAACAGGTATGGTGATCCCTCAAATAAACCGTATACATCAGAAGGTTTAAGCCCTTCACTAAACAGCTCAGAAACACTAGAGAAATCTAAAATGGTAAGGTTATTTTTTTCTCTTCTATCTTGTTCTATATAAGGAAGGCATGGTGCAAGATGAAATAGAAATATAAACTTACCAGGATCGTACGTACGTACGTGTTCTACATTTCTAGCAGGCATATGTTTGAGAGGCTGTACAGAGCCAGAAAAGGGTTAAAGGGCTACCAGATGGAGCCTGGAGTACTGAAGTGTGCAGTTTCAATCCTAAGTGCTACCATGGGGCTCATAGTAACCTTCATTGTTGAAAAGGAGCCACCAGCTGGAACAAGATTTGTAACCACATTAGAAGCAAGTTCTAGTTGTCAGTGCTTGGGGCAAAAGATTGTAAGAAGTGAACAGCTGTCTCCTTGGAGAAAAGAGATCAGTTTTGGTGAATTCTTTGACAAGTGTGCCACGGATGGAAGGGGTTGATAGGGGTCAGACAGATGAAGATCTTAAAATGTAGCCTTAAGGTCAAAAGGGGGAAAAATGAAAGTACGATTTGAATATTGCTAGACTTGTATGGTAAAGGAAGCTAATGCAAAAATAATTCTTGCAGTGTGTGCTGAAAGGAAGACACATGACTTCATGTGAGCTTGGGGCAGCATTCAATGAGAAAGCCATAGATCAAGGTCTTTTGCTTTTAGATCAAACCATACTTTAAGTAGTAAATTCAGTATTTATTGCCCATTACAAGCACATATGCTTTGTGCTATGTTGAAAAAAAAATCCTTACTCTGTATAATGGAAAAATATGTAAAAATACAAAATTTTAAGACTATGTTATAAATATTGTGCTATGGTCAACTGGTGATTTCTACTGCATATTCTGCTGAAGGGCCGTCACTGATTTGGGATGCAGTCAATGAACATAAATCTATATAGTGCAGGCAATTTCATGCTGTAAGCTCTTGCTCTCTCTCATTTTTATTTTATATACAAGTGTGCTGCTTGCCTGCATGTCTGTTCCCCACACACACACGCCTTATTCTTGCACAGTCCAGAAGAAATCTTTAAATGGATCCCAGGAACTGGAGTGAGAGACGATGGTGAGACATCATCTAGGTGCTGGAACTTGAATCTGGCATCTTTGGAAGAACAGCCAGTGTTCTTAATTGCTAAATTATTTCTCGTCTTCCTTTATTTAAATTTTTGAGAATTTCATAATGAACACATTGAATTTACATACTTTCTAACCCTGTCTCTTCTCCTCCAATTCCTTTGATGCACCCACCTCCTCTCCCATTTTTGGCCTCTTATTCTGTATTTTATTAGTATTATTGTTATATTTTTATATAAACAGTTACTAATCACATACAGGCAAACACACACACACACACACACACACACACACACACACACCACACACTAATAAGTGAATTTAGTTTTACCTCAAAGTACATGTGTTCAGAACTAACTACTCATACATATTTAAACCAGTATTTCTGCATCTATCTATCTCTCTTCACAGGGTTCTTTATAATTTGTTAGTGCTGTATTGACTTTCTCATCTAGAAAACACTAAGATCTCCTCCTGGCACTTATAATCCCAGTAGATAAGAACGACTAAAGAATAGCCTTCAACCTTCTCTTGGGAGAACAACAATCTATTTACTAAAAGAGTTAGCAACTACAACTGGCAGGGCTGGATCTAGAGTTCTCTTTCATAAATCAAGTTTTATGGAAATGTAGCTGTGCTCATTCATTTACAAATAGTCCATGGCTCCTTCTTCACCCAAATGGCAGAAGTGTATCTGTGGGAAAGGGAATTTATGACCTGCAAAGCCCAAAATATTTACTACCTGGTCCTTTATAGACCTTCCGTGTCTCCTACTAAATTGTCTTAACTTCTACTCTGTATCTACCCTCCTTAATCTTTTTAACCTTTCCTTCCTCCTTAGAAGATACCTTGATATAACTCCCTTCCTTCCATTCAGTGACTGTCCACAATAGTCTTTCTTGAGTTTTCATCCAAGAAACATTACTTTAAAAGGCATAAAATGATGCTCATATGAATGGCTTCTGGAGAAATATCAAACTGGTAGACAACAATTACTAAGTGTCACTCTTACCTATGAATATATAGTTCTCATATTGACAGAAAATTAAACTTTACCTAAAGCACCATAAACATAAAAGATGAAGCCTAGTTTGGTAGGATAATCAACTCCAAATCTTAGTGTCTATCTGCTTGTCAATAAATGAACATTTTCCTTCAAAGAATACTACTGTTCCCCTGGATGGGTCAGGCTATCCTGTTCCAAATATTATCATAAAGTTTAATGTAAGCAAGGTAGGCAACTCACAAGTGATTTTTCTCCTAGTATTTAATATAAATATATTGAGAATATACACACACATACATGTTACACATAGTAATTTAAATTATTATACATACATTATGTACTGAATATTATGATGTTTGTATCTATACATAAATAACTGATAACCATATATTTGCCTAATTTAATAAAATCATATTAAATATACTGAAATTAGCTGTAAAAATACTGTAGACAGGGTGACGCTTAGCTGTCTTAAACCCCCTCTGCAAATTATTGTTACCTTGTCTTTATAAGGGTGTACACAATCTATTTCAAGAATGAAAAATGACCTCACCATTAGTGCCTCAAAGGACTTATTTGCTTATTTTCTGAGATTAACTTATTCATTCACAAAAACAAATGGCTGTAACCACAATTTTCAAGAAAAGTATCCAATAATTTAGTGAAAAGCAACAACAAAAGGCTGTGTTGTTTGTAGGATGCGCCCTGTGTGTAAGGAGACTGTAATGTTATTAAATAGTGTGTAAATATCATATAGTCATCTTCAAAATGAGAAATTCCACTTGGTCAAAATTTTTTTTCTTTTTTACTTTTTAGATTTAATGAATATTATTAGTTCTTTGGATCAAATTTGAATATGTTTTAAATATTTTTTTAAAATGATAGCCATTTTCATAATACACATGAAAAATACTTGAGCATGGACCTCTGGTAGTGAAATGTCTGTTTAAAAGGGTTAAAGTACAGCCACTCAGGACTAAGCTGGCCTTTGTCAGCAGGCACTTGACATTTGAATGCATCTATTCTCCCTGTGTTGAGGGGTCAACACGATAAAATAGCTCTCATTGAATCCTGGTGGTTTGGGAGGATGTTACTAAAATGCTCGTTAGGGATGCTGATGCTGACCTTTGAAGGGGTCACTTTCACCTGAGTGACCTGTGAAATCTCATGGTCAAGAAGACAAAAAGAACAGTTAACAAGCCAGATATGGCCAATGCAGAAGCAGCTCTGGCTTGGCTTTGTGCTTAACTGCTGTCTCTCCAGGGACATCTACAGCCCTGTCAGGACTGTGAACACAGATGTGATTCCTTCACATTGGTGTTCATTTTCCTTTTCTAAATCTCAAAGCAATTCAACCACAGCAAGTTTGTGACACTCATTGTTTTCATTCTTATAATTCTTGCTCAAGCTAGGTCATTAGGATGATTCTCATTTTAAGAACTGGACTTGGTGGGGGCAGTCAATTAAAAACCATTACAGTAAACAAATCATTGAAACCATGTCAACCTTTGCAACCTTTGATGTAGCTATTTACTGAATGAATTTCTTCTAAGGTGGACTGATATTACAAGATAAGGTAAAACCTCTATATATCATCAATCTTTATGTCAACAATTATACCATTACATGAAACAAATAAAAATTTCAAATTAAATGTAGTACTTATTTTCCTCTGGAATGACAATCATTTAAATTTAGGATTTTAATAAAAGGAATTAGTTAATTATTATTCCACATAAGGTAAACATGTTTATTTCAAAACCAAAATGCTAAGAACTGTTTCTAGGAAATTTTATATAAGCTGTTTAATAATATAAAATGAAAGGAGAAGTCAATGATTGGGGAGAGATTCACAAAGATTTGTGATTCACTTCCAGATGGAATTTTTAAATTATGAGAATTCATAAATGAAATAATGAAGCAGATTCATTGTCTGTGAGGTCAAAGTCAGAGTCCATCTGTAGATGACAATGATATTGTATGGCATTTGGAACATTCATATGAACATCTGCCACAGGCGCACACTGCTGTCCCCACCCTCCTTCCAATCCATTATGTTGACTTCTTTTTCAACATTGTTTTGCTCTCATTCTTGGATTCAGTATTAGCTATGGTTACAAAAAATACACAAAGATTGTCACCCATGTGTTTCAAGTACTGGCATACCAAGGAGAGCAGATTCTTTGAGTTATATTTTAAGATAACTTTTCCATTTCCACTTGAAAGACATCCATTTCTAAGGTGAAATAGTAAATCTATTTCTATCACTTTATTTTGAACACAGTGAATACTTGCCTTTCTTGTTACTTTATCTGTGGTAATCGAAGACTTGACTCAGAACTCTATGCCTCCTAGTCTGTAATCATGTAATATATCAAGGACCCTGCCCATGACAACACTGTACACTGTGAGATTATATATATATATATATATATATATATATATATATATATATATATATATATATATATATATGAAGAGAGATAGATAATAGATATAGATATGGAGATGGAGATGGAGATGAAGATGGAGATGGAGATAGAGATAGATGGATGGATGGATGGATAGATAGATAGATAGATAGATAGATAGATAGATAGATAGATATTTTACAATCCAGTCATTACTCCCTCCTGATCTACCCTCCCATCATTTCCCATCCCATTCCTCTTCCCCGTGCCCCATCTCCAAGAAGATGCCTCCCCTCCCCAGGCCTCCCCAGGCCTCCCCAGTCCTCCCCACTCCCTGGGGCCTCAAGTCTCTCACAGTTTAGGAACATCTCTCACTGGGGCCAGACCAGGCAGCCCTCTGCTGTATGTGTTGGGAGTCTCATACCAATTTGTGTATGGTGCCTAATTAGTGTCCTGAGTCACAAACATTGCATCTTTAATTGCTAGAGCAATTGAATTCCTGGTGAGCATTTTGGCTCAAATGTAATTTATTGGAAGTGCTCAATTTAAAGAACTTAAATGTAGAGGGAAAATTTAAGCAGGTAGGTGAGGCTGATAGCAGTGCCTAGATTAGTAAATGTGAGAGATGTTAGATGGGCATCTATTACAATCTGTCATATTAATGTTGAGGCCTAGATCTTCTCTAAGATCTACTTATCAATTTTCAGGGCATGGAAGATTTGCTTCCAGCTTGACACAAGGCTGTGTCTGAGTGTTATGGCAGTGAACTGACCTGACAAAGTCTCTCTCTCAAGGAATTTATCACTTAATATGTCATTTAAATCAAGAGACATGTTTTATTCACTTAAACATGTCACAGGAACACACAATAGATGCTTAATTTGTCTATGAACTCTGAGCTAAAAATTAAAATAAATAATCATCATATAAAAATATATACTAGATGTATATTTCATATATTAGTTAGATGACTGAAGATACAAAAAAATTGTTTTATAAAATTTGTGTTAAAAATCTTTGTCTATAATAGTAAGATAAAGTTTGTAGACCTATACCTTAAGAAAAAATGTGAAAATATCAACTAACTCCAGAGCCTAGGCTGGAGATGATATTCTATAATGCAATTTGTATGAAAAGGTTTTGAATTTTACTTCTAAGACATGTAATAAGACATGAGGTACAACAATTCAACAAATATTGGATGACAATAACCAAAATGGCTGCTCAGTGACTAATAGGAGTATAGCACATTCGGTATGGATCTGCTAAGGAAAGGAGTTATTTTCATTCCAGATGGTAGAGAGTACGGTAGCATGCAATACATCATACTATTCAGAATGGTGGTAACTTAAGACTCAAGAATTGGTTGTTTGTGGACTATTCCACACTTAATATTTTCAAATAATAGTCCACTATTTCTTATTGCTCACAGAACTCTAAAGCTGGGTATATTTCTGAGGTCTTTAATAATCAAAGTTTTTGTTGATTATTATGTTTAAAGCACTGATTTATTTTGATAGTAAACTTTGCACTCATCAGTTGCTATGAACCACAGTGCAATGAAATAGATTTATCCAGTGTATGAGGGATTGAGATGCAATTATCCTGCCCATGTAAAGTCTCCTGCCTCCTTAACACTCTGGTGGTGTGGGTTAAGAGAAAAACATGTCAATGCCTTGATGATGCCTAAAATGCTTTATGGGCATTTTATGTGTTTTCTAAATGTCAGTTAGGATTTAGACAACAGGGTATGGCTTTTTTAAACGTTGAACCAATCATGTAAGGCCTAGATAGCATCGCTTTTATAGGATACTGAGGACAACTTACCTTCTGAATGAATTTGGAAATGTACATTGGTCTTCAATCACTACCTAAATGCAAGGCTTGGATGTGGGTCTTAACAATCCTTTTCCATAAAATTCTACCTTAAACACTTAAAGCCATCAGATAACAACCAAGATGACTAAATTTCAGTAGTCGTTTGATAACATTTTCTCTAAACTGGCTGCTTTTTTTTCTTTCTGCTTCTATTTTTTTGTCTTCTTTAGATTTTTTTCTTCTCTTCCTCCTCCCCCCCCCCATAGAAGGGCAGAGTGGAGGGAGAGCTGTAAAGTCTCTAGGTTGCAGGATAAATCCCGCTTGGCTGCCCATGGCTGCCTCATTTAGCAGCTGGTAGCACTGTGTAGCAATGCCCGGCGCTCGCTCTTACAGTCTTTTATGTAATATAATATATATTTTTTAAATTGATTGCAATTTTTTGAGCACTTTGGGGGCTGCTGGTGGTCTCCTTTTCAGGCTAAATAGACCAACTGCTGCTGCTAAAGGAGTTTATTCGACCACCCACACTCGGATGCACAGCCCCCTTCTCCCCGTGTTTCCCTGAAGTAGCAGTCAGCGAGGACCGTGCAGTAATAACTGTGAGCAGGCTCCAGGCTCAGAAAAATGTCACAGCTTGATCCCTCGAGCCTCCAGTGCCCCCATTCAATCAGTGTTCAACTGCATGACGCACCCTGAAACTTAAAATGAAAGCCTGGATTCATGGCCAAAAATATCAACGCCTCATGGTCTCCTCCTATGGGGGTTATTGATGTTCTTGGTTAGTTTACCTCTTCTCTTCTGCTGTCCCAGGTGGCAAAGCAGGTAGCACAGGGGACACAAGGACTCTGCAAGGCCTTGACAGGGATTCAGGCAGACAGAAAAACAGCAAGCTCGTGTGCTTAGAAACAACATTTTTGACAGGCAAAAATGAAGTGAATGAATAAAGGGAATCGATAATTATTTCTGTTGTTAGAGTTTAGCATTGAAAAGGTGTAGGCTAAATAATAGTCGGATATAAATTCATAGTCATTTGAAATCTCAGAACTTGCACATGGGTGTTAATTCAGCACAGAAAACAGGGTAAGTGGTGTCCACTCTTAGACCAGGTTGAAATCAGACGAGTGAAGAAAACGGAAATATACGTTTAAAATCTTGAATCGGTTTGATGCCATTCCAAAGGAAATTGTCGTTACGTTACCTAGAGAATAGCAGACAAAATACCCATGGCTCACTTACCTTCGGTAAGAGAGGCCTGAGGCATAAAGCAAACATTAAGGAAGATGGGGTAATCTCCACTAGCCGAGAGAAGCAAGAGTTGTCAATAAAGTGGCCTGTGGTCGTTGACTCAAAAGTTGAAAGCATGTTTTCAAATTTAGGGAAGATATGACATTATTTGCCCATGAGGGCTGTGACCCAATCAGTAACTTAGCAGATTGGTTTAGTTTTATGCATTTCCAGAAGGTGATGGAAGTTCGACTTTGGGGGTTAGTTAGAGGATGTTGGCCACTTGAAGTGTTCCTTTGAAGGATATATCTCATCCTAGACACTCCCTCCCATTATGTTCCCCGCTGCCCATTTGCTGCCATGGAATGAACAGCTTTTTTTTTCTTCCTGTTGCAATTTGCCATAATGATTGTTTCCCCATAGTTATCAAGACAATCAATGACCATGGCCTTTGGAAATAAGAAATCCTTCCTCCTTAAAATGATTTCCTTAAGGCATTATATCACTGTAATAGACAATTGACTAATTCAAGGGCCCTTATTCTCCCTGCTATACAAGGGATATTAACACTCTGGGTAGGTTCTCCTGATGGTGTCCTCTTGCTTTCTGAAAATTTAAACATTGTTATTAGTCTGGCAAAAGAATTCAGAGTAAATAATTTGTATTATTTACAATACTCTTAAAAATTCGTATTTACTGATTGAAGTACAGTTTAATTTCTTAGTGAGTGATTAGAAAAAGTTTCGTGACCCTGAAGCTCCATCATTCAGTCTGTGTTCTTGTCATGGCCTTGGAAATTGGTATGCAAAAAAAGGAAGTTTAAAATATTTTTAAATAAGGTCTTATTATTTAGGTTTTGATATAATTATAATCGGTTTCCTTACCTGCTTGCTGGAATAGATTGACACACTCTTAAACTTCAAACCTAAAACAAATGAAAGAGATAAAATCCTGCATCTAAAAGTGCACAAAGTCTGCATCCTATTGTGAATATGATAATTGCTCTTGGCAAAGTTAAACAGTGAAACTCACCCTATAAGATGTGCTTTATTTGTGCCTAGCTACTTTCTTTTATTCATTGATGTGCCCAGGTACCTTGCTATTTGTTTGCTTTCTCTGAGTCCAGTCCTCTAATTTGTTATTAACATCCCTACCTTTCCCTTCCATATTGGCTCATGAACTCTGTGGTTAATCTTAGTGTGAAGGACAATTTACATTTTTTGTCTGAATGAGTACTCTCAAGTAGAGATTATTACTACTCTTAAGATGTCATTTTCCTGACAGTGAGACTGGATCTGTGAAACGACAATTGATTTTAAGAATCCCCAACATGTATAGGAAAAGAATGGGTACTTTTCAAGACCTAGGCATATACCTACAAGGAATCCTTCAGACAAAGCTACCAGAAGAAAAATGACTGTATGCCAAATCAGCAAAAGTCACAGTATGCAATAACATATTAATTCTATTGAAATTTTCATTTAAGTAATTTACAAAACCAAATAAACTAAATTAGGATCTGTTTACCATGATTTTGAAACAGTTATTAATAATTGTTTCAGAATTGATACTTTCCACTATAAATAAATATTTCTCTATAACTAGGATATACCTGTGTCTATTGTTATGACCTCATAATTTATGTCATTTAATTTCATAAAAGGTGGGAGGTAAAAAACTGTGTTTCTTAAAATAGTTACATATTTAAAAATAGCACCACCAGGGACTTTGCAAGTTTGTTTTTCTTATAAAGCTTAGATTTAAAGCTCAGGAACAGCAGTTTTCAAAGTTGCATAATAGTCCACTCCTAGGACTCTTCCATATGCAGAAAGCAATGAGCAATGAAGAAAAGATAACCCACTACGTTAACAGCCAAACCCGAGACCCACAGATTCCTGAGCTAAAACAACAGCTAATAAAGTTTCGAGATGATTTGTTGCAGAGAAAAGAAAAGCCAGTTGGAAATAATAAACTATGCTTTTCTATTATGCCATGATTGCTTTACAGAAAGTGTCTTTGTGTGTGGTATTCTAATGAGTAACACCAGTGAATTTCTGACAATCTTCTGGCTACATTTAATTTTGTATATGTATGAGTGTGTGCATGCTATAAAACACCTGTGGTGCTCAGAGGACTAGGTTTGGGAGCTGGTGAACATATTCTATGTGTGGGCTTTGGGGACTGAACTCAGGTCATCAGGAGTGGTGGTAAGCATCTTTACCTGCTGAGCTATCTTGTAGTCCCTCACCCACTGAATTATTCATGAACCCTGAACAAAGTATCTCTTTTTATACACAAGTGGGCATGCTCAGAGTGTTGAGTAAAAGACAACAGCCTTCTTGTTACCATTATTTAAATATCACTCCACAGTGAAGCTGACTTCAGAGAAAGCAGACCTAATGCAGCTGTCATGCTCCAGTGTGCTGACCCAGTGTGACATACTTCAAAGATGAAATGGGCACGCAGCCTTCGAGCTTATGAGACATTCGTGCTGATTATAATTCAAGTCCAACTGTCTTTTATGTCAGTCACGGGGCAAGTTGAGGGAGTTGTTTTTTCCTCTACCATATTGGTCTGGGGAACCAAGCTCAGTTCTTTGAGCTTGGTGGGAATTGTCATTATCTGCCTGGCTATCTCACTAGCCTCAATATAATTTTGTTTGTTTGTTTGTTTGTTTTACCATTTTTAAGGTTTCAAACTAATACATATGGCTACCATATGCTCACTGTGTCTAAATTACTTTCTATTGCTACAAGGAGGCACCATGACCAAGGCAACTTATAAAAACAAAAAGAGCAAAATATTTTTTAATATTTTTATTTTCTATATTCTTTATTTACATTCCAAATGATTTCCCCTTTCCCGGATCCCCCCTCCTCATATATCCCATAAACCTTCTTCTCTCCATCCCTTCTCCAATCACCTCCCGCCTTTTTCTCTGTCCTTATATTCCCTTCCCATGCTAGATCAATCCTTTCCAGGATCAGGACCTGATCTAGAAAATGGTTTGAGCAAAATATTTAATTAGGGGCTGGTTTAAAATTTCTGAGGATGATTCTGTGACCATAATGGTAAGAAATATGGCCACAGACAATCAGGCATGGTTCCGTAGTAGTTATATCTGGTCCACCGACAGCAGGCAAAAAGAGTAAGAGTGGGCTGGCAGAGCTTTTTGAAAGTTCAAAGTGTACTCCCAGTGAGACACATCCTCCAACAAAAGGCCACACTCACTAATTCTTCACAAGAGTTTCAGGAATTACAGTGTTCAAATAGATAGGTCTAGTGGCTTTCCAATCCCCTGGCGTTTAGGTGTGCTACAAGTGAAGCAGAAAAAACAAAAACTCCAAACTAGTTTCTCTGTGTGTGTGTGTGTGTGAGAGAGAGAGAGAGAGAGAGAGAGAGAGAGAGAGAGAGAGAGAGAGAGAAATAGAGAGAGAGAGAGAGAGAGAGAGAGAGGGAGAGAGAGAGAGAATGAGGGAATGAGAGAATGAAAGACACAGATAGACAGACAGACAGACAGAGAGGCAGAGAGGGAGGGAAGATAGAAGAGAGAACATGCACCCAGCACTTGTATTTATGGCTTTAGCTGCCTTCACTCTGTAACCTTTTTCAGTTTCCTCAGTTTGCTTGAAGCTTTCATGATTTCATTTTCCTTTACAGCTGAATCACATTTCATAGACATACGCAGCTCTCATCCTCTGTCAGAGAAGCTTCTTTTTAAGGTGGCGTAGTTAACACAGGCATTCTTCACTATTCAAAGTGCTGAAGGCAAGTAACTGTGAGCACTCAACCCAGAGTGAGGTACCTACATCACCCACCCATCACTGAGGCTCAGGGAGTATCATGGAGGAGGGACAGGAAGAATGTAAAAACCTAAGCATTCAGGAGACGGATGTGAATACTGCCCGTTGGGTGTGTCAGGCATGTTGCATAAGCCTATAATAGCTGCCGCTGTCTTATACAAGATCATGCTAGTCAAAACTCCAGAAGTGATAGGAGAAGGGCATTTATGTCTGTATGCCTACCTGAACTCGCTCAGTTGGTAGTAAATGGTGGAGGCTGGTGAAGGAAGAGTTATTCTTTGTAGTAGTGGCCACTGGCCTATGCACTACTGAATGGTGCTATATCCATGTGCATACAGATGGTGCTAATTAGCAATATGGGATCATATATACATATGTATATGTATATATATGAAGGAGGTAGTAAGAGGAAGTGGAAGCACTCAAGAGTGTTAGAAATATTAGAGGGAGAGAGGATCAGGATATATACATATGATCCAAAGAATGAATTTGAAATATTACTACAAAAATAAATTAAAATATACAATGAATGTGGGAATAGATATATAGAGTATAAAATAGGCTTATTTTAAATCTTTCAAATTTCAAATTACATTGAAAGTTTTAAATGCTCCAAATAAACATCATGCAACTGAAAAACTCTGGAATTGCTGAACAACCCAGGAAAAACAGGCAAAATAGAGGTGCTGGTAAGAACTATTGATGAAGATATCAATTAGTAACAGAAGCAATTCTCAGAATTGATAAATGGGATTGCATAGAATTATAAAGCTTCTGAACACTTAAACAGTGGTCACCAGACTAAGGACATAGTCTGTAGAATGAAAGAAATATTGTGAGCTGTACTACAGACTGGATTTAATATCTAGGATATGTAAAGAACTGTAGGAATTAACTCGCAGTTTTCCAAGTGTGGTATATGAATAAGTATGCTAATGAAATGAGCACAGTTTCTCAAAAGAAGAATCATAAAAGGTTAAGAAGTATTTTTAATTGTGTACAATCCTTGCCAGGAAATTAGAAATTAAAACTGCTTTGAGATTCCATTTTTCCAGGTCACAAGGGCAAGCATCAATAAAATAGTTCAACAAATGCTGATAATGAGTAAGAGAGCAAGAGCCCTTAGCCCCAGTTGATGTGAATAGAAACTTCCCAGGCCACCTTGAAAAGCAACATGGAGGTCTTTCAAAAACTGAAAATTGATCAACCCAACTAAACCATTCCTGGGTTTGCTCTTATAGGGTAAGAGGATTTTAAGTCACATCATAGAGATATGCAAACACCCACTTATTGATGCATGACTAAGTATGGAAATGGAACCATCTAGATGCTCATAAACAAATGACATGGTAAATAAAATGTGATATATATATATATATATATATATATATATATATATATATATATATATATATATTAACTGTATCAAAAAAAAAAGAAACCATGACATTTGCAGGATATTTAATACTAAATGAAGGAATTTAAAGTGTGAGAGAAATATTACATTGTACATTTTCTCTCCTATTTGGATCTTAGCCTTTTAAATATATGAATATGTCTCCATTAGAATTTCTATCGCTCTGAAGAGACATGATGATCATAGCAAGTCTATCTTAGGAAATTATTTAAGTGGCTGGCTTACAGTTCAGAGATCTAGTCTATTGTCATTATACAGGCATGCAGGGAGCCATGGTGCTAGAGAAGGAGCTGAGAATTAAGATTTTTGATTGGCAGGCAACAGGAAGTAAGTGTCCCTGGAAAGTGTAGCTTAAGCATCTGAGACCTCAAAGCCAGTGACACTTCCACCAACTACTCCATGCCTATTCTAACAGGCCACACCCCCTAATAGTGTCATCCACTAGGAGCTTATGGGAAGCATTTTTATTTTTTTTAAAGAGTATAAATGCATACAAGTTTATTTTCTTATATATTTATCTATAGAAAACACGGTGTCATTTTCAGGCTATATACAAATTATATCAACTCATGATCTCAAAGTTGTTGTACATTGTCCTGTGTGAATATTCTCTACCTACTATGCTGCCATGTCTCTTGCCAAAGGACCTCAGTTTGTTCACACACACACACACACATACCCTGAAACCCACCAACAGACCAAACTAGTGATGGGCAAGCTGCATACCCTAAAGAGTAGTTCATTTTACTAATGAGACTCCCATGAAGAAAAATACATTTCTATTTGCAAGTGGCTATCAACTAGATATTACTTCTGGTTTAGAGATAGGGCGTATGTGTCTACTTTTCCTTTCTAGTCTAGGCCCAACAGGTAGACTCATGTGGGCCCTGTGTGTGTTGCCTTAGTCTCTGTGAGTTCATACTGCACATATCCTGTTGATTTAGAGGACTTTGTTTCCTTGGAAGGTCTCTCATTCTCTGCATAGTGTCTGGCTGCACCAACGCTACATCCTACAGAGGGCTAATATCCAATATATACAAAGCATTTTCTTTCAAATGCCCGCATGTTTATACATGTGTGGGTATATAGAGGTCATGAAACTGCAAAGGAGAAAAAGAAGGGGAAAAGTAGGTCTGAAGACATTGTCAGGAGGGAAGAGGTAGTAACAGAATGCTGGATATGTTTTAAATGAAGGAGGAATGGGTTCTAGTTTAAGGAAGACAGAGACAATGCAGGGGTATGGGTTAAGGAGGAGACATAGGAAGGATAGTCAGAGAAGTAGGTTGGGCAATACACCTAGGAAATGCTAACTTATAAAACAAAAAGAATGAAATAAACTGGAAAAATCGAATCCTCCATATGATGTTTACATAAGACAAAGCAATAAATGGAAAGAAAACAATTCAGAAACAAATAGTGAACTCAGAAGAGTGAGGATGCGTATACAAAATAGATTTTTGAACAAAATGTGTTATTAAAAAAGAAGTAGTTTTTAATAGGATTAAGTTTTTAATCCATCCAGAATGGGGAAAATTTTAAGAACATACACTCAGATACACACATACACACACATACACGCACAGAGAGAGAGACAGAGAAATCTTTCTATGTAGCAATATCTGGTCATTTTCATGATATCAAATGACCTCTGAGATGTGGTTTTAATTTTACCTTGAAAGACATTAGTCTACTTTTCCTCACAACGATGTTTGATTGTGAACAATTTTTCATGTAGAACATTATGCTATACTAATTATTATTCTAAAAATAAATAGATTTTCATTATAATATATTTTGGACTGTGATACATGGGATAAGTCAAAACTTTAATTCCAATCTATTCCTATCAGCAGTAAATATTTCAAAGTTTAAGGGCAAGGGCCTATCATCTTTCTGGGTCATCCATTTCTTTCCAAATCCATGGAGTTCTTCCTCTTTACCTGCATTTTTTTTCATGATATAAAAACATTTCCTCTCCCTAAATCAAGAGATAATGCATAAAGAATGAACCCAACAAGAGCAGTTGAACTGAGATAACTGATGACACAGGACAATTTTTGTCACCGGAGTGACAATGCTGCAATTCTACACTTGTGTTACATGAAGAATCACCTATACAAAGTGACCAATTTTATTAAGCATCTTCATCTATATTTATTTGTTCTCTCTCTCTCTCTCTCTCTCTCTCTCTCTCTCTCTCTCTCTCTCTCTCTCTCTCTCTCGGAATCACTTAAGTGCTATAAAACACTTGTGGATTTTACATATATACAGATGCTCAACTTGTCTGAGTCTCAATTCCTTATATTATTGCAGATGGAATCCAGAGCTTTCAACATGCTAGGCAAACACCGAATTACTGTCAAGGTTTATTCTTTTTTCTTTTTAAAGATTTATTTAATTTATGTATATGAGTACACTATAGCTGTCTTCAGACACACCAGAAGAGGGCATCAGATCCCATTGCAGATGCTTGTGAGCCACAATGTGGTTGCTGGGAATTGAACTCAGGACCTCTGGAAGAGCAGTCAGTGCTCTTAACCACTGAGCCATCTCTCCAGCTGCTTATTTATCCTCTCTAAATAAGGTTCCAGGTTCCAGGTTTCCCCTGGAAGGCATAAGTTTGTTTTGTTTTTGCTGCTGGGTTTTTTTTCTAATTGTTTACCACATTCTAAGTCTGTAACGATGTAATGAATCCAATAGACGTGCATATTACAGAGAGTCAGTGCATGGCCAGTGGCTTTCAGGTAGGGAATACACTGAAAGGTGTCCCAATATACCAAGTCTATTTTTTCTAAGGTTTTATAAAATTGTTTCATAATTAAAAGATATATCTTAACATATATCTTTTATTTAGAATTCCATCATTACTTGTTGACTTAAACATTTTTACATGTCAGTTAACCCGACCCCTTCCTCTAAAAGCATTTCCTCCTATGGTATTAGCCAAATCATGTCTCTGTAATATTTTATCATCTTGTTTCTTAAAAATGTTCTTTACCTTCTGCAGATAAGTTGTACACAGGGTAATATTTTCCACTGGCATTTTATTAAATTTTATGTTTTCCTCTATTTCTCCTTTTCTCAGCTGCTGCTCTGGTAAAGCAAAGTAACCTTGATTTAAAAGGGAAAAAAAAAAGCTTAATTTTGTAGCTTAGTTATAGAGACCGAAATGAAACTGGTGCAAATGGAGATTGATTCGTTTTATCTTTTGTACCCTCCAAAACAGAAGTATGCTGTCTTAGATGCCCGCTGAATGCGAAGATTTTCCCACACTGCTCTACGTCATTCCTCTAGAAACTTTAAGATTCTTTAAAAGTATCTACAAAATTAGGTGAAGGGTAAAATTATGAATTTCCCACTTGGAAGAAAGTGGCTTAAATTCTATCCAATTATTTGCCATGACAACCAGCTAAACACAAAAGGGCTGGAATGGATGTAGAGTACTGCCTCTATAATCATCACTGTATGTCCTTCAAATCATGGATATGCAGCACCGCCATCCCGGCTACTTCAGGGCCATAAGCCTACACGGTAATTACATGCTTCGGAACACTCCACTTAAGTGCATCAATAATATAGTGAGTGAACATGTTCTTTAATTCTGCACCTGTAAATGGAGGGAAAAATAAAGAAAATATCTCCAACAAAAAATGAAAAGGAAGACAAATAAACTAGGCAGCCAAATTATTTTTTAGCTGTTTTTGTGAGATAACCCTCTAAAATTCAGATGCTTATTAATTCAAGGGTTTCCACAAATGGAAAACCTTATATCTCTGCTTATAGGAATGAAAGGTTAGGATATAGTAATGCAGAAGCTGAAAGCAAAACAGAAAATTATTCTTTTAAGCTGAATATTTTGTATTTAATGTAATCATTTCTACCACATACTGTGAAACTCTAAGGATTTTTTTTTATTTCAGATGACCAAAATTTCTCTATCTAAATACTGTTAGAAAGATTTAGATAATAGCACATATTAATGTCCATGTATCCGACATTAAAAAAAATTAAACTGTTATGACATTAAGAAAATTAGCAAGTCATGGCATTATAAATCTGTACTGACCAATATGCTATGCACCATAGATATCAGGAGGAACTTCTGCTCATGTCTGTTTGTGTATTAATATAAGTATATATTATATATGATATATATGATTGTATATGATATAGCATATAATTATATATTATATAATATTATATATTTTATATAATACATATAAAATTTTCTACTGAGAAAAATATAGATTGCTAGTTCATAAACTAAACACATACATATGTTTATATGTATGTATATATGCATATATGTATGTGTTTAGTACATATGTTTATATGTATGTATATGTATATATGTATATGTTTAGCTTATGAACTAGCAATCCATATTTTTCCCAGAAGTAGAAAATTAATACTTAGCTCAATAGGGTAGAAAATAAGCTCAAACGTTAGAGAAAGATATTAGAGAAAGATAGTGGTTGTTATGAAATTATAAGTCCTGTGTCCTCCCTGCTCCATGGTCCAATACCACTCGGTGGCAAATTCCCTGGAATTGTTAATTTATTCTGAGAACAAAATATATTTGAGTGAATAATTTTCTACAATTTTTTGAATTTCAAAAGCTACTTATTAAAATTATGCAAGCAATATTGACCTATTTACTACTATATACAAATTAAGTTTCTTAGCAGGTTTTTTTTCTGTGCTTCTTCAGTTAGAAAAACAATAGAAATGTAAGGCAAATCTGTGTAGAGGTCAACAATGTTCAACAAACAATCAATATAAAATATAGCTTTATATGTTTACTTCAAAATATATTTGCTATTCAAATAAAAATATTGCCATGATTTGTGAATATTCCATAATACTTAGGAAAACCAGGTAAAATTCTACATTTATAAAGAAAATAAAAAGTATTTATCAAATTGCCAAAATATAGTGTGCTATATTTTAAAACTACTTATTCCAGAACGATTTTTAAATTTCTTCTTTCCTTATATATTTTAGAATTAATATATATTTATATATTTTAAATTAACCCCCTAAAAGTGAATTTAAAAAACTCATATATACCAGATGTCTTTTGGGATCAAGAACATATAATACAATTTTTTTTCAAAGTTCTGTGTAGGAGTTTAAAAGTTTCATCATGAAGTACTCTAAACCACTTTTGATAACTATTAATTTAGTGTTTACATCCTCTTTATGTGTCTTCATGATTGCAGGCCCCTGAGAATTACTAGTCAGGTAGTGAGTGATATATGAACTATTTAATTTTTACTATATAAAAATCCTAGTATCGAGTATCATAGTATACAGAGAAACCATTTTTTAAAAGATTCTATAGCACCAAAGGTCAATTACTGTAATTGCCTGTGGGCCACTCACAATATAAATCTGAGATGAAATATCAGTTGTATTTTGAAGGAAATATAGACAATCATCCAAGAGTTATTGTTATAACTTGTTGTTTTATGAAGACATGGGCATCAAAAAAACAAAAACAAAAAACAAAAAAACAGGCCAGTCACATAACAAGATGATGCTAGTATACTGCTAAAATTTGCTTACAAAAGTGAAATCTAGAGAGAAAATGCAAACTTTATTTCAAACCCCTGAGAGGGTTTGATAATAATTGTACTGCAAGATCTCCCTAAATCACAGTAATTACTTCCTTGGAGTACACTGAGAAGCTAAAGGGAGGGGGCTAAGATTGAGTATCCAAATGATCTCACATTAGTTTTGTGTTTTGTTTTTTATTTCTGTTTCATTTTGCTTCCTCTTGCTGGTTAAGAAGTAAATGATAATATCAAAAAAAAAGGCCATAAAAATTAATTCAGATTCTTACTTGTGTGACCCCACCAGAAACCTTGGCTAGAATATTACCCTTGAACAGATAACTGAGACCAGATATATAGAAACATGTATAGAAAGAAGACATATAGAAACTATCTCTTGGTGTCATCTAGTGGCTGCATTTCACCACTACATAAAAGAAATGCCTTATTGGTTTTCTGAGTAAAAAAATGTTTTATTACATTTGTTTCTGAGTGACTGGTGTAAAAGAAGCTGCCATTTTTAACAGACAAGGGAAGGTCAGCAGCCATCAAGCCTTGCCTGGCTCTTCACCCTGGTCCTTTACCGAGTCTTCTTATGAGGTCAGGACGCCAGAGATGGGAAGCACACTGGTGTGAAGGTGTTGCTCCCTGCCCCATTTAAGCTGCATGGCTGAGTGACTGAGTGTTGTTAAGAGACACCCTCAGCCAACACACAAGGTATTTTTCTCTTAGCTGCCTGAACAGCAGCACTCAAGGGAGTCTGATAGACTGAGCTGACATGCTAACAATCTGATTGCAGACAGCAGTGGTCGGAGCCTTCGAAGGGAGAAAAGAGTCTCCTGACCTTCCTGTCATCTGGTCTCAGTCTCCATCCTAAGCTAGGAACACTGCACGACTATCACAAGGAAAGGTGACATAGCGAAAGTAACTTATCCACAAATGTGCCGAAATGTCATTTCTAATGTTATAGTTCCTTTAAGACGAACTGTAATTTCTAATATAACTTTTCAATTTCGAAGGGAAAGGGCACCAAGGCTGGGTTGACAGAAATAAATTATCCAGATAATTAAGGCTAACTACTCCACTTTCTCCTACTCTCTGGCCCACACACAGACAATAATAGGGCTCAATTATTTATAATTCAGATTTTTCCTTTAAAAAAAGATTTTTCAATAAAACTGGTGTTTGAATAGATCAAAATTATTATCATTAGGAAGAAAATTATTAGCAAATTATAATCAGGAAATGTACAAAATTTTCAATTATCATATTTTATTAGTGTATTTAGTGCAAAAACAGAGAAGGCAGGATTTAAAAATGAAAGCAATGACTCTGAAACTTGATTTGCATTTTCTGCAATTTTTTAGGCAAATATATAGATTAATATCTATATTAACCAGGTTTTTCTAAATACATTTGAGCCATTTTCTTAACAGTATTCTATGAACACTAACTTTTAAATTGCACTCATATCATTTGATTGACATTCTCTTTCTCTCACATATTATTCTTTTAATTTTGTAATATCTTAGACACTACTATAAATTAATAAAGAAATGAATGAGAAACTGCACAGATATGGGCTTCTAGAAAGATCATTTCTCCTGTTTTATAAAGGAGTTAGATACTGCTGGTATTTGTGTGTGGTATTTATATAGATGTCCATAAAATATACATGTGTTCAAATATATATTCTTACATACATACATCTGTATATACACAAACAGATACACATACACACACATACACATACACATAATCTAAAGGTTATGTATATGTGTGTGAAAAGATAGAAAAAGAATGATATACATTATCTCCACAAAAACAAAAATACTCTCACTTCACATTTGGCAATCCAAAATGCTTTGAATCAATTTGCTTTTTGTTCATTTCAAAACATTTGGTTTCTTCTAAAAGCATTCAGAAATATGGGCCCTTTAATTTCATATCACATGTTAAAAGGCATTAAATTTGGCTAATGTGACTCATTTTCCTGGATATATCTTATTTTATTCTGCTGAACAACTGATCAGAGACTAATAAAAATTTATTTGAGTATGTGTTTATAGCAATTATAAATAACTTGTTACATTTGAAATCAAATGCAGGGAACTATGCCAGGTAAAAATCATTAAAACTTCCCTAGTTTTTCATTTTGCTTTGTTTGTTTTAGATAGTTAATAGTATAATTCCGTGTGGCCTTTCAAGAGACCCTTATTTTAATTTTACCTATTCCCCCCCTTTTTTTTCCTGCATTTAAACTCCTGTTTCCTAAAAGACATTACTCCTTCCCCTTTCTTCCATCAAGCAACTTCCTATGATCTTCCCCAGGGAAAAAGAACATCAACTGGTTGTCTGGTACCAAAAGATCAGCCCTGAAATCATGGATTCAAGTAACATTATGTGGACTGAACAGGGTATATGTAGGATTATATATACATACATATACATACACACATATATTATACAGATATACATATGTGTGTATTAATACATATATGTATTATATACATTGTATATAAACTAATACTTATATGCGTGCAATAACCTTTAGTGAAAGACAAGGCCACAAATTTGAAGGATTTGGGGAGGTTATATAGATGTTTTCAGAAAAAGGGAAGGGAACTGAGAAATGTTTTAACTGTATATAATGTTAAAAATACAAAAGAAATAGTTTTTAGGCTATTAATACATTTTCACGTCTATTTCCTGGTATTAGAATGAAAAGCAGAGCACAGAGAAGTCACATTTTTAGAATACGGCAAGTAATTTAAATATGGAGTGTGGAATGAGGAAGCTGTCTTAATGCTCATTAAGCAAAATCTATATAATTGGTTGAGAGGCAGATGGGTGGACATTCAGTCAAGCCAGCAGGCCATTCACACCCCCTCTGTGTTTACATTCCTAGATCTATACAGTAGACAACGTCAGATCCAAACAAGACCACTCGTCCTTTTCCCCAAAACTGCTGGTAAATCATCTGCAGAAATTAAATTTAGTATAATTTAAATTTATTATTCTTAAACCAAACACTTTCATATATATGCTATGTTAAGTGGCTTTTAAAATAGATTTTGTTCACCTAAAAATCAATACTTTTTAAAACTTAATGCATATAGAATTCATTTGCATTTTTCTGCAATGATTAGGGAAAATAGTAAGGCGAAATAGTAGGTTAACCCATCTTCATTCCTTACCATCATCTTTCTGCTCAATGTAGTAACTTTATGTACAAGTATGTATTTTCCAAAATATTGGAAGTTAATGCCTCGTACCCGGGCAACCCATGACTCACAGTTCTTAGTGAGTCCACACAGATCTCACATTGCAGTATAACATTAATATTTGAGAAATTCATCTCTTGCCTTTTTCACTTAATCTTTTCTAACATGTTCATATAATTAAAAAAAATTAGTCTTAATTTTAGCATAGCACACACATAAACTGTCGTATTCAGCAAACCTGTTCGCTTCATGTTTAACTGAGGAATGGTGATCTGGTAAGTCTTAGCTTCTTATGTAATTTGATTTGTGCACAAATGGATTTCTCTTGCAAAATATCATATAGAAGCTATAAGTTTTTACAATAACCCAGTTCTTTAAGATAGATGTCATTTAAATGGAATCGTCCAGTTATATGGGAGGTTTCTGTTTCTCTGAATTGCTAATATTCCCCATAATTCACATTCAACCAGCATAAACAGCCAGGGGGATTAAAACCACAAGTGCTTCAAGGGGAAATTCGAAGGCTCTACTGTATCCTCTTTCTTTCACTAGTAGATTTGATGGTCGCGTTTTAAAGTCCCACTTTTTAATATGAGGTGGCACAGTAAGAAGCCTGATGACTGAGATCCGGCATCTGTTCTGGGTTTCTCACATCCAGGCTCCTTCTACAGGAGAAACAAATAAAAATGGAAAAGGCAGAGAGGGAAGCTGCCAAGGAGCAGCCTCTGCTTGGAGAGGGGTTCTGAGAGAAGGGAGTCTGAGATTAGCTTGGTGGGACCCTGTCCTGAAATTCTACCATACCTGTACTCATATTTTCGATTCCATCAAACTCAGTTATAAATTTACCTAAGTATAATCATGTTTTTGATCAAATAGGATGTTCTTTCTCTGTCTACTGAACGTTTAGTGGACCAACCATGCAATTTTGTGAATAATTTTAATTTTTAAAGTCCAAGTAATCATAATAGAAAAATAAATACATTGAAGAATTAAAATGTGCTAGGGTATTTTTAAATAGATGCTGAACACCAAGGAGGAGCCGAGGGAGACATGTTTATTTCTACTCCTTCAGTTCCAGTTTTCTATCACTATACATTTTATTTTATTATAATTTAAGAATGACTTTACTTGGTCAATGATATTGGGCTTTGGCTATATTTTAGCATGCATGAAGAATCCATGGAAAGTGGCGGGGTCCTGCAGGCAGCTCACTAACTCAGTGACTACCCGAGCCCAGATCTAGGGCTTTGAGTCGGCCAACTATGACCTGCCAGAGCAAGCTGGTCCTGCCAGACCGGAGCTGCAGGAAAACCATGACTCTGGCAATTGCAGGCTATCTTGGAGGAGTATAGGCGATGGTCCATTATTGATGGTGTGTTAGAAAGCAGAAACTTTGAACCAATGACTCATTGCAATGACTCAGTTTGCTGGGCGAACAAATCATGAAGAAAGATTCCTAGTGGACAGTGTGTCCACTAGGAAGAAATCAAGAGCAAAGTTATTGCCCTTTTGGAAGACAAGACTTGTAGATGAAACCAAAGCAGTTAGTGTGGACCATGTGAAACAGGAGAAAGGCGTGCTCTCTGGAACTCCCTGCTAAGTTGACTGCAAAAGAAGCAGAGAGATTGACTCTACAGTTTCCAGTGCCACCACTAATGAATATTCATTGGAGAGGTGGGAAAGATGGGAAGGCAGCAGTGGGTGAACAGTCAAGAGCACCAGACCAACTGCAATGACAGATAGAAGAGAAACCCGCAGTTGACAGGGAAACCTGGAGCGGCCCCTCAGGGCCAAGAGGGTGGTGTGCAGTAGGCTGGCGTTTTCACTCTGACTCAGCCCTCAAACATGCTGCCTAGCCACATGTGGCGACCAGATGGGTAGTCTAGAGATCATGTGGAAGTCCATGGTCCTTACTCCTGCTGACTGTAAAGGGCAAGGAAGCTACTTTTGCAGTGCTATCGATGACTGCAGACTCACAGTTGATAGAGAGGGGGACATAGAAGTCTTTTGAAACAACTCCTACTGCCTAGCCCCCTTCCCAAAAAGTAACAGCCCAGACAGAAAGTCACTAGGAAAAAAAACAACTTAAAAAATGTAATAAGGAAGCTGAAGTGTATAGCTCTCCAGAATGGTTCGCTTCTGATAAGAGTGGGGCTGGGGAAGGACTCAGTTTTCTTTAAGGTGCTGGACCCTGAGATTTGACCATGCTCTATTGCTTCCTTGAATAGGAACAATAAAGAAACAAAGTATACTTTCTTCTTCTTCTTCTTCTTCTTCTTCTTCTTCTTCTTCTTCTTCTTCTTCTTCTTCTTCTTCTTCTTCTTCTTCTTCTTCTTCTTCTTCTTCTTCTTCTTCTTCTCCTCCTCCTCCTAATCCTCCTCCTCCTCGTCTTCTTCTTCCTCTTTCTCCTCCTCTTCCTCCTATTTTTCTTTCTCTTCTTTTTTTATTTTTCTTCTTCCTCCTCCTTCTCCTCCTCCTCTTATTTTTCCTTTTCCTCATTATCTCCCTGTTCTTTGTCTTTTTCTTTTTTCTCCTCGTCCTTGTCGTCGTCCTCCTCCTCCTTGTCCTCCTTGTCCTCCTTGTCCTCCTTGTCCTCCTCGTCCTTCTTTTTCTTCAGTGCTGGTGGGAGATTCACAATGGTAGATCACATGAACCCAGAAGGACTTGAAAGTGAGTATGCTTGGGGGTTCATGATATGAACATCCCAAACAATCAATAAAACTATTAGGAAAAAAGTCTAAACACTTAAAAATGTTTTTCTATGTGTTCATTATTTTTAATTTTTTTCTTAAAACTCTTCCACTCAAAAAATTTACAAGGTGATTGCCCTGCTTGGGCATAACGGCATGAATTGAGCATTGTCAATCCTTTTTGTGTCCCCCCCCCCAAAATGAGAATTGTTGTTTCTCCTGAATATTTTATTCAGCTAATATGTTTTATTTATCACCAGTCATGAAATATTTCCCCCTACCCCACAGCCACCCTTCTTACCTAGATGTTACTTAATGCATTTGTAGCAAGCTCTCAAAAACTCAAATCATGAGGAACTTGGGCCATGTATGAGAATAAAGGGCCATGAATAAGAAAAAAGCCTATGGTGGGATGTAATGAACACAGTAAAAGGGAAATACCAGCCGTACTTGAGCAAATTCATTCACCATAGTGCATAGGCAGATTCATCATCCCTGCAAACTCATCACCACCATGACCATGATGAGTCAGCAAACTCATCACCACCATGCCTCAGCAGATTCCTTCACCACATCTGCCAGATTTTCCCATGGATAAAAGGAAAGTCTTCATCTCCCCAGCAAAAACAACTGGGAATTCTAATTTTACCATCAAAATGACTTACTTAAAAACAGCACTCTTGTCTGACTGTGGTTTATTAGATGGTTTGTGGGAATATACACAATTCAATTGGTAGCAATAACATTTTTGTTGCTATTCATGACTATGTATACACATGACAAGCCCAGCAGAAAATAAGCCCTCTTGATGAACTAATTTGACTTGCTATTCCAAACTTATAGGTTAATTTTCTATTTTTCTAATTCATGTAATTATTTTTTTAATTGATAAAATACAAAGTGATCTAAAATAACTTGTCTTGAATTTTCATGTCTAAGTATTTTTGCTACAATAAAGAAAAACATTATATTTTACTTAAGCATAGAGTTAACTTTTGGATAATGAAGGCTAATTTGTTCCAAGGAGGCACAGCACGTCTTATGGTCTACACTTAAGTTCCTTGTTTTTCTTTTGCTAGGAATGGCTTCTGATCAGTCAGTCCTTTCAGCACCACAATCATTCTGAATGCCTGATACCAGATGAGACTTTTTTTCACTTTCCATAATGAAAGAAACGCAACATACAGCGGAGAAGTGTTTCTTCTACAGTTTGTCTTTTCCTAAATGTCAGCTGCTGGAAGAAACAACTGATTGATTTAGTTATACAATCTACATAGGCATAATATATCATTAGAGTTTATGATTTAAGAGACCCAATTTTGATTAATCATAGATATCCAAGAATGTATTTAATATTCTTATTGCTGTGATTAAATCCCCAATCAGAAGCAACTTAAGGGAGAACGGTCTGTTTTAGTTTATAGCTGGGAGCAGTACAGCCCAGTGTTTCAGGGAAGGTAGAGGATAAACTCTCTGTATCCCAAGCCAGGACAGAGATGAGTGTGTATCAGTTTTATTGTGTTCCTTTTTCATTTTCATTAGGTTCAGGAATCTAGGCTATAGAATGGTGCTACCCACATTTGTTCTGTATCCTCTGACCTCAGCCATTTCATCTTGAAAACCTCACAGACAAGGCCAAGGTGATCCCAGGGATGTAAAGCTGTCAGTCAGTATTCATCAAATCACCTCAAAAATTAATAAATTTGTGAAGGTATACTCTTAATTGGGTATATTTATGAATCTTGTGGCTGATATATTTCAGTGCCATGGGGAAAACCTTTATAATTTTCTCCTTTCTCCATTTCAAACAGGCTAGATTATCCTTGGCCTCAAACAATCTGCTTTAGTGTAGTCAGACCCTGGCTCACTGCACTGGACTTACAGGGATGGTGTGGGATATTTTACATTTTAGAAAGTAATAAAATGGTCACCTGATGCACTGATTGAATTCGGACCTCCATGCTAGCCACTACTTCCCACCTAGGGTGGAGCTTGTTTTCCTCCATTGTTCTTCAAGGACCTGCAGTTTTCTGAGAGAGACCAGCCACCTGCTGAACAACCAAACCCGTTTTGCATCCTTTTCCCAGCCTTTGGGGGAAGGGTCCCCCTTTCCCGCCTTTATATTTGGAGCCCCCCCATTAAAGGTCGAGCCTTGATCAGAAAAAAAAGAAAGAAAAAAATGCAAATGTCAAGTCTTTAGTTAATATTTCTACAATGGACAGTGGTACATTCTTTTGACATCATTATGTCCTTACAATGCTGAGTTCTTAGTGGCACCAGTAAGCAAAACAAGCCACCTGTAATTCAATTTTTAATTGGAAATAAACAAGGCGGGGCTTAGCTTGATCCCAGTATTTGAGAATTTGTACTGTGACAGATAGCAGCATGCATGGTATTACTAATGAAACAACTACACATGAAACAATGTGGCATTTAACTTTTCAATATATTATTTCCATAAAGTTGTTTAAAAATTAGGGCAGAACTATTCTTTTAAATATTTAGGCTTTATTTATCCTTTTATCTATGGTAGTATGAAATCATTATATAGACTAGGAAGACTATGGAGACAGAACATTTGGTAGGCCCTGCGGATATATATTGATCTACTGGCTTTATGTTTGCCGTTACATTCCTACCACCTGCTAAAATACCTGATGTATCATCACCACTCAAATACACTTGTTGAATTCTTTTATTCGGTAATCAAATGACATAAAATGCTCCTGATATGGAAGACAACTGCTATTGCTGGCATGGAAACAGAGAAATAAAGTGTTCCAAGAAATACCTGGGTTTTTTTTTTATTTTATTTTTTTCAAAAATAAGTTTTGAAGGCCTGTACAATTTTTAAGCGGAAAATCAATTTTGGCAGAGCCCTGCATCTATTATGTGAACAACTCCACGTTTTGATCCTTTTAAAAATAAGAGAAGGCAATTTTAGAAATCAGTTTTGTGGCTGCTTCTGCCAGGGCTAAAATTGTTCATCAAATGCGAAATAAAACTATGTGAAGTCAGAAAGGCCAGTAAGGTCCTATGCACAATTATAAAAATGTTTCTTAAAAAAATGCAATTCAAGTAAAAGCTTGTCAATTCTCCTTAACCTTTTCTTGAAGAAAGGGATGGTAAATACCTAAGAACAGGTAAAGAAGTATTTTTCATTGACCAAATATTCCAGATATCATTTGCTATATGATAATGAATCCCCAAACACAGTGCCTCAAAATAACAGGGTGTTCTTCCTTTGATCTTATGGTAGACTGGACTCAAGTGGTCCATCCTGAAAGACTAACATGAAATTGCAAAATAAAATAAAAGTATTTTCTCATCATTGTGTTGTGTTGACTCACTACTGGCCCTTAGGATGAAACAGCTGAAAGAAGTGAAAATTGGCTTAGGTTTTACTTTCCACATTACCTCTCCACATGGCCATCCACCTAATAAGCTATTGATACCACTCATTCTTTGCAACAGATTTTACAGGTATCTTATGACTTCACACCCCACTAGTGATATTTCTTATATTATGGCCTTGAAAACTACACAGGTACTTTTTGCTGTGCAATGTTAGATATGGGTGTGTCAAGGCACCGATTTATATTCAGGGAAAGGAGGCTGAGCTCTGAGACAAGTGTCAGGGGCATGAGGAATTTGAGGTTACAGTTGAAAATCACTAGAATCCTGAAATGTGCGTAAATTTTTTCAGAAGATATGGAGAGATTACTGACAGCAATATTTACTCCATGAATGAGACACTGTGCCAGTTTGAAGAAGTCCTTGGTAAATGCCCGCATAACAGAATCTGAGAGTCCATAAAGTCCAGATGATGCTCTTCCATATTAGACAACAAGCTAATCTTTGTATTTAAATGAACTTGGCTGCCATTTTGGAGGGTGTGGGGGAAGACAGATGGGTAATCTTACCCTTTTCTTGAGCATGTCTTGGATTTTTTAAAAATAATTTATTTTGAGAATATTATATAATGTATTATATCCCTTTTCCTTTCTTCCTTACAAACCCTCTGGTATACACCTCTGCTCAGCTCTTTCAAATTTACAACCTTTGTTCTTTTCTGTATTGGATAAACAATTTTGCTCTCTTCCCCGAGGAAGGTGATTTTACCTGCTTTCAGTATTCCCTAGTTGTTCATAGTTCTTTGTGAAGGGTTGAGGCTCCCTGAGTTTTTTCTGGTCATTATTAATGTTTTCTATTGGTATCATCCTTTAAAACAACACTTTTTCTTCTAGTCCATTTCCATCTCTTTGTGTCAGCTTCTCACTCCCAGAAACACCCATTCCCTACCAGTGGTAACACTAGGCAGTCAGTGTCTCATTCAAACATCATCTGAGAAGGGTCTTTATTCTTCGTTCAAGTGGAAAATAACACAGACACTAAAGAATCACCAATTTAACGAGAGTGAGCGACTTGGAGCACTTAGTCCTAAATGGAAAGTTCTCATCATACCCCTTCCATCCGGCCTTAGAAATCTCTGCAGAAGATGAGACTACATGGAAACTGTGACTTCCAGACACAAAGGACAGATGCACATATGAATTCCCAGAGGCCATAGCAGCAAACATAGGAACTGAACAGTTTCAAACCCAACACATTTGTTCTCATCACTGAGTAGGGGAAAGAGACAGTGGCTCTAGTGCCTAGCCAAAATACTATCTACAATGGATTCCCACTGGCAAAAAACAAAATAATTTTCTCTAATGGAATCTCACTTGGTGTATTAAGCAAGCAAACTTCAGGGTTGGTCCCAACGGAGAGGAGTATTCAGAGAGAAGAAATTTAATTCGGAGATATTTTTGTAGAGTTATCGCCTCATTCTGTTTTGTTAGGTGTGTACATGTGTGTGTTTGCTTCTTTTGTTTATTGTTTGCTTGCTTTTTAAAGAGAGAGAAAAGGTCAGTGAGGTTGGTTGCATGGGGATGATCTTGGAGGTGTTGAGGGAGGAAAAATGCAGTGTCGGAATATACTGTATAAAAAATGTTTTTGAATTAAAATAAATCTTTAAAAAAGAAATCTCTTTGCTACATGCTTCAATATGCTACACATGAAGGGTCAGAGCACTGAATGATTATGGTTATTAGTTTTGTCTTGAAATGGTTTCTGGTTTACCAGTGGAGAACAAAATATTGAGGTTACCCCTAAGACACAATAATATATAGATTAGAATATAAATATTACACAAATATGACTGAGCAGCTTTTTTATTATGAAAAGAAGAATGAATCCTGTTTGGCATGCACACGTGAATTCACCTGGAAACTACAGCTAAAAAAGTAGTAGTAACAACATTCCTGAGCATATTTGAATATCTGATGATACACTTTTAGGTTCTTAAGTAATGGTGTCTTCTTTGCCTTATATTTCCTAGGAAGGGAATATTTCTTGCTCTGTATAATGTAATCTCTTCCTGGGTGAGATTACATTTTCTGCATCTCTTTTCTTGAACCTGTTCTAGGACATGAGCTCAGCATTTTATTAAAGAAGGCCTGTGGTTCCAGACCATTCTTCTAATGTCCCTCTTATAATAGCGACCACTTTATGCCCCTGTACCATTGTTGGGACCATGTTTGTGCCAGGCTCCATGGTGTTGTCTCTCTTACTTTCATAAGTCACATAAAAATAAGTTTGCTAAAATGATGGCAATATGCATAATGGAATATCATTCAGTCACGGAGAAGAATGGGATTTCATCATTTGTGTTATGCATAAGCTTAGAAGAAATTGCATTAAATGAAATAAATAAGATACAAATTTCAAGATGTTAACCTCATGTAAATAAGGCGAGCAGAAGTGATTTCCACGCCTTAGTTGAGGTCTTTACTATTTCTCCATTAGCATGCAGTAATGATAAATTAAGTGAAATTTGCATTCTGTTGGTAAATGGCCAACCATGATAGTAAGCATGACATGCAAATCCCTTGATGTAATTTCCATCCTCTCAGGTCTCCTGTCCCCCGCCCCCTGCTGTTTCTTTTAGCCATTTGTTACAGCATTGGAAATTACCTCAAATTAAAAAGTGCTGAAGAACAGCAACAATCAATTATCTTACTTTTTCCTTGAGTCAGGAGATTACTGGCTTGATCCCCCTCTCTCTGATGGTCTCATGCAGCTGCAACCAAGGTGTTAGCCAAGGAGTGGTCTCTTCCTCTGTGTAGCACTAAGGAAATTATACACATCCAAGGTTACTCAAGATGGCAGAACCATTTCATTTCTACAGAAGACTGAGGGAATCAGCTTCTTGTTGGTGAGATGTCTATTTTGTCTTTGTGCCCTATTTGACTGAGTGGTCATCCTTGTTGTCATTACTGTCACCGAGTTCTAGTCACTTCCTGTGTATTCCTTATACTCTTTATTTTGAAGGTAGAAAGTTTGTGTGTATTTTCCGAGTTACAGTTTCATTTTATGAATAGGATATCTTGATGCACATCTTTGTAGGGGAAAAGTGGCCTTTCAACTAATGAATATTTTTCAAAATATTTCAGGTTTCCTTCAAAGATCAAGATCTAAAGCGTGCACTCTCACCTGTCAGAGTCAAACATCCATCAAAGTTGAACATTGATCTGGATCTGGGCTTAGGGATTCCCAAGCCCTGTGAAGGACAGGAAGAACACTTGAATAATAACTCTCTGGACTCCCAGTACTCAGTCATTGAGAAGTGCATTATAAAATGGTGTAGAGGGCATGTTTTCTGGTTGGATGAGTGAGAAAGGAACACTTTATAAACAGGGCCTAGTGTAAGTGAATACAGAGAATATAAACCTTTGTTTTGATATGCTAAATTGAAATGCATCTGGCTATCTCCATTCCATTCATTGATACTGAATACTTAGGACCTCACCAGTACCTTCTCTAGCAGTTCTCATCGCACTCCAGTGAGACAAGTCTCATTATCACAAGCTTAAATAGAAGAGGATCTTGAGAGTCAGCAAAGATAGCTAACTACATACCCAGAGGCTATTTACTTAATCAACCACATTCTGGACCATTTGATTTTGGTAGTTAATGTACCAATATTAGTTCCCATCATTGAAATTTAATCTATTCAGTTAGAACATAGGGTTAGAACTTAATGAGGACTACCTTGCCTACTCATATTCTATAGCTGGAAAGCAAGTTGTAAGGGACAGAATCACACAGTGGTGTGATAGACAGGAGATGAAGGTCATATTAAAAAGCACATTAACGTTTGTCTTTCTAAATATAATGTGACATAATATAATATAATATAATATAATATAATATATACATATATACTGGGATGGCAGAAGTACTGGGTTTCCTCATGGTTAGGTTTTTGACATTTATTTTATTTGGTTTATTATTTCCAAATATGTCTATTAGGTTAAATCTCACATGGTTTTTAAAAATAGAAAATTATATTACATTGTGCTGCTCCTTTTTTATTTATCTTATTTAATTTATTGTTATTTTTTTATTATCTTATTTAATTTTATTATTAAATTTTTATGACAAAACCGAATTTAGTCATATGCCTGTCAAAAATTTATGATTTTTCATGGAAATGTGGAACATGTCTTAATTATATATTTACATATTCAATATTAAAATATAATTGTTTGAATGTGTAATTAAATATGCTTTTAGGAGGGACTTCTTTATTTCCAGTTTTAAAAGGCTTTTAAATTTTGAAAATAACAGAAAGTTGATTTTTAACTCTGTGGTATTACTATCTATAATCTATATATCTATATCACACCAATCTGAAACAGAGTGATCACGAAAGAATATTCTATGATTTGTAAGATGCAGAGTGCTATACCATTTAATCGGAGATCCAAGTTCTTCAAATTAGGCACTGGCACTAGATCCAGTTCACATAGTATGAATTCAGCTGTGAGGGAGAGGAAAATGTGCCTTAATCACACGGATGATTATTTTAAGATCCTCAGTGGATTAGATAATATCCATCTGCAGAAGCAATGCCCATTTCTTCTCTGAGTTCATATATATATATATATAAATATATATATAATCACATATACATAATAAATAATATTTATCCATGTTTCTGAATTCCCCAAATTAAAATTACCCATCATAACTCTGAATAAACTTTGTAACCAAATACAGATATCTCAAAGACTGCAACAGGAATGGCTTCCTCTGTCATTCAATTATCACAAACCAGACTTTTTTCTTTTGAGATGACGTCACATTCAATGGTCCAGACTAGTCCTGAACTTACTGCAGTTCTCCTTCCTCAGCTCCATAGTCTTGAGTCACAGCATCTGTTTTTAAGACCATCTTTCTCACCAGGATTTGGAAGTGAGACTTTTATGAATACCCCCTGGATTCTGTGTAAAAAGAAAGTCAGTTTACTATCATATGGCCATACAAGGGGTCTTGTTTCCATAGGCATTCCTGGCTGTTTCCTCTCATAGGTAAAGGGTTACATGTCTTACATGACCCAAGTGGTAACTTTATTCACCTTGAGCAGTTTGAGATGTATTCCAGTGAGATAGTCTCTCTCTCTCTCTCTCTCTCTCTCTCTCTCTCTCTCTCTCTCTCTCTCTCTCTCTCTCTGGTTTTTATAGACATATTTCTGGTGAATTTGATATGCTACATTCTGGTCTCTACTTCATTCATATAGTGTCAATAGAACCATACAATAAAAATCGTATGATCAAGCATGACACATGCGTAGAGAATCACATGACTTTTGTTAAAAGTTCTACTTCTAAATATTAATCTTACATTTAATCTGTTGTTTTCTGCAGTTATGTCTCACTAGTTAATGTTCTGAATCTTTGCTACTGTTTTTTCCAATCAGCAAAAATACAATTATCTAAATAATATTGAACATGTCCTCAACATGACAGAAATTTAGCATAAGCCAGGCATAAGAGCTTAACTAGTCACCCATGGGCAAAATGTTAAATCAGGATCAGATAAACCATCTAAACAGTACCATAACCCCTAAAGAAATAGAAGCAGTCGTTAAACGTCTCCCGACCAATAAAAAAAAAAAAATCCCAGTACCAGATGGGTTTAGTGCAGCATTCTATCAGAACTTCATAGAAGACCTGACACCAATACTTTTCAAACTATTCCACAAAATAGAAACAGAAGAAACACTACCCAATTCATTCTATGAAGCCACAATTATGCTTATACCAAACAACACAAAGACCAAACCAAAGAAGAAAGAGAGCTTCAGACCAAATCTTGAATTTAAGGAATGAGAATTTTTCTTTTAAGTTTTGAACATGTATTTTGCCAATTTACCCTTAAAAATAATGGTATAAAGTCACCCAGCTATATTATTGTATATGAGATTATGTGGGTATGAGATTGGTGATGTGTAATAAGGGCCTCTGTATTATTTCTAATTATTTTATATGAAAGCTTTATTACCTTTAAAATATGTATTTAGTTAGGCAATAGAAAAATTTTTACATAATAATTGTTGTTTCTTATTTACTTCTTTATATTTTCTACTTTTTCTAGTAATGTTAGATTTTCCTTTTTAATTAATAGGAATTCTTTTTATATAATAATTTATACATTTGTTAATGTGTTTTATCCAAAATAGCTTCCTACCATCCATTTACTAGTCTGTTGTAACATTTTATTAGATGACTTTTTTTACTTCTCATAATGCAGAAACATAATTTTGAGATATGTATGTTCTTATTGTTATATTTAAATGTCATAACATCTCCTGATTTAATACTATCATTTATTTTTATTACTTCGGCTGCTTCTTTTAAACTTATGCAGATTCCACATATAATCCTCCATCCCTCATCTCCATGTGTGCTATTATTAGCACGTCATTTTGTCATGGGCTGTAGCAATTTCATGGCCTCTATCTCAACTGATGAGCATACCAGCCTTTCTAACGCCAACTGTTTATAAAGAAGTCTGTACTTGGAACATAAAAGATTATACATTTTTCGTTAATTGAAAGTAGAATTTTTTAAGACCCAAGAGTGCTGGCACACACCTTTAATTCCAGCATTCCAGAAAGGGGTAGGTAGATCTCTCAGTTTGAGGCCAGTCTAACTCCTAGCCTACAAAGTAAGTTCCAGGATAATCAGAACAACAAAAAAAAAAAAAGAAAGAAAGAAAGAAAGAAAGAAAGAAAGAAAAGATAGAAAGGAAGGAAGAAAGGAAGAATGAATGAATGAATGAAGGGAGGGAGGAAGGAAGGATCCCCCAACCAAATCTACTCTCTCTCTTTCTCTCTCTCTCTCTCTCTCTCTCTCTCTCTCTCTCTCTCTCTCATTAGAATATAAACAGGCATCTAAGATAAAATAAAAATAAACTAGAATAGAACAAAACAAACAAACAGCACAAGAAAGCAAAACAGAAAAAGCACAAACACCATTCATTTTCAGCGGCCACAGGCAGAGTTGTCCCTGCTCCTCTCCTGAGCAAAGTTAAAGAGCTGACCCTGATGGTGCAGACAGAGGAGGGCTGGCAGGCTGACCAAGTCACGAATCACCCAGGCCCAGATCCGGGGCTTTGAGTTGGCCCAACCCAACATCTCCCATGTCTACAATCTGTTGGAGAGTCTGGAACATCTGGTCCTGCAGATCCAAAGCAACAAGGGGTAACATCCGGATATCTGAGAGGAGTCCAGTGAGGATCCAGTATTAATAGTGTAGTAGAAGTCAGAGGCCTCAAACAAAACCATGACTTACTGCAATGAACCTATGCAAATTAAGCTGTTTGGACAAAGGGGGATATTATGTGACACACCATACACACTATAGATTCTGTAGTGATATGATTTTTAATTTTATTTTTTGTTTTCTTTTGCAGGGTTGAAGGATAGATATCAAGGGATAAGGAGGTGATGGGATTGGGCTGTATCATGTGATGTTCACAAAAACTCAATAAACGTTTTTAATATAAGCCCCCAAATGTGATGAGGATGCTTCAATGTAGCTCTCCACAATTGGTAGCTCCTGGCAGGGTCTGGATGGAAATGGACTCAATTTTCTTTTATGGGCTGGCCACTAAGTGTATAAAAAAATGGACTTGTTTTCTCCTCCTCCTCCTCCTCCTCCTCCTCCTCCTTCTCCCCCTCCTCCTTCTCCTCCTCCTCCTCCTTCTCCTCCTCCTCTTCTTCCTCCTCTTCCTTCTCCTCCTTCTCTTCCTTCTCTTCTTTCTCCCCCTCCTCATCTTCTTAGAGGTGAGGAGGATCACAAGAGTGGCAAGCAGAACTATGGGTACTTGAAGCGAGTGTGCTCAGGGTTTATGATGTGAATTTCCTAATAATCAATAAAGATGTTATTAAAAGAAAATTGTTTTACATTCAATATCTAGTTTAAACCTTATAAATACTAAATGGAACTTGTCTCCCCTTGTAATAGTGAAAAAACTAAAAAAAAAAAATTAGTTCATTTCTTTACTGGATAGACGAGCTAGGATTCTAAGAAAAGACCCTTGAACATTATATGAGAAATAATAAACCATTTTATTTTTAGAATGAAAGACTTAATATGTATCAATAAATCTGTATGTGTACAATGCAAATAATTGGAAAAAAGCATCCAAATAGTTTTACTTACTGAATTGCTTTTTCTTATTACTGAATTGGCGATGCCTAGCCATTGAAATGATTGATATAGTCATGGATTTTTTCCACCGAAAGATAATAGCTCACCACATCACTTCTATGATAGTTTATTTCACTAGTTTCAAAGCATGATTATAGTTTGGAACAAAAAAAATCAAATAATATTCACTCTATGAACAGCTTATGACAGTCCATTTTAATATTAAAACAACTACAGATTGTTTGGTTACTGGGAAGCATCTAAGCTTTTTTTGAGCGGGCTTGTGAAATGAACTTGATATATCTTGATCATTAATATTCTTTATTATATAGCTTTAAGCTGTTAAACTGAGAACAAGAGAAAGCAAAACCCTTCCAAAGTCTAGAAGGTGATGCCCAAGAAATGTCCTGAGTTACTCAGTCATTTGGCCACTGTGGTCTTTGCTGATTTCCTTTTTAAAAGATGAAGCAGAAGAATATTACTCACTACTTTCTGTCCTGGAGGCTTGAGAGCTTCCCGAATGCATGAATCCACATGCTATGGTGATAATCCTTGAATAATACTCACACGAAGTTCATATTCTGCTGTTGAGCAGCATGGTTTAGAAAGCCTGTAGCTCTACCTGAAGAACCTACTTAGGCAGTTTTCATTTTTTTTTTTTAAATTGAAAGTAGTTTGCCTGAAAACTTATGTGTGCATCATGGGTTTCCTGTGGAACTGGGGTTAAGGACGGTTGTGAACTGTCATGCGGATGCTGAGGATTTAACCTGGGTCCTTGAAATAGCAGTCAGTGCTCTTAATGAATGAGACACCTGTCCAGCCCTTCCTTATACATAGTTTATGTTGAAGCGGTTGAATGTCATGTATAGATTACGGAAGCAAAGACTTGCTATAAGAAACATTTCTTTAGCCGGGTGGTGGTGGCACACGCCTTTAATCCCAGCACATGGGAGGCAGAGGCAGGCGGATTTCTGAGTTTGAGGCCAGCCTGGTCTACAGAGTGAGTTCCAGGACAGCCAAGGCTATACAGAGAAACCCTGTCTCAAAAATCCAAAAAAAAAAAAAAAAAAAAAAAAAGGAAAAAAAAAGAAACATTTCTTTTTTCACCTTTTCAACAACTTCAAATATTTCTCTTGTTTTCTACATGATTTAAATTCCTGATTACCAAATGGTCTCCTAATCCATCCTGATATGGGGTTCAATATTATGCTGTTGTTTTTAATATTGCATTTTCACAACAACATTATGTTTCAAAATTAATTTTTCCATGTGAAATATCTATTTTCACTTCTGTACACTTCATAAATTACATCTTTTAAAGATATTTCATGTACATTCATTTCTGTATACCTACGAGCTTTTAGGTATGTTTTCTATGACACTGTTTCTACTCTCTCTTATTCCCTCTTACATTTATTAACATTTCACACTTGGGTAATTGTTACATTGATTATTTATCACAATTTGAATCCAAATGGTAGGAAAGGTAGTGTATCCGTGGCATCGTCTCCACTGACATGAGGTATATGAGAAAAGTTTTTCATAGGCTGGTCTTCCAATAATGGTTAGTATTAATTCCAAATATCAATGCAAAAGTGAATGTTTGAGCAAAATTATCCCACTCAAGAAAAAGCAGAAGAGTAAGACACAGAAAAAAATTGAGCAAAAAACCATTGTTAATTCCTGGAATTACTCCTCGAGTTTGAGAGTAGGGGCTGAACTGGCAAGACAAATGAAAGGCTTATTGTTTCATTTTAATCTTGTCTTTATTCCTCATCTCTTTGGAGGAAAATAATTGTATCTCATCTTTTTCTTTTCTGTTAGATCTAATTGTGAGAGACGGGAAAATGATTTTAAAAGATTTTCTTAGAGGGAAGATGCGTCAGTTTGGTACGGAATGTTTTACACATGGTAAAAAGTGAAGGAAAGCTTTTGGGGGAATAAGGCACATACGTTTGGAAGTACTGAAATACGTAAGACCATGGCGAAATTTTCTAGTTAAAAGGTCGCATTGAACCCTAGCTTCACTAGTCTAATGTGCTTCTCTTCTGAAAATTCACTGATATTATTTAACATTTTTCAATAATAAGATAAATGCTGTCTTTTCCAAGACAGAAAATTATAATTAAGAAACCCTATCTATTGTATTTAGCTTATACAATTATGATTTTGAAGAATGAAAAATTTTATCTTGACCGTCTATAATTAATCAATTCTGCAATGCAAAAGAAGGAATTAACCTCCACTGTTGGATGATAGTTTAAATTTTACTTTTACTCATATTTCCATATAATATTTCATAGGTGTTAGTGGAATTATTGGTTGGCCAGTCATCTCATTGGTTGCATAGTTATTTAAGTACTGTAGACATCTGAAAAAGAGTATTCAGATTCCAATAATCTACGTTATTAGGATTTTTATTTTTACTTAAAGTCTCATGCTTATCAAGTGTACTTGGACTTAAAATGTTTCTGTTTTATTTGACTTCTGCTTGGGTTATTTTGGCTGTTTAAAATATGTTCTAAGAGAAGGACTTAACAGTTCACCATATCAGTCTTAGTTAAGTGCTTAAGAATTAAAATAGAAGAAAATAGAATGGATAAGATAGGTATTTTAATATTAGGTGAATAATCTATCTTCAGCTGTTATAATAAAATATTCTAGTAAAACACAACTGAAGGGAGAGAGGGGGTACTACTTAACAATTGCAGGTTATAGTCCATCCCAGAGGGGAAGCCACAATGGCAGAATCTTGAAGCAGCAAGTTACAACATTCCCACAATCAAGAGCAGAGAGAAAGAACTACATGCACAGTTCCTTCCTCACCAGTGCTCAGTTGAATTTCTTCACTTTTATTGAGAGTTTTATCAGCACTTTACTCAGTCACCATCAGGTAAGCGTCCCCTGTAGCAGTTGGGAACAAACACAGAGACCCATAACCACACATCACACAGAGAAAACCCTTGGGACACGTAGCTCTAAATGGGATGTTCCCATTAAATCTCTCCTCCGAGTTAGGGAACTTCACAGGCTTAGAAGTGGAAGGAGTATGGGAACCAGAGGGGATGGAGGACTCCAGGAGAACATGGTTGGCCAAAGAAACTAATCAAAAGTCATATGAACTCACAGAGACCTAAGCAGGATATCAGGAAGAATATTTGATATTGAGCTATTGAAAGAAGCAGGCTCAAGAAAAAAAAAGGTTGAGGAATGTGTTCCTTATATCTTGATCATCTTAATCAGACTCTAGATACAGTGAGCATGGGGCTTTTGTCTATTGCTTTGTTTGTTTCTTAACTATTTTGTTTATGCTTTGTTTGTTCCTTGATCTAGAACTGACCCTATTCTTTGCATGTACTTCAAATGGTATAAAATTAGGCTGAGGAAAAAATAAACTTGCTTTAGCAGTTGCTGCAGTCATGCTATAGTGTTGTCTGATGGTCTTTTCTCTCTTTAATCCATGCTCCCTCCCTCGAGACCCTGTTGACTGACTGTGTTTGGTCAAAGTAGCAAGCATAGGCCTGATACAGGTTGATATACGGTTTTCTGTATATACATTGTAGCTTTAAGATTATATATTTATGGGACGTCTGAGTGAGTGTATGACTGGGTGGGTCTCTGATTCTTGTGCACTCTCTTGGGTCTCTTCCTTCTGTTTTGTTTCTTTGGCCAATTTTGATGTGATATTTTTGTTCTCTCTTAGTATATTTTGTCATGTTTGGTTGTTGTCTCTTAGATACCTGTGCTTTTCTTTGCTTTTTTTCTTTTTTAATGCACTTTTTTTTTTTAGTCAGAGAAAGAACTGAAAAAAACAATAAAGATTTAAAAGAATGGAAACAGAAATTGTCAGTAGCCTAGGTGGACTTTTTGTTTGTTTCTTTCTTTTTACAGGTACAGCAGAGCCTTTTTCATTGTAATCTTGGCCACATGGAGTTGGTGATTTTTTATATAAGTGCAAAGTCAATTCCAGGTTAATAATTTGTAAATAAAGAATAGTTTTAGCTTTAGTGGAAGGCCCAAATAACAATTATTTAATATGTTTGCAATAATGTAGTTGTATTTAGTTGAAAGGTAGTAGTGGTAGTAGTCCAGCTTGAAATCTATCTTTTAAAATTATTGGTCCTGAGAAGGCTCGATGAGGCAGTGTCGGGAAATACCAGGACAGGGAAGTGGGAGAGGGTTGATTGGGGAACAGGGGAAGGGGAGATGCATTATGGGATTTTCAAAGGGGGGACCGGGAAAGGGGACATTTGAAATGAAAATAAAGAATATATCTAATTAAAAAAAAGATAAACTTCTAAGTTAATATAGTAAGTCAGAACACGAATGAAACATACATATAATATGTCCAGGATACAAGCTAGGAGAATTTGGTCTTGGTAAATACCTAATGCCCACTTTAAAATTTTTTGTCACCATTCTATACCTGGACATATGATTTTGAGTTATGGATTAAAGCAAGCTGAGCACACCATGGGCAGCCAAGTCAGTAAGTGGTATTGCTCTGGAGTCCTACATCCAGGGTCCAATCTTGATGATCCTGTCTTAGTTTCTCTCAGTGATGGATGTTAACATTTAAGTAAAGCAAATCCTTTCCTCCAAAATTTACTTTTGGTCATGATATTTATTACAGAGAATAGGACTTGGTACCAGAAAGTAAGCTACTGCTATAACGAACCTGAACATATTTGGTTTTTGAGGAAGATCTTGGTACATTTTGGAGTTTGGGACTGGAAAAGTTATTGAGTGCTTAGGGCTTAGTTGGCTTGTCCCCATGGGACAATGGAAGGTAAGAATGTAGAGAGAAATGCAGACCCTGGAGGCCCAGTTTCTGAGTTTCAACGAGAAAGAGTAAGCATCCCCTAAAGACTGTGCATGTCTCATATTTGAAGTAGGAACCTGCAGAAATCTTAAGTATCCTTTTCTATATTCCTCGTGCCTTCCTCACACTCATTGATCCCACTCTGTTCCCTGTGTTTTATGCTGTGTCTTGAAAGCCTTTCCCAAAAGGTCTCTTACTAAATTCCTGATGTCTATAAATGCTCCAAAGGAAAAAAATACACCTGAAGAGTCAAAACTGACATCCACAAGTGAGAGAAAACATGTGATGCTCATCTCTGTGATTCTGTGTCACCTCAACCAGAAAGCTTGCTTCATGCTTCATCCACTTACTTGGGAATTCCATAATTTTCTTTTCTTAGCAGCTGAATAATGTTCACTTTGCAAATGTTTCCCATTTTCACCATGTATTCATCAGTTGATGGATATCTAAGCTGATTCTATCTCCTAGATGTAGTAATTACAGCAGCAATGAACACAGGTGAGTAAGGACCTTAGTAGTAAGACATCATCTGCATGAAGGATAGTGTGGAGATGGTAAATGTGTGAAAAGCTGAGGGAGAGGGGTTGACGATGATTGAGAATGTGGGACCTGTTACATTATATTGTGTTTTATATGGTGATCATAACATGAAATCTTGTGGATAAGCAAAAACAAACAAATAAACATGATGAATACATTAATAATGATGTATTTGTGAAGTGTTCAGCATTTCTAGGGCATAAACTTCCCACTGGTGACTCCCCCCTTCCCACCTGCTGCACCACTTATACATTTGCTGTTGCAACCCCAGTGATCAGAGGATGGGCTTCTTTCTTCAGCATCTGGCTGCCACTTACCAGGTTCATTCATTTCTAGCTGGGTACCATGTCCCTAGCCCATCTTTTCCATTGGTGCTTGTTGTTAGATGAGTATTAAAACAGGTGAGTATTAAAATTTCATATTTCTTATGAAAGAAATATAAAGGAAGTGTTGTGGACTCTGAAGTGTAAAGCAGTCAAGGAAAGAACCCTGAATTTGAAATAAATCCTGTGGGAGTAAATTTGCAGGTCCTTTCAGGAAAAAAAATGTAACTACAATATTTTATGCCTTTAATTCCAGAACTCTGGAGTCAGAGGTAGGCAGATATCTAAATTCAAGGCCAGACTGATCTGCAGAGTTCCAGAATGGCCAGGGGTATACAGAGAAAACCTGTCTCAAAAAAATTCAAACAAAAAATCTTTTAAAATTATGAAGTATGCATATATATATGTAAAATAGAGATTAAATAATATGACATATAAGTTAAACAGTAGTACAGTAGTAAGATAGACATGGGCATTTTGTGGAATATCTCACTATGTTTTCTTTATAGTCTCTGGGATAAATGCAGGTTAGAATTTTGTTTTGTAAAATTCATACATGTATCTCTGTCTTGGTCTGTCTCTGTCTGTGTCTCTATATCTATATCATTAGTGTCTATACTTATATCTATCTTTATCATCTATATCAATATCACTTATCTCTGTCTATATCCATATGTATGTATCATCTATATCTAATTTATTTCTACATCATCTGTATATGTGTGTATGTGTTTGTCCAAACACCTCCACATCTTTAATTTGAACTATGATTTTCTCTTTTTAATTTATTTATTTTTATTGAATATCATCTTCATTTACATAGCCAATGGTAAAGCCTTTCCTGATATTCCCCCTCCCCTAAGACCCAAAACCCCTTCCCTTCCTCTTTCCCCCACCTCCACGTATATGCCTCTCCACCCAACACATTGCCTCTCCCCACCCCTCGGTTTCCCTTTTGAACTACAATTTTCTTAAAAGTATCTTTCTTGCAAATATTCTGGAAGTTTGTCTACTGCGATGAGCTTGAAAACAACTATTCTATTGGTTATCACCTCAAGAAAATGTATAGCTAAGCATGCAGGTAAGATAAGATGTGGAATCACATTTTCTTTTTGTATGTGATTCAAAGCTGCTGCTGGCTGAATGGTTTGTGCAAACCATTATTCTTAAAGAAGTTGATCTGTGCCAAGGCTAAAATTCCCAGATTCATCCTCCATCTGCCAAATGTTATGAACAGCAAGTTGAAAGTAGGCCTGCTGTCACTGTGACCCTAGCTGACCTCTTAATTTCTTGAGTTCAAGTCCAATTAACCTCTAGGAAGAGGCACAACTGTTCTTAGCAGACAAGTCAATAGAATCCAATAGTAATCATTTCATTTTCTGCCTTGTCAAAGGGTGGCCCTCCCACCTAACCCATCTCACACAAAGGTGGTCATTTATCACCGTTTAGAAAACTGTATTGTGCCTTATCCTAGCCCTGCCTGAAGTACATTCATCAACTGCACAGACAGGGTACTGGGTATGCTGTGAGAAGGCTCTACAGAGGAGCTTTAGCAATCCTGCCTGGTCCTGGCAACCTGTTGGTGCTCTGTGGATAAGGACACATCAAAGCCTGGACCCAGACAGAAAGTGGTCTGTGGGTAATACCTTTCCTTCAAAGAAAGCTACATTCTCATCTGCATTAATATACAAGTCCACTTCTGAGGGAAATCAGTCTTAATGTTTCTTTGAGACTCATGTTCAGAGCGGATGTATACTTTGTTTTACTTTGATAGATATTTAAAATTTTAAGAATTCACCATATCCTACAGTAGTTTACTTTTTCTTCCATATTTGTTTTTTTTTTTTTTTTGACTATTTTGAAGTCCAGTACCTCTTAGGAGAAAGATGTCATAGGCTCCATGGTATAAAACACCAATCCTTGGCTTTCTAGAGTAGAGGCATTTGAAAGGAACGTCTCTGCAAGTAAGAATGTTTTATAGCCATGCTTTCTTACATGCAATCAATACAGTTCTATATAACTCTTGAAATAGTACTATTAGATAGAATGTCCTTTGTTCTCTAGGTAAGAGTTGTCGGCTGAATTCTATCTTCAAATATCACAACCCAAAGCATGAATTTTCTCAAATGTACAGCTAACTTCCAACCTCATCCTGTTTAACATTCTCTTGGTGTCTGTGTGTTTAATTTCTGTAGGTAGAAATCACGAACATGGAAGACCCATATCCCCCAATATCAGGACCTGACTCGTAGGGAAGATAGCTACATAAACATAGGCATTGGTGCTATTTGCAGTCTTTTACCCACCAGTACAACAGGTGATCTGAGCCAGGTTTATGTGTCCTAAGTGGCCAATTTAAAGGATTTAGGTTCCTCTAGACATATGGAGCTCCTCACTTCTCTGAGCATATTCTTCCTAGGGTTAACTGAACACCTTCTGAAAATAAGTGGATTTTGGTTGTAAATACTTTAGTGTCTACACAGAACTGACCTCAGTAAAAACACAGTCAGCTTCTGTGTTATCCACAAGGTTTGAAATATTGTTCCTATGAATTAGAATACTATCCCAAGATTGTTCACATACATGAGACACAAAACAGCCTTGCAGAAATGCCTGCAATTTAGTTGTTCGGTTTCCCATTGTCTTGTATTAAAAGCTACCTAATAGAATTTATAGTTGAAGAAACCTTTTAGGCAGCACTCTTTGTATTTTTTATTAAGTCCAAACTCAGAGAATCTACTTAATGTCAATTTTGCTCCCTGGTTATACTGCACAGTGTATTTTACTTTAAATCTGCAGGCCATGATGATAAATTGATAATTGACCCCAAGGCCATTACAAATAAAGCACCCCTGTTTTTCATTAGTACGGTAATATCTAGTCATAACCGTCAGAAGTCTTATGCTAATCTTCCCCGGAGAAATGAACAATCAAGAACTCAAGGATTTTAAAACATCTATTGGGCTTTAAAACTTCCATTTAAAAAACAAACTTTCAGTTGTAAGCAGTACCAGAAAAGATAATTTTAGAAGTATATGATTAGGAACATCATCCAGACTGTGCTGTATGCTGATTGATAGAATATTCCTAATCTATTTTACTTTGTAAAATATCCAGATGCAAGACAAACAAAATTGTATCTGAGAATGTAATTCTTTGAGATAATTTTTGCTTAGAAATATATGAGTGCAACGACTGTATCCCTTCCATAGGAGAAAGTCATTTCTAAAGGTCCATTCATGTAGAGACATAACGATACATTCCTAGGGCTCATATGCACTTCATTTAATTAAGTGTAGACTACCTGACTGAGCCTTAAAGGGCAAGGGGCTCTGCTTGTTTAGCAAATTAACAATGTATGTATGTATGTATGTATGTATGTATGTATGTATGTATGTATGAATGAATGAATGTATGTATGAATGTGTGTGTCTTTTTAAACAAAGTTTAAACTGAGAATGCAAACTTTCTAAATTTATAAACTCAAATATAGAGAAAAACAATCATTTCTAGAAGGAGAAGAATTAGTCAAGAAAGTAAAAAGATAAATTGCCTTAGAGAAATAAAACTTCCTGTACCATTCATCAATTAAAATACCATTAAGTTAAAAGATGGCATTATTTTCACAATGTTGTGAACTTATACACATAAGTATGTATGTATATACATAAAAGGGGTGGATTTTATAGTATGTGAATTATATGTCAATTTAAATGGAAAAAATTTTACTTTAGATAACTGAATAGGTGATACAAAGAAAATTTGGGACTAGAAAGCATAAGACAAGTCCGTATAGAAGAGACTCCTCTGTTCACATCTTGGGTTTCAACCTTGGAGTCACATGCAGACTTATAGACACAGAAATAGGAAGGAAGTTAGAAATAGGATTTTGAAGGCAGATCACAAAATTGAGTATTTGTTTATACTCACAGGTCAAATTAGATTGTTCTTCTTAGTTTATTTAAATTGAAAGGAGGAAAACATGAAAAAGGTAAAATAATTACCCACAATGCATAGCTGCCAAACTGAAACAAAAATCCTTTGGTTAGGACCACAAGTAAGTCTAAATATGAAGACTTTGTCATTTCTAAATTTGTTAACTGTGTTGCCAGAATTTGTTTGTTAATAAAATCATTATGCTAATTATTTATACAGGTAGTGATAAACAATTAGTTGTATACTGTTTCAGCATTAATTTTAGAGCAGACAATAGAAAAGTTTTAGAATACTTGAGATTTATCCAGGAAACCTAAGTTCACCTTAAGGAAGAGGAGGTTAATGGGTAAATAGAAAGATGGAATGTATTTTTAGTAAGTATATTCCACAGCAGGTAGAAAGATGTGTTGGGAATATTTTACCAGTAAAATAACAGAGGAAAAATTAAGGTTATATTTAGTACATGGAGGAAAGAAGTCAGACTGGGGTTTCTAGGATGAACAAAACTGTAGAGGACTCAACTTTTTGTATCTGTGAAATTACAGTAAATGCAGTGGATGGTTTGGAATGGCAGATTCATTAAAAAGTCTGGATAAAACAACAATGTTTGTTATTTTAGAGGGAAGAGAAATGCAGAAAATGTAGAAAATAGCAATAAGTTTCAGGAAGATACAAACATGGCTGCTTCAATACGCTGAACTAGCTCTGGGGTAGGCAGTCTAGGCTGCACAATATGAACACTGCTGTGAAGTATAGAAAATGTTTGCCTACCACATAGCTGAATTTTACTTTTAATCAGATAGACAAGTGGAGCAATCACAGTATGAACAAAGAAAGGAAAACCGAGGTGCCATCAAGTTGTTTTTTTTTTTTTAAGAAGCATGTATTTAGGGCCATTAATAAATCTGAATATGACATTATTTCTGATTATCAAATTTGTTTATTGCGTTGGCGGAACTCTCTTGTTACTAAACTCTCTGTACTAATGATTCATATGGGGAGCAATAAGCAGTTCGCTGTATGCTGCTTCAGTAGTAACTTTTGAACAGTTGATTGATAAACACAGCTTTTCTGCACTATCCAATACAGCTTGAGTCTAGCTGCTAGACATTCCTCAAGAGTGAAGTAAAGAAAAAGAAGGCCTTGTGTGCACGGGTTTGCACTTGCATCTTCCGTGATGCTCAGAATCACCGAGAAATCATCTATTCTTATATAAAATCACAGTATCATGTGTGATCCTGGATCTGCTAGTCCATAGATGCCAGTTAGCTGTTCACCACAGACATTGTCACAAGAGAATCTCTATTGGAGATGAACATTAAAAATTAACAGAGGATCACCATGCCAGACTCCCTTGGAACAAACAAGCAAACAAAATCATGAATCTTAAAAGTTAGAGCAAGTTTTAAGACCTGAAGAAATAATAAATATCAAGTATTCTCTGTCCTGACAGGTGAAGAAGCAGTGCTCAGAAGAAGGAAGATGATTGGAGGTAATGATAATAGGCACTTCAGGCTTTATTCTCTAGGTAAGCAGGAGCCAGTAAAGGTTATAAAGGAAGGAATTTCCTGATTATACTCACATTCTAATGAAGAGATTGCTGCTGTCTTAGAATCTGAGTATGAGGGTGTACTGCCTGGTTTTGTGTGTCAACTTGACACAGCCTGGAGTTATCCCAGAGAAAGGAGGAAGTGAGGAAGTGCCTCCATGTGATCCAACTGTGGGGCATTTTCTCAATTAGCAATCAAGGAGGGAGGGCCCATTGTGGGTGGTGCCATCCCTGAGCAGGTAGTCTTGGGTTCTATAAGAGAGCAAGCTGAGCAAGCCAGTAAGTAACATCCTTCCATGGCCTCTGCATCAGCTTCCTGACCTGTGTGAGTTCCAGTCCTGACTTCTTTCGGTGATGAACAGCAATGTAGAACTGTAAATTGAATAAACCCTTTCCTCCCCAACTTGCTTCTGGGTCATGATGTTTTGTTGCGGAATAGAAAGCCCGACTATGACAGAGGGATTGAGAAGTTAGGCTAGGATTTTACTCTAGAATAGAAAACAACTTTAATACTGGTTGGGGGCGTAAAGGAAAAGAAAGCTGATTCAGGAATAATTTGGGACATTGAGTGAAGATAAATAAATGATCCTATTAATGAGAGAAAGGAAGTGATCAGTAGAAGTTATCAAGATGACTGCAAAGGATTCTGTTCTGGGTGGCATAAGGAAGAGGCCATTTAGTACAATACCAATGGCTGGAAGATAAGCAGGTCTGTAATAGCTAATATCCAAATTAAACACCCAGGTTTTAAACACCTGGGTATTAAACACTTGGGTACTAAACACCTGGGTACTAAACATCTGGGTATTAAATACCTGGGTATTAAACACCCGGGTATTAAACATCTGGGTATTAAACACCTGGATGAATGCAATATACCTTTTGTTTGAATCATGAGTGGGCCACTGCCTCTGTGATTAGACTCCATCGAGAAAACTCCCATGCTAAATGCTTCAACATAAGGAAGTATGGTTGCTTTAGGTGCAGACCTTATTAATACATAACTCTATAATGGGATTTAAACTCCTAAAGAAATTTATTTAAATATGCATTGCCAACTTCTGAATCAGAGAATCATGCAAGGTACTCAAGGGAACAAGGAGTCCAGAAGTATAACTGGGAAGAACAAAATACACCTCTTTGGCAAAATCTCTCTCTTCTCTCTCTCCTCTCCTTCCCCTCCTTTCCCCTCTCAGTGTGTGTGTGTGTGTGTGTGTGTGTGTGTGTGTGTAACAAGTTCAGGAAACTAAAAAAAAAGCCTGCAAATTGGTGAAACAAGGATGTGACTAAGAATTTTAAAATTCTATCCCGGGAGATTCACCACCTAGACTACCAAATCCTGACTGTTTGTTCTTCAGCAATTTTCCAACTAGGCAAGATAATAGACAGTAATAACCAAGCCAACTTGCTAACAGGATGGTGGGATGATAAATACTGAGAGGTGCAAACATGCAACATAAACCTTTGAAAAATATTTTTAGATGTCAAATTATATATTTTGAAAACCCCAATGATAGATCAAAGAGTATAACCCTTTAGGGATTGGAATTTTCATGGCGAATACTTAATTATAATTGGAAATTAACTCTAAGTATTTGGGATTATAATAGCTTCCCAGTAAGTTAGAGGCAACCAAAAAGTAAAAGAAAAGAAAAGACGAGAGAGAGAGAGAGAGAGAGAGAGAGAGAGAGAGAGAGAGAGAGAGAGAGAGAGAGAGAGAGAGGGAGGGAGGGAGAGAGGGAGAAAGACAGGGAGACGGAAGGAGAGAGAATAAAAGGAAGAAAAAGAAGGTCTGGAAGACAAGAGGAGGGAAATAAAATAATTTTCATAAGATACAACTTTTTGGGTCTAAGAGCCTACCTTCAATTAACCAAATAGGTGACAGAGAATAGTAATTGGATTAAAATTATGGATGTGTAGTAATTAGATCTTAAGTGAGGCTATCTACCTGTATTCATTTGTATCTTGTCTCTACTAAGCTGTTGTTACTGAAATAAGTGTGAAATAAGCCAATGCACGCACATTTACTGCAGCAAACAGGCCTCCCAGAATCTAATTAGACAAAACTCTGCCATCTGCTCTGCATTATCCTGGTGCCTGCTTAGATGGATGCTGTTCATTACTAAAAGGCAGAGGGGATGCAAATTGAATTGAGCTGGACTTCCTCTCAGACAGAGACCAGGGCATGAAGTCAAACCCTTGCTGTGAACTAACAAAGCACCACTGTGGAAATAGTGGATGAGAGGGGATTTCTTTTTCTAAGGCCACATGTCTAGTGCTTAGCAGAGGCCATAAGGGACTGTTCATCCCATTGTTCCCAACCCGGCGACATGAGTCACCACAATATAAACCTTGTTCACTATGCAAATTGTTGATTTTGGTACTTACTCCCTTGTGACAGATGCCCTTTTATTAGCTGTGTGTCATGGTATGTTGAGCCGTGTTTAACACGAGAAAGACAAAAAGCTCACGGGAGTGATATGAGAGTCTATTTTGTAAAGTGACCAAGTTTCATTCAGTTATTGAAATGCTCTGGTGAAATTATTACTGAAGAAAATACCCATTGTATGTCATGATTTTCAAAGTCTCCTTTTTTTGTAAAGCTTCTACATAGAAAGCTTTGAACTGATTTAGACAATTTCTATATCTATAAGGACAATTAATTGGTAATGTTTTGCTAAAGGACTGAAAATGATCCTTTGACTTAAAAAAGTTATAGATCTAGAGAAGGTAAAAGCTAATATATTAAATGTTCTACATTTTTTGGTCTTGAAAATCAGCTTTGAAATGACATTTTTCTCCATATGTGAATTTGTACCATTTTCTTCACTAAAAGCTATTTTCCTGTACAAATGGATGCATTTTATCCTGGATTCCATTCATGCTTGTTTTTTTAAAAAATGTTTATCTCTTTGTAGAAATGCACTTTAATAAAGACGCTCTCCCCTGCTTCAATAGGAGCAGAAGAATTAGATTTTTGTGTTAAATTTAAGGGATTTTTTTTTCTCCAAAAAGTACTTTTCCTGATAAAAGGTTACAAAGTATCAAACAAGAACTTCACATAAGAGTCTTCGATGAGAATTCAGCATTGTTTTTTTTTTTTTTCTTGTACATTTGGAAAGGGCAGAGAATCCTGTTACAGGAGTCAAAACTATGATTCAAGTCTTGGTTATCCTTTCCCCAAATGTCTCATTTCTAGGATTTTCCCAAGATTCTCTCTATTCTGTAGCCAGTAAAACCCATACTTGAATTTCCAGGGAAGAATCAAATAAATAGTTCTACCTTTCAGTAAAATTTACTGAAAATTTTTAAAGTTCACATCTCCCAAAAGTCTAAATTTTGCGTTCTCCATGTCTTTCCCCTGCCAAGTGGGAAAGAGTACTGGAAAGGCAGACTATTGATTCTCAACAATAACAAATATCAGTGAGGCTACTGGCACATTTCAGTTGTATGATAGGATCTCCATCTTTGTTCCAGTGAGTGGATGGTCTGCCATGGACCACGGATGAGAGTGGCTTTTGGAGTTTATAAAGGAGCAAACCCATTGGTTTGGCCAGAATGTAAAAGTGAAGAATATGAATGGATGCTGTGCCTTGAGCAGAATTTCTTGTGCAGTTTGCTGGAAGAAGCATACACCAGAAACTATTCCTAACTATGTTCCTTTGACTCACACAACGTCCATTGACCAATCAGCAATTTCAATGTATTTCTTTGTGATGTTATCTGGTACAGAATACCTCTGAATACACCCTTTCTCTTATGCGTTGTTACCCCCAGTAATCAGTCTTATTCGTCAGGTACGCAGCATCATCCAGCTATAACACACTGCATTTTTCTCTTGCCCAATGGTCGTTGTTTCTTGCCATATTTTTTTTTTAGTGGGGTCGATTATATAAATTTGTAAACAGTTACCCTGTTTATATATGGTCCTTTTTAGTACTATGTCAAGACTTCAAATCATAGATGTTACTTTCAACATTGTTATATGTCCATGCAATGGGCATTTAACTTTGGGCATGGCAGAAAGTTGTGATTTTGGTAAATTCTACCATTTGGAAGCATTTTATTATGATATTCTGCTCCTGTTCAGCATATAATTCTAAGCTGATATGCTGCTGGGAATAGCAATTGACACACAAGAAAAAGACAGTATTGAAATATGCTACATAATATGTTAAACAATCCAGGAGATCCTCCTGTATCATAACTTTATTCTCAGAATTTAGATTAAAATCATTAATAATAATTGGTTAAAGCCAGAAATCTCTTTGACTCTTACAACTTCTTAATAATCTAAATTTTACTTTTATGTCTTGCATTCAATTAAATTACATGTAGCATATAGTTCATTTTAATTATTAAATCAGGAAAATGTGCGTATTTGGATATATTATTGGCATGTTGGTTATATCAGCACTGGGAAATACTTAAACACAAATTGAGAATATAACAAGAAATAGAAAATAATATTCTTCATATATTACACTACAGAACATGGAGGAAGACACATGTTCAAAGCCTAACTTCTATTACACCAAAGACTGCAAGGCAAGGCTATAAACTTCAAGTATAATATGATAAATAAAATCATCTGGCTATTTCCAAGTTGTGAAGAATGTTGGATACTGGACACATATAACTTCTTCAGAACCATGTGCTCTTAGCATCCTCTAGTACTGCACAGGAAACTGCAGTACTAAGTAAACTCATTATATATCTACAAGGACTCTCCTTCTGTATCTGTAGTCCACACTGAGGCATGGTGTCTGCTAGTTTAAACTATATGAAGTGATCTTTTTAAAAATTGTTTATTCTTGTGTAGAAGTCTGCCTTTAGCAATGGCTTGGCTAGTGTTGATTTGGGTCCCACTGGGGCTGGCTTACAATGAGAAATTCCTCCCACAGCTGAATGCTACTACTAAGGTATAGCAACACTTTCCTCTTTGTACTCTTACAGTCCAGAAGGCTTATGTACTTGATTATTTCAATGGTGTTACAGGTATACTCACAAACAGGCTCAATTATTACAAATAATAACTTACATTTTCTATTGTCTTATGTTTATTTTGTAGCATTGACAATTTAGAGTTTTCTGAATTTAATAAAGTTTACATGATATGAAATAAACAGACATGATGTTTTTCATATTTTTATATTTATATAAATAGCACAGTTTATTCATGTTATTTTCATCGGGAACTTTTGCCAGGTCTGAATAATACAGAATAGATGGTGTAGCATAGGAAATCAAATAAATAATTAGACCAATATTACAGACACTATACCAACTGAAACTTGGTACCTCATGCTCAACCCCAGTTGTGTTCTGCACTTTGATCTGTTGACATTTTTAATAGACTCCTTTTTCCTCCTCCTTTCCCCTCTCTTCCTTCTCCTCCTCTTCCTCCTTCTTCTTCAAAAGATAGTGTCTGATAAGAAACAAAAACTGCATTCATCTGTAAGTATAAGTATACATATTTAAAATGCAGTTAATAATTATGCAAGGAAAGTGGCAATAGCAGATTCTCCCCCATGATCTATGGCTTCACTAGACCCTGGTAGTTGGCTACATATCCAGGACAAGGTACATTTTTCTTCTGTCAAGCAAGCACATCAACAGCTGTTGTTACCAAGGTATGAGTATCACTATTGCACCTTGAGGGATATCTTATTATGATTGTCCTTGTTGTGGTTCACATATGTAACATCTGCACACCACTATTATTATGTTTCTCCATTGGAAATTAATGTAATTCTTTTGGGTACTAGGAGATAGACTTTAGGGAAGACACTTCTAGATCAGTACTTGGACAGGGACAGAAAGATTGTAAGAACCAAACGATCTGAACATTTTCTCCTAGATAGTTTCTTCTACACATGATAGAAGAAGCTATACTCATGAAATCTCACCATTATTGTTGCCTAAACAAGACCTACATGATGACAGTACTACTAAACTCATAATATAGACTAGAGTATTTTAACAAGATCCCACACCTAGATGAAATGATGCTAAAAAGGGAAGAATCCATTTTATCCAGGGATGAGCTTTCTGGCAGGTTATTCTACACCAATTAGTCAGCTGTAAACATGTGCATAGAACAACAATAAATGGATACTGTAGGTTCATACACAAGTATATGTATGTATATATGTATGCATATATGTATGTATATAAGAATAATAATTAAAGAAAACATGAATTTGACAGGGAGTGGATAGGCATACATGAAGTTTGAAGGGAGAGTATAAGGAGCAGAAAAATATAAGTTAAGTATTTATATAAATTCTCAAAAATATAAAAAATAAGAAATTAATGTAAATCCTTGAAAAATCTAATTATCAGAAGCATCCTTTAATAAAAATAGATTTTATAAATTATATTGTGCAATTTACTTGTATATTATGGTTTATAACAAAACTATTATTAATTTCTGCATCAAGAAAACTGACATATTCATAAAATAGAGAATTATAAACTCTAAACTCTAGAATATATCAATATGTGAAATATACCACCGACACATTCATGAAACCCAGGTGGCCAATACCCTCTTACATAACCCCTTCTTTCCAAGTTATTATTCTAATAGGCTTAATTAACTCATGTTTTATTATTATTTATAGAATATAGTACTTGATACATTCAAAAAAGTAATATTTTCTGTATTTAGGTACCAGAAATATTTCAGCTTAAGTGTAAATTTATTTTATATTTCATGAGTGAAATCTGTATATAACCATCATATCACTGGATGACTTAAACCATCTCAGATGACACATAGTTCTCTAAAACAACATAAACTTGGAGAACTCTTGGATCACAAAATGCCCTTAATAAATTAATTAATGTTATTAATTATTCTATTTAGGTAGAATCTAAAAATTTACAGATGTTTCATTTTTGGAATTCATCATGCATCCAAATGATGTACATTTCTCTGATATATAATGAATGGTTTTCTGATAGGAATCAAACAGGATTTAAATGCCCAACACAAACCAAGAATATATATTATCACGATCAATTGTCAAGATACTAAATCTACCTCCTTTTTCTCATGAAAAACATGTGTCAGAATTCAGATTGGAGACAGCTGCATTTAGAAATAAACAGAAGCTTATTTGATGAATAAAAGTAATTATAATATTTTCAATGAATTGCTCAAATAAATATGGCTGAAAAAAAGTGCTTTTAAGAAGCATTCTTTAAGATGGTTAAATGCATCTTTCTCTTTAAAAGACATGCATTTTTGTTTTAACACAAGACATAAACATTGCATTGCTTGGGAATTATCAAGCTTTTGACTTTTCAAATAATTTCATATTTACTCTTAGAAATTCTCAGTAAAGTTCCTACATTTGAGAAGTCCTATATAAACACTTAGGTTGATAAATCTCTAACCAGCATTATATTAACTGCCATATATAAATATATTTTACTTATATTGGCACATAACTTTTGTATAGTTTTTTTGAGTAATATCTGAGTTTCTTATATTGGTTTAAAATAACATTTATTAAGAGACTCTCTAATCTTCTTTTAAAAAAAATATGTGTTCCTTGTTAACAGAACAGTTCAATCTTTACTCCAAGAAAGGGAAGGTAAAATTACAATAATCTGTGTAGTAAGAAAATATTTTTATAGCTTGTGATAACCACTTTGCCAGGTGTACACAGCTATATTCTATAGGTATTTTTATTTTATCCTAAAAAGAGGGGGGTAAGTAAACCTGTGTTTTACTATCTTACTACGTATCTTATACTATTAACGTATAGAACTTACTACACTGTAGTCCAAGTTATGCTAAGCAAGCAAACAAACCCAAAGTAGGTCTTTAACCATAAAGACCTACTCCCTGAATATTCCTCATATCTGTTGTAACTAGGGCCTGGCTTCTCCTCCAACATCACTCAATGGTTGAGAGGGGAGCTGCAGTGGGGAATACTGCAGTGGTGATGTCATGTTTCTTTTCCAGAGTGGTAGATGTCACTTTCAGACACAGTTGTTGCTAAAATGTTTCACATTTAACAATAGGGCAAAAAAGTATATCTCTCTTCCACTAGGAGTTCAGAAGCCCTTAATATTACTGGACAGTGTAACACCACCCTATCTATCTCCAGTTATGAACCCAATGCCAAGTGCAAAATAATTACTTTAATGCTTCTCAACTAATAAACTGATTAAGAAAATGAGATACATATACACAATTGGGTATAATTCACCTATAAAGTGCGAAGTCTATCATTTATGATAACAAACATGAAGTTCATGATAATCAACTGTGATTAATAATTTTAAGAGAAATAAAAGACACTGAAAAGCAAACACTGCATGATCTCACTTACATGTGAAAACCAATGAATTTTCCTATAGAAATCGAATGGAAAATGGTAGCTACCAGATGGGAAGAGTTGTCTTTGGGAGGGAAGAGAAGCTGTTTCATGACTGTTAATGCAGAGTTGGTCACTGTGTGCTACAGGTTACAGGAACACTGACTTTTGATATGCTGCTGTACAGTATACTGATTATAGGTTGACAGTAAGGTACTATCCATTCTAAATGCTAAAAGAAGGCTGTTGAGTGTTTCTACTCTAAAGACATAATCATTGTTTGAAGAGATAAAAATAATTAGTTTGTTTTCATCAGGACACAATGCATACAGTATAGTTAACTACATACATATTCCTAGCATTTCAGAAGCTAAGTCAGCTAAGCTGAATCCAGAACATTCTGAGTTTTAGATCAGCCTAAACTACATAGTAAATTCCAGATCAACCTTGGTTGCAAAGAATTCCTCATTTAAAAAAATAAAACACAATAAACAGCAACTACAAAAACAAAAACAAAAACAAAAAAAAACAGTGCTACCTAATCGCTCTACATGTATTAGAGCATTACATGCCTTCACACAATTATGGGCAAGATTATTTGAAAATAAATCTCTAAATTCCCCTAAATAATAGCTTAAAATTCTAAGTTTACTTTTGCATAATACCAAAATACACCAAAACAGAACAGAAGCAATACCTTTAGAGAGCTTATTATGAAATTTCTAGAAAGAATGACATTGAAATTCCAAGATGGCATCAGTAATAACAATATCAGGCATCACTAGAAAGTTTTTAGAAGATTATACGATGCCACAGCAAGTCATAAGCTCATCTAAACTTCCTCTCCCTGATAAGGCATGAACATCATTTTTTTCTACTCATAACAACAACTTTAGAACATCACATCAAGAAACCATTTGGTTCTTTTCCACAATAGTTTTCAAAATGTTTCATTCAAAATTCCTTAATAGGTGGGATAGATATGGTGAGAAGATATCTTACACAAAAATCACCTAATTTTCCTGCCTTTGAACAACTGCAAGGGAGGTGACATTTTACGGATTCTCATTAAGTCTTTTGGAAAATGCTATAAATTGACATTTGGCGAAAAAAATCATTTTCTAATACATGGTGCATAGACATTTGAAAAATAATGATGGAAATGTTGTGCTAATATAGCCATACCTTTATAACTAGTAATAAAAATGCCCTCCTAGTCAGATTTCTTGAAGCAAGGTGGAGCCACTCAGATTTACCCTGACATGAACAAGGGAATATTTTATTATACAAGGAGGTTGGGACTTTTGTAAAACTTTGGACTTTCCCAGACAAAATTCTTGATGTGTCTTTAGGAAGAGGCACATCCCAAATCTAAGGACCCCGTGTGACATGTATCCTGAGGGAAGATTGCCACCTACTGGATAGCTGACTGCTCTCAGGTCTTGAATGTAAATATCCTCCCTTTAGTATAAGATCCTTCATAAATCTAAGCCCAGTTTGTCAGCTAGGTCTTCCTCCGGTCATTTCAACTGAAACTTCTAAGTGTTTGGGATACTAGTCATCCAACAAATGCAGCTAATAGTAAGATGCTTCAGCTCCAGACAGCCCTGTCCCCTGCCCCAGGGTTCATATGCATAGCTCCTTGGAAGGTAAAATAGAAGATCTTAGGGGTTTGAAATGTTACAGAAGCAAAAATCCTGACTCAATCCAGGAAGCATATTTTATGATAGATAGCTATTATAAAAAAATATAAATCTCATTTAAAAGTTGACTGCTCAGGGCTTTATAGCCTGGATTTTTTTTACCTATTACTTTTTACATAACATTTAAGAATGTAATTAAGACTATTCATATGAATAGTTAAATCGTTGGTTGTTTTTATACACAAATATGAAGCAGAAGAAATCTTTTCCACATTGAAGACTGAATAGATTAATGTGACAATTCTCAACCTCATTGTTGGAATATTGGAGTTAAGAATCAGTATAAAAATTCTCCTAACTCTGTTGCCAACTTGAAACTCAAAGTGGACTTAAACATGGTGTTAATGTAATGGTAAGGTTTTAGAAGATCAGGACAAGGAAGAAAATTAAGGAAATGCCAGAATGTGTCGAATCTAAGAGAAGAGTGTCTACCAGACAGAAGAATTTTAATAACAAAGGTTAAAAGGAAGGAGAGTAGAAGAGAAACAAATACAAAGGACAGGATGGAAACCACTATCAACCTAGAGTTTCTGTTCCAAGCACACTGTGGGAAGTTTAAAATCACCTGTAACTACAGCTCCAGAGAATGTGAAGTCATCTTCTGTAGTTTGTAGGCACCTCCATTCACTTGACACTTAACCACAGGTAGGCACACATACATACACATGATTATGAATGGATACAACCTAACCATAAAAGAAATTACATAAACCTAGGGGCAAAAATAGAATGTCATGGGCAAACAGTGCAACTTCCTGTGTGAATAACAGGTTGTTTTTTAGCTTCATTGTGAAATATGACACTAATCCTTGTTTTCCTGATTGATGAAACTTCTTTCTTCAGGCAGGTCCCTGAGCCCTGTGCGTCCACATTTGCATCCCTCAGTCATTCTGGTGTTGCCTGTCAATGTCACTGAAGTACGGTTTTGGTGTTTGTGTACGGCAGAGATGGTGGGGACAGGAATGAATTTAGGATGGATGTGGGAAGTGTGGGGTAGGGGACAGGAAGAGAGAAATGGAGTATAACTTTGTAATTACCAATCTGTTAAGAATGTCTTATATTTTCCTAAAGATTCTTCTGCTAATTCTGTAGCTTCCTTCACCTATTCAAGAGGAAAACATTTGTTTTTTTTTTTCTTGAAAGTATTAATGAGATCCCTGGTCAGTTCAGAATTTTTAAGGTCTCAACTCCTAAGAGCTCCATGACACCCTGAAAATAAACTGGGCCGGCCATGATAAAAAGAATATGCAAATCCTTATGTGTATCCTTAGTGGCACATAACCATTTTTTTTTTTAATTTTTGAGACAGGTACTCAGTACCACTTGTGAGACTGTCTAATACATGGGGGTATTCTGCTAATTTGAAATTAGTGACCTATTTTATAATCCAATTTCAAATCTTGCCAAGTAATTATCTAATTAAGGTTATTATTTAAAATAATAAATAATAAGGGCCATGGAAACTGGTGAGCTGCCTTCTTCCTCTCTCCCTTTCTTTGTTCCCTCCTCCCTTCTCTCCCTTCCCCCTCCCTCTTTCTCTTCTCCATCTCTCTCTGTGTTTGTCTCTCCTCTCCCATCTCTCTCTCTCTCTCTTTCTCTCTCTCAACAATGTGTTTTAAGAGCTTAAATTTCAAATTCGTTATTCTTACCATATTTGTTCTGTTTTATAATGAATTCAGTTTGAAGATGTCTCTAAGATCCAGACGACCAACAAACTTTTCTTTTTCTTTTTCTTTTTCTTTTTCTTTTTCTTTTTCTTTTTCTTTTTCTTTTTCTTTTCTTTTTTTTTTTATGAGCTCTGGTTAGTTAATTCTGTGGGCCATGTTATTGTTCATTGTTAGTGAGTACAACTGCCACTGATCTTTGTATTTTGATTTTACATTCTAAAACTTAACTGATTTTTGTTTTTGAATTCTGAGGGTGTTTTTTGTGGATTCCTTTTTTTTATTCGATATATTTTTATTTACATTTCAAATGTTTTCCGCTTTCCTGGATCCCCACTCCCCGAAAGTCCCATAAGCCCTCTTCCCTTCCCCTGTTCCCCCATCTACCCCTTCCCACTTCCCTGTTCTGGTTTTGCCTTATACTGCTACACTGAGTCTTTCCAGAACCAGGGGCCACTCCTCCGTTCTTCTTGGACATCATTTGATATGTGGATTATGTCTTGGGTGTTCCAAGTTTCTTTTTCTTTTTCTTTTTCTCTTTCTTTCTTTTTTTCCTTTCTTTTTTTTTTTTTTTTTGAATCTTAGATAGCACAGTATTACATTAAATCATGAACAGGTATATGAAGTGGACATCAGGAACCCCACTCCCCATGGCAAAGCCTGGGCACATCTCCTAGTAACAACCGACACCCTGTCTGAGTTTTACAGAGATGATGTAATCGAAATAAGTTATGAAGACTTCAAATAACTAGTAAGGTGAACTTTTGGTCAGCATACTATAAATAATAGCATCGGAGATTTGAAAGGCACACACATATACACACATGCAAACACATATGCATGTGCGCAGGCACACACACATGCACACACACACACAATGTGTGCTTTATCTGACAAGACTGTTGAAATTAAACACAACTTTTTAAAAGCAAGCATACCCTTCAAGCAGCTGTATGAATTTTCTGGTGTCCTCCCCAGCCCCTGAATTTTAGATTTATAAAAACCACATCTCAGCTGCTACCTTTCAACAATTTTACTCCGAGGCAATAAATAATTCAATGTGCTAATTTGACAGATGACTCTCCAGGAGCCGCCCGCCATTACCAGCATCATTAGGCCATACTATGCGTGACGAGGAGGATGGCCATTCAGCAAATGCCCTTCTCTTGTTTACTCCTAAAGAGCTGTACTCTGCACAATTAACTAATGAAGCATTATGGGCTTTTCTCCCCTTCCCTGCTATTTCAATATTCCAGTGTGGAGAGCCTGAAGGAAAAAACCCATTCTGTCTCTTTTTTGCTAAATAAGTGTTTACAGGATGGTTTAGACTGAACTGGAGCTCCCCAAGGAACAAGGAGAAAATAAGATAGGGAAAAAATGGATTAGTATCATGTCCGTCATTAACCCTTCCTTTCTTTTCTGTGATGTGTAAGGAAAATTCAAATGGAATTTGGCCATGAAAAAGCAAGAAACCTTCACAACATAAAAGAAGCATAACGTTTCTGCAAATAAATCTCAAAATTCATTCAATATTTAATGCTTACGCAAATTTTGCCCTGTCCTTATGACATTAGATAATTTTATCCTTACCTAAGAGCTTGATCAGAGATGAAGGTTGAGTCACCCTCGATTTTACATTTTATATCCAGTTGAAATCACTAAAAGTTCCATGGCTGGGGTATTGGTGTGTACAGGCTTTCTCTGGCTTACCAAATCAACAAAACCTCATATCTCTAAAGTTTCAAAATGGCCAAGTCTTTGTCTAAATAGCTCATTTTCACAGACATGAATTAAACAGGCAAATATCAGCTGTTATTACTCACTAAACATCACAAGATCAAGATCTTTTGTTGTTGAGAAAAAGATGGTCAGCAATGGAAGCGATTTTAGAAACTCCCTTGTCATGAGTGCATGTTAGAATGGAGAGTCACACCTTGCAAAAAGCATCCTTTACTGCTATTGCAATGACCATGTTTATAAATACAGAAAACAGTCTTTGTTAAAGCGATAATAAATGAATGAAGGGGACGGGAGGGGCTGCAGACCTCAAACCCATTTCCAGTATTCATGAAGGCCATGCATGGCTCATGTGAGAAACGTTTTAGTCTTAGATCTAAAAACTATGAATTCCTGCCTGAGAATAGAATTTGGTAGTGATGATTGCAATGCTCCCTTTACACAAATAAAATGAGGATTAATAATAATGCATTCTGCTATGAATCAAAGAAAGGTTATCTCTGCTTGTCGAGTTTCGATTTTAAGACCTTTGTGTTTATTTCATGTGTGAGAAAGGTCATTGTGGTTCCAGTGATACCATTGGGGTTGTAGGAGACCTTGAACGATGAGAATCAATGTCAGGGTGTTTCAAGTCCTGGAGACAAATCCTGGTAGATTGGCAGTATCTTATCACACTTGAACATTTGTCATATTAGTTATTATTATGAACTGCACATTCCTGTCCAGTTTCCTCTTGTATAATTTGCATGATTCTTCTTTCAGGCCGAATGGATGAATGGATGACAAGCTAAGTCAAAACTGCAGGAGATGAGTGAAAAACAGATACTTCTGAATATGGATGTGTGTAATGGCTTTACTCGGACTGGAGTATTATAGTAGCGAGAACAGCAAATCTGATATTGTTTAATCTTGGTGAGTACTGTTTCATACCTAGTGAATATTGTTTAAAGCCCGGAGAATTTGCCACACAAAGGGTGGTAAATAATTAGTCAGAGTGAGCAAACTTATTTTTCAAACTGTAGTTCAAAATGAGGAAGCATGTGTAAATGCCAAACAGAACATGATTCTTCTTGCTCTTGAGTAGGAGAAAAGGTCACACACGCCCTTTATACAACATATTCCATCTGATGAAATCTGAAAGGCATCAGCAAAACTTGCAGATGTCATCAATTTACTATGTTGTAAATAAAGTTAATAAAACAATGCATTTTTTGTAAATGCTCCTAAAAAATTCAAAAACTACATTTTCTGATGTCTCTACCTTTCTATATCAAACCTTAAATAGAAGGTTTAATTTCAAATTTGTTAACGAGGATATAAAGTTGTTTCATTGTATGATCTATGTAGCGAAACTCTTAGACAGGTAAATAAGGGACTTTAATATAACCCAAATATGTTAGAAACTGGAAAAACTCTATAATATCTTGTATAATAATTAAATATTAATAGGAATGAAAAGCAAATTTAGTTTTAAATGGTTGATCATTTGTCTTTAGAAGTTACCCAGTGAACAATACAAAAACATCAAAATTATAACTAATAGAATCGCCTTTATCATTTCAGGATTACAATGTTTAAAATGTATTTAGAGATCCCTAGTAAATATTGGACATTAGAAAATATGGCACCCTGATGTTTATTTTGAAACATAAATTATTTACAAAATATTATGAATTCATGATGCATTCAGTGGGGTTCAAGAATTATAATTACTAAATCAATTACACATAGTTCCCATATAGTCAATTCAATTTAACTAAAATTATTTCAAATTTCATTTAAGACTCATAATGAAGTCTTATTTTTGTGAGAAAAAGTTAAAAGCTGCATGTGGCTTTTTTTTAGAGGTTGGTTCATTATTATGCAGTAATTTCTTCTTTTATAGTGTGATTTTGCTAAAAATTCAATAATGTGTTATTAAATAAATCATACCTGTGCTAAATGCATCTCAGAAAAAACACACTCCCTTGCACGTGCCACTCACCTGCAGGCTCACAGTTCATTGAAGACATTTCTGTTTATTTTGATATCTTTTGTTGAAGAAATGCACAGTAACAATGATGAGGAGACAAAGCGAGGGGAGAAGCCATTCATCCATTCGTGGGTGATTGAATTCCCTCATATTTCATAAACAGACTGCCTATCTGTAGGGTTGTGCTTTATTCGAATAACTTTCTTTAAAATGATTTTCCTTATAAGATGTTGGAATTACAATAATGTTTAAGAACTCAAGGTCAAAACATTTTTAAAGTTAGTTTATTTGATGAACGTATTGCTGGGAAAGGAGGTTCCCCCCTTTTCCTTCTCCCCTCTTGCCTACAAATTGCCTTTAGACTGGATGTTTATTGCCCGATGTAAAGAACAAAACAGGGAGGTAATTAAGCCTAGAATTGCCTGCTGGTACTTAATGACAGTCAGGCCATGGGCAAGAGCTTCTGAGTCCACCCAAATCTGCAAAGAAGGAGGCTTGTTTCTGAAACAAAGCCAAGCAGCAAGACATCATTACTGTTAATTACCTGGTAAACAAAAGAGACTTGGTGTCTGTGGCAAGGCACCAAACTTGGTACAGCAGCTGATGCTGTAAAAAGACGTTGGTCTGACTTTGTCCCTGGAAGCATTGTGCTGTGAGATGATCCACCTCAGTAAAGAGCCTAAGTAATTATACTCCAACAACTGTGTTTGTAAGCCCCTTCCCTTGTCTTGGGCTTTAATGACAACAAACAACCTGTCCTCTGGAAACAGGTGGCATCTGCTAAGCATCACACGGGACAAAAAAGACATGATCTCAAAGAGAAATTCATTATTTTAGAAGCCAAAGGGCACAGTGTATAAAAGCAGGTGAAAGTATTGAGGCTCATTGAAGTTTAGAAATCCTTTAATAAATAATTATGAACTAAATGAATCAACTATATTTAACACAGTTATCAATTGCTTTTGAAAGACACTAATAAAAGAACAAAAAAAACCAGGCTGTGTGTATAAATGCACATATATAAGTTACACACAGTGTGTATTTTATTTATATATACATACACACACACAAACACACACACACACACACACACACGCGCGCGCGCGCGCGCGCGCGCGAATATATTTGCGATATTGCTTTGTTTCACCCCTACCTCTATTAACTATGCCTGATAATCAACATAAATAAACTCAGAGGGATGGCGAGCACAATACATTCAAGTTCAAAGGAGATTGTACAATAAGGCTCTATGTTCACTTGTATATGAGATATTTGATTGGATGGATTTTAAAGGCTTAGAAATGTGATATAGATTTAATGGCTTTACCATATAGACTCGGTTTTTTTCTGTTGCAGCTATGTAGTCTTACATAGATTTCTCCTCATGAATATGTTCCCATACAAAATAAAACTAAGCTTACGTTACTCACAGATACTGTGCACATCTACCCTGAGCATGCGGCCTATCACATCACATGCTTGATCACCAACACGCGAGTCATTATTTGCTTAGATGCAACTTCTTAGCTAAGACAATAAATCCACAGGGTGCACTAAATCAGAACTGAGCATATTTGCCATGCGCATGCGCAGAGACACAAGCTGAGTATCAAGGAACTCATGGTTTCAATGTCTTCTTACCTGTGACATTGCTCGCATTTCTTAAAAGCTAACGAGGTTAGGAGCATCTAAATTTTTGTTTCGAACAGTATTAGTGCTTGTTCAACATACAAAACGATGGGTTTCATGAAATTTCCATTCACGTGGACTGGACAATTGTCTATTTTGACCTCCTATTACCCTCTGCTGCCTCCTTCCCCATCCCATCCTTCCAATTTCTTTTTGTATTCACTTCCATACTCACGCATATATATTCTATACATTCATAAATATTTATATATGTCATCTATGCCATGCATGAAAGCTATTATGCGATGTTGGTCTTTCTCATCTTGGATTATTTAAGTTAGCCTGCTTTTTTAATCTGGTTCTATCCACTTTCCTGGAAATAACAAGTATTATACTTTATAGGTGAATGAAACTCCAAGTCTGTTGAATCCTTCGGCTGAGTCCAAGGTTTAGCCACTGTGAACAGTGCTACAGTAAACATGGCTGTCCAACTATCAGCTGACTTAAGCTTCCTGAGGTGAATTACCATGAGTGCTATATGGTAATTCACCTCAGGAAGGTATTGTATGGTAATCCTACTTTTCTGTCAGAATGACCACATTCAAATTTAAGCTTTGTGGGTTACCAGTTTTATACCTGGGAGAGTGACAAATTGCAAAACTCTGTTTCTTTCCCTAAATATTGAGGCATACAGGCCTAACTACTTCAGAACACAAATTAATAATGAGCTAATACATGATAAGCTACTTTGTATTATTAGGTATCATCGCTTATAAAATATGGATAATTCTTATAACTAATTTGAAAAGTAGATTCATGCAAATATTAAAATCATACAAAAAATTCTTATAGGAATTATAGTGTACATACTATACCTATGTTGGGTTGTTTATGTTTTTATTTTTGTTTTGTGAAGTTTTTTGTTGTTTTTGTTTTCTTTTGTTTTTGTTTGGTGTGTGTGTGTATTTTGTTTTCTTATCACTTGTTACAAACTGTGAGACCATTTTTAGTTTAGATGTGACTCACTTGTGATACTAATATTACTTGCAGTATTCTTCCCCTTGGTGCGCTGATGGACTTTGAAATATACCTTTGCACCCACTAACAGGGTAATTAGACACTGTGACCATAGTAACCATATAGTAACCAATAGTGTGACCATAATAATTTTTGAATGACTCAAACCACATGTTTTCCTTCCTGCTTTGGTTGACTTTGTTTTATATGGTGTGTCAGATAAGCCATGCGCGAAGGCTCTACCGCCAGAACTGTTATCGACATACCTCTATGAGTGTCTGTCATTCAAGGTTGTAAGATTCTGGTTCTTGTCTTCATTCTCAACAGCCACGAAGCCAAGGGAAAGGCTATTTCTGCCTTCTGAGGATCATGTTCTCATTCAGGCTGAGAACGCTCCTAATACTATGGCTGAAAGACTCTCAGAAACTTTAGCGCTCCCACTTGACGTGGCCTGAGCCAGCACGGAATTTGAAGGAACTCAACTCAACATTTTCACTCCTGTGGTTTTCTCCTGATTTTTTTTTACTTCAAAGTGTGATGGCATCATCTTCAAATGAGTGGGTTAAAAAAATGGAAACTTCTTTAGGAGTAATTATGTGTTTTGGAATACACAGCAAAATCATCTGCTTACTTAATTTTGATATTTTTAACTTTTGAACATATGTAATAATTGCCTCATTATCCCCATTTTCTTTTCAATTAATAAAAATTAAACTGAATTAAATTCTCCCATTTTGATACCCAGAGCCTGTTTTTTTTTTTTTTTATCTAAAGTGGAGATCACTGCTTATAAACCATCATCCCTTTGTTATACACACAAATCCCTTGCTTACATTTGGTGATGAGAATATCATCCTGACACAGCAGGGCTCTGCCTGATTATGGCATCTCAGAATAGTAAACCTTCTGAGGTTTTTATGACCATCCATAATTTATACAAATGGCAAGTGTCTTGAAGTGCTAGGATAATGAAGGCAGCATTGTATCTACCAAAACAAGCAAGTACACAGAGCAAAATCCACCAAGAAATGACAAAACAGCAGCATGCATGTTGTCCATTAGCCTTGGGGGTACTTTTGCTTATGCAATTCCAAATTCAGCAGTAATAATTCTACAATCTAAAGTGACTAATGATACATACTCTGCAGATATCTCAGAGTGACTTGCCAAAGCACAGTTATAAATCCCAGGTAAATCTAAGTTCCTCATCATTAACTCCTGTCCACCCTTCTATGCAGGCTCTTTTGCATGGAGATTCAACAGTCTATTTGTTCTTAGCATGTTGATTAAAACATTTACCAAGGGGAAATTTGACAATTTATTACCATGTGCATGTCTTGTAATCGTTAAATTAAACATGTACCAAATGCTTTTGCGAAAACATAAATGCATGTTAAATATCCCCTTTATTTATAGGTGCATGCATTTGTATGGCATACAAGTAATGTATAAGTTATCAGGAAGGATAAGATAAAGTTACTATTCAAGTAGTATAAGTGACTTTTTAAGTCTTAATAAAAAAAACTACAAAATGTTACTGAAATGCAAATATCCTTAAGATGTCCCTTTGAAGTAGAACAACAGGAGCCTATGCATCTCAGGGAACCATTTTCTAGGGTGGAGGTAGATGGCCCTGAGTAATTACAGAAGCATGCCACCCTTGAGAGACTCACAGCAAGACACCCTCACTAAGCTGATAGCCTGGCTATCTAATGTCACCTCTACAGTGTTCTCGTCACTGTAAGGAAAACTTCATCTGTTTCTGCCTTGTTTCTTCTCTTAGTATGGAGGTTTTCTGATGAGGAATTTTGTAGTATCTGTATAACATTGTCCTGTTGTGAAATACAAGTCACATTCCTTATGAACAGGGCAAATATTCCAATGGCTATTCAGACTGTTAGGGTAGATTATTAAACAAAGCAAAAAAAAACATTAATTAAAATTAGTCATTTGTATAAGGACTGTCAACCAAAATATGGCTTTCTACATTTCAAAAGTTGTCATATTTATTTACTTAATTATATACTTGGAGATGCAGGTTTTTTCTACTAACCAAGCTATTTATGCTAAAATATCAAGTATTTACTGTTGATTTTGTCATGCGCTTCATTTTATTTGTGTTAAATGGCCTTTAGTTTCTAGTCTCTAGCAATAAATAAAATGCTTCCCGTTCTATTGTTTAAGAAAAGGCTTATTTTGCACACTAGTAAAATGAGAAACTAAGCTTAATAAAATTCTTTTTCTTGCATTGGCTTTAGGGAAACAGGGATTTGCATGCTGGCAAAGGGGAGAGAGGTCAGAACTGCAGTAAATCAGCTTGCAGGAAGGAGTCACTGGACACTATAAAAATCAAGAGTGGTTCTTTAAGAGACCAACTTGACCCTCCTTAACCAGAAAATAACATCTGACCCGGCAGTGAAATTTATCACAACATTTCAATTAAAACTTGGCAGGAACGTGAGCAGCAAGAAGCTCTTCTGCAGTTGACCTTGTTCTAGGAGAAACCGTGATTGAGGGGGACATGGACATTCTTGCCTAGGATTGTATACGAACATGACTGGAAAAATAAAAAAAGTTCTCAGTCTCATGGAATTTTCTAGAACCTAAAATGCTAACATGGGTGAAAATCAGGTTTGCACTATTTTCTGTCTTCTCTCTCTCTCTCTCTCTCTCTCTCTCTCTCTCTCTCTCTCTCTCTCTCTCTCTCTCTTTCTCTCTTCTTTGTTGTATTATAAATTCGCCTGGAGTCAAGCAGTTGACTGCATAGTATTTTAATTTACATCAGACTCACTGTCAAGTGTCTGTCATGCCAAACAGGGCACTTTTAGGATTCTCCATTTTTAATTGTTTTCAATCCCTTCTGCCGCTATACCCCAACATTTCAAGCTACTTTGTACTTGGTTATCTGATTTTCTCCCTCATGTTAGCAAAGAAAAGTATTATAAAAGGCAGGAGAGAAAAATATGTAATAGATATCAAGACTTTTGTAGAAACTGGGAGCTGAATAACTTATATTAAGTAGGATATTGAAAGTGATTTTAAAACAAAATGATATGCATTGTCTCAAGAGTTCTACTAGAAAGGAAATATTAGGTAAGTGTGAACAACTTGACTTTAACTACATTGACTCTGGCCACACAGGATTGTTAAACAATGAAAGTCTTAAATGATATCACAGTTGGTATTTCCCATCAAACACTTCATAGCAAATTATGGCATATACATATAAGTCAAAGCAACCATGGACAGTGCCTTCCTTGCCATCAGTTACTTTTATTATCAGCCAAGAGCAAGTAATTGAGGATATTGTCATGAGAAGAACAAAACACAGACTATTTTAGTGGCCTTTTGAGATTTTAAAAACAATCTTTAAATATTTCAAATATAAACACTGTTTTATCATTGTTCTTTTAAAAATTTCTTATTTCCTTTTCATTCTTTTGTTTGTGACCAATGGTGAAATGTATATGTAGGAATTCTTCTTTTATCAGATGGCTTTAAACTATTTATATAGTGGTAAATAAATTAACCTCTATAAAAAAATAATGGTACAGTCCTAGTGTGTGACAGAATCAAAATTTAGCTCAGACTACTGTGAAGGAATTAGACAACTTCAAAAATGTAGATACTGGTCAGAAAATAGGGAGCCTGCGTAAATTGTCTGATCAATGCAGGTAACTCTGGCATTTAAATATACTTTATGGCTATTGTAGATGAATAAACAGATGATTAATATGAGCCAAGGTGTGTTCATAGCATCTATAATTAAATATATAATAATTTTTGTGCATTGAATTATTTTACTTAGTTAATGCTAATGATATTTCAATTGGTTAACAACCTTTTAACAGATGCCTATGTTAATATATCAAGTCAAATTTAGGTTTGTCAATGCTAATGAAATAATCTCAGATGGATGAGCTACATCCTGAGATCGACTACATACTTAAGGCTAGTCAAAATCTTTGTAATATGACAGCTGAAAGTTTTCTACGAACTCAACTAGGAATGAAGGGTGAGAGAAATGTAGCAGGTTATGAAAGGGGTTTTCTGAATGAAACTTCACTGTAGACATTGCCTTATACACTGATTTCTGAAGACATCCATCATTTATGGGATAAGTTTTAGATTTTATTATGGGTGTTTTCATTCTTTCTTTTTTTAGTTTGAAGTTCTACTTTGTACAAGAAAGCTGATTCTTGTAGATAAACAGAGTATGTAACTATAAAGGAAGGGAATCAAAAAGTGTACATGTTAGGTGAGTAGCATCAGTGAAACATAAGGAAGGTTAGCATTTATGATATTCTCCCCTATCACAGAGAGAGGGAAAGAGAAGGGGGGAGGGAGGGAGGGAGGGAATGGGAGGGAGGGAGGGAGAGAGAGAGAGAGAGAGAGAGAGAGAGAGAGAGAGAGAGAGAGAGGGAGGGAAGGAAGGAGGGAGGGAGGGAGAGAAGGAAAGGGACTATCCTATTTTGTTAAGAGAGAAGCCTTAAGCTGACAAAGCCATTTTCTTCCCAGTTATAACAGCAGAACGTCATTTTGGCTTCAAATCACCCCAGTACTTCAATGGAATTTTAAATTACCCATTCATAATTTACATATGTATAAGTAAAATGCTTGATGTCTTAACTCAGAATATTCCTGGTCAGTGCTGTTCCAAAGTGAGTCTTTTGGGTTGCAGCAGACATTAAGATTTCTAGCTCAGGAATTCTTTCAATGGTTATATATGTATATCTTCCAATGGATTAATAGGCTCTGTGACCACCCCCAGTTTGCACCACACCTACTAATAACTGGGAATGGAGGAGACACTGACCTTGGCCATTTTGTAGGCTTGTGTCTCCTCTACAGGTGCTTTGCTTGGGTGACCTCATCTGCCTGCCAGATCCTTTCTCAGACGTGTTGTGGTCTGAGATTTAGATTTTCCTACCCAACCCCTCTCCCTGCTTTTTTTGAACATATTCTTGTCCCATCCTTCTTTGTTATTCCCAGGTGAATCATATAATTTGTCACTTGCATATCTAACATAGCTATGACTTCTTTTCTCCACAAATACTGTTTTTAAAACTGGCACAGTTTTAAAGCTCTTGCCCTCTTTTCATGCCTCAATGGTCATCTATTGATCTCAAAATATCAGGTTCCATCACAAACTTGGCTTTTTTAATGCTACCTTTATTCCTGGAGATTGGCAAATCTGTGTATTTGAAATTCATAATGAAAAAATAACATATTAATTCATCAGTCATAGTATACATAATAAAAACTTTCCCCCTGGTACTCAGTGTGACTGTGAATTAAGAGAATTAATTCTAGATGATTGAAAATAACAGTAGTCTGAAGATTTAAGATGGCTATGACCTGATAGCCTCCTCTATAACTTCCTACTTTCATCTTGGAAGAAGTTGCAATCCTAGCTATTAAGAGAGGAAGGCAATCAGCGGTCCCACCCAGCCATGATTTTGATGAACCACAACAATGATAACAATGATATCTCTAAAGGTGCTAAAGTGGCACTCACAGCATGGTGACTCCCAGCAGATATCTAATTGGGTTTAAGTTCAACTATACAAGAGAGATATCAGGACTGGTATTGTAAATGCTGCCATAAGATATGGAGGGCATGGGTCTCACAGTACCTGCTATTCCCACTTTCCTGAAACAGTACAATTTTTTTTCCTTTGTTCTGAATATTTCCCATTATCATACGCACAAATATAGCTTTCACACCTCACCAAAGAAACGTCTCTTTGCACTGGACAGAGACCATTACAGCAAACTGTAACTGGACAAATGCAGAGAACAATTTTTTGTGGGCTTCACAGCCCCCAACAGATACATCTACAATACAATTCTTGCACCTAAAACTTGGGAAGCATATTGAAAGAGGTGGGAGGGAAACATTTAGGAGCCAGAACACAGAAGTTTGCTGTGAGATTGTGTCTCCTATCGATGACAATAAAGCAAAACCCATTGTTCTTCAAAAATATGGCTGTCCAAACAGTAATAGAAAAGTCATGCTAATATGTAAGGTTGAAAACACATGGGTTCCCACTCTTAGGAAACAATACAGACAACTTGTGATTGCTGAGAGATGGACAAGTGGTCTTCCTTGTGGATGGATGAGTTCCCTAAGTGGTAAACCCTGAAGTTCTATTTTTATAGACAGCAGACAACAGACTCAGTATATTTCATATATATATATATATATATATATATATATATATATATATATATTGTAATTGGAGATAGATTAAGGGGTCATGGAAGGAACAGGCAGAGAAAAGTTGGGAATAGGTACAGTTATATTTTAGTAGAAATTTTCAAAAGAAAGTAAAAAAATGACAACTCAAAATTTTAATCAAATAATTGAAATATTGGAGACTATAAGATAAAACTCTTACTCCAGTCCTTCAACTTATTAACCTTTTTGACTTCTGAGGATTGTTTTCTGGAACTTCTGTACTTTTTTGGCTCATATCCACATATTAGTAAGTGCATACCATGCATGTCCTTTTGGGTATAAGTTACCACATTCAGGATGACATTTTCTAGTTCCATCCATTTGCCTGAAAAATGCATGATATCCTTGTTCTTAATAGCTGAGTAGTATTCCATTATGTAAATGAATCACATTTTCTGTATCCATTCTGTTGTTGTGGGACACCTGGGTTGTTTCCAGCTTCTGACTATCATAACTAAGACTGGCTATGTAGATAGTGGAATACATGCCCCTGTGGCATAGTGGGATATCTTTTGGATATAAGTCCCAGGGGCAAAAATGGAGAATGGCCTGAGAGAAAGGAGGTCAAGTGACAAGCCCAAATTGGAATCCAGTTCAAGGGGAGGCTCCAAGGCCTGACAAAATTACTGATGCTATGATGTGCTTACAGACAGGATCCTAGCATGGCTGCCCTCCAAGGGGCCCAACTATCAGCTGAAAGAGTTTGACGCAGATACTTATAATCAACCAGTAGATAGAACATGGGGACCTCTTTGTTGGAATTAGAGAAGCGCTGGAGGAAGCTGAGGAGGAGGGAGACGCTATGGGAAGACCAGCGGTCTCAACTAACATGGACCACCAAGGCCTTCCAGACGCTGAGCCACCAATCAGACAATATACAGCAGCTGATATGAGACCCCTGACACGTATGTAGAAGCAGAGGACTGCCTGGTCTGGCCTCAGTGAGAGAAGATGCACCTAGTCCTTGAGAGACTTGAGGCCCCAGGGAGTGGGGAGGTCTGATGTAGTAGGATGGGGGATGGGGAGATCCTCTTGGAGACAGGAGGAGGAATGAAATGAGGAACAGTCAGAGGGCAGTTAACTACTGGACTGTAAAAGCAGATTAAAGAATAAATAATAATAATAATAATATAAAATTCTATATTCTGTCCAAATCTCTATCATAGCAAAATCTATTAATGAAAGAAATGTATCACCCAACAGTGGTGGTTCATGCCTTCAATCCAGAACTTGGGAGGCAAAGGCAGGCAGATTTCTGAGTTTGAGGCCAGCCTGGTCTACAGAGTGAGTTCCAGGACAGCCAGGGCTACACAGAGAAACCCTGCCTTGAAAAACCAAACAAGTGAAAAATCTATACGGCAAGAACTTCAGGTCTCTGAAGAAGGAAATCGAAGAAGACCTCAGAAAATGGAAAAATCTGCCATGCTCGTGGATCGGCAGGATTAATATAGTTAAAATGGCCATCTTGCCAAAAGCAATCTACAGATTCAATGCAATCCCCATCAAAATCCCAACTCAGTGCTTCACAGAGTTAGAAAAAGCAATTCTCAAATTCATCTGGAATAACAAAAAACCCAGGATAGCTAAAACTATTCTCAACAACAAAAGAAATTCTGGGGGAATCAGTACCCCTGACTTCAAGCAATACTACAGAGCAATAGTGTTAAAAACTGCATGGTATTGGCACAGTCACAGACAAGTGGACCAATGGAATAGAATTGAAGATCCAGAGATGAACTCACACACCTATGGTCACTTGATCTTCGACAAAGGAGCCAAAAACATCCAGTGGAAAAAAGATAGCCTTTTCAACAAATGGTGCTGGTTCAATTGGAGGTCAGCATGCAGAAGAATGCGAATTGATCCATTCTTATCTCCATGTACTAAACTTCTCTCCAAGTGGATCAAGGACCTCCATGTAAAACCAGATACACTGAAACTAATAGAAAAGAAACTGGGAAGACCCTAGAGGACATGGGCACGGGGGAAAGGTTCCTGAACAGATCACCAATAGCTTATGCTCTAAGATCAAGAATTGACAAATGACACCTCATAAAATTACAAAGTTTCTGTAAGGCAAAGGACACTGTTAAAATGACAAAATGGCAACCATCAAATTGGGAAAGGATATTCACCAACCCTACATCTGATAGAGGGCTAATATCCAATATATACAAAGAACTCAAGAAGTTAGATCCCAGGGAACCAAGTAACCCTATTAAAAATGGGGTACAGATCTAAAAAAAGAATTTTCACCTGAAGAAATTCGAATGGCCGAGATGCACCTTAAGAAGTGCTCAACTTCATTAGTCATCAGGGAGATGCAGATCAAAACAACCCTGAGATTTCACCTTACACCAGTCAGAATGGCTAAGGTCAAAAACTCAGGAGACAGTAGGTGTTGGCGAGGATGTGGAGAAAGAGGAACACTCCTTCACTGCTGGTGGGGCTGTAAGATGGTACAACCACTTTGGAAATCAGTCTGGTGGTTCCTCAGAAAACTGGACATGACACTTCTGGAGGACCCTGCTATACCTCTCCTGGGCATACCCAAATCCTTTGGGCAAACCCAAAGGATTCCCCGGCATGCAATAAAGACACATGCTCCATTATGTTCATAGAAGCCTTATTTATAATAGCCAGAAGCTGGAAAGAACCCAGATGTCCCTCAAAGGAGGAATGGATACAGAAAATGTGGTATATTTATACAATGGAATACTACTCAGCAATTAGAAAACAATGAATTTACAAAATTTTTAGGCAAATGGTTTGATCTGAAAAATATCATCCTAAGTGAGGTAACCCAATCACAAAAGAATACACATAGAATGCAATCTCTGATAAGTAGATATTAATTAGCCCAGAAGCTCTGAATACCCAAGGTACAAATCACATAACAAATGACTCCCATGAAGAAGTATGGAGAAGGTCCTGATCCTGGAAAGGTTTGATCTAGCATTGGAAGGGAATATAAGGACAGAGAAAAAAAGGAGGGAGGTGATTGGAAAATGGATGGAGAGAAGAAGGTTTATGGGACATATGGGGAGGGGAGATCTGGGAAAGGGGAAATCATTTGGAATGTAAACAAAGAATATAGAAAATAAAAAATAAATAAATTAAAAAAAGTAAAACCAAAAAAGAAAATGAATAAAATAAAATAAAATAAATCATTTAAAATATAATGATTAAAATAATTTAATTTATGTAACATGTTCAAAAGAAACTGCTTATTAATATAAAATTAACAGTAAATTTATTTTTAAATGTTATCATAACTATAACATTACATGTTACAGAAATGCACCTGATTATTTAGCCAAATTCTCAAATATTAGAAAAGCTCCAATATAATAATGTTGAGGCATCAATTACAGTATTGGACAAGAGAAATGCTACTTAGACATGAAATACATTTATGTCAGATGATACTACAGTACTTTGGATGGTAAATATTTTCAGTAATTAAATAATGAACTAATTATTGATATCTCATGAATGTATTGTTCTGTGATTAATAAGATATATGACACTGGTGAATATTCAGTATTTTTAAAAATAAAATGTATGAAGATCCAAAATTATAAGTTTCAGTAGCTAACATTAGGTCATTCAAACAAACTATATTAAATTCAGAACAATTAAATGTGTACCACTTTACAGTTTACAGTAGTTTTGAAAATGCTAAATTATGTCTGTAAAATTTTAATTATATATACAATACATATTAAATATTTATGAATAAACAAAATTGGTTACTGGCCTAAGATTTGGACAAATAATATATAAAAATTCTAATTAATCATAAGTATATTGAAGCTAAAACTTCTTTTAAGTAAGAACAATTAATGACAAAAGAGATTATGCATTTGAAGAAGAATAAGCACACGTATATGAACAGGTTTGGAGGAAGAGGATATGTACAGTTTTTTTATGTTTTAATGTATCAGTTCAAAAGGTCAATGCCAAGCTCACAAAATTGATTTAGTTTCTCAGGTTCATGCACGTGCTAAGTAATAAGAACTAAGTTAGCTGTCTTGAGATTCATTCAGCTCAATAACATTCTGTGTTCACTGTTTATTTCCAATAGAATTTGAATGTAACAAAGCAATTGCATATCATGATTAGTATTCATAATTAGCATAGATAATTAGAAATCAGATCTACTCATGATATTCTGTCTCAAGTAGCTCATATATTCATCTGCTTATTGGGAATGAAAATATGAATATTTTTAAGTATTGGTGAACCATACCATAAATAGTTAAGATAGTTTCTTTTCAAAACAATGTCACTTGAGAAAGGAAAAGGTATTCGAAACATAGGAGAGAAGGAGTCAATGAGGCATTGACATATAAGTAAGTGACAAAAATGTCTTCAACTAAAAGTAGTCAGAAAAACATAGAAGAGGTTCTTTTATTCTGATCAAAACAACTAATTCACTGAAATAGCATTGAAATCCAAATCATATATGCATCGAACTCAAGTGCACCATACTTCATTAAACAAATATTAGTGGGCCAGCAATCACTGATTAAGTCCAGCACACTACTGGAGAACTCAATACCCCACTGTCACCAGTGGAGAGGTCATTCGCAGGGAGTGTTACCAAATCACTAAAGAATGGCCAGATGGCAAGAAATAATCACACTGAACAGAAAGCTTAGAAACAAAATACAAAACCAGGTGGTGGTGGTGGTGGTGGCGCACGCCTTTAATCCCAGCACTCGGGAGGCAGAGGCAGGAGGATTTCTGAGTTGGAGGCCAGCCTGGTCTGCAGAGTGAGTTCCAGGACAGCCAGGGCTACAAAGAGAAACCCTGTCTGGAAAAAAACAAAAAGAAAAATAAAAGAAACATAATACAAATCTTCAAGAATATTTTATAAATTAGATTGTTGCAACATTATATCAATAATGTGAATAGTCATTATTGCTAATAATAGAAACATAAACATTTATGAATATATTGAAAGATACCATTAGAAAAAAAGAAAATGCACAAGTAGCTGAATGGTTGAGGACTATGAAAACGAGCCCAAAGCTAGGGGTTTGATTTCCAGCATTGTGATAGATAATAGGTCAATGAAAAATGAAGAACGCTAAATGCCCAACACGCATGGGGAAATGTTAAATATTTTTACTATATAATCAACGTTTATTTTATGATTGTGTGTGTTTTCATATTGTGTGTGTGTGTCTTGTGTATATGTCTCTCTCTCTCTCTCTCTCTCTCTCTCTCTCTCTCTCTCTCTCTCTCTCTCTGTGTGTGTGTGTGTGTGTGTGTGTGTGTGTGTATGTTTGTGCTGGTTAAAGAACATCTCGTGGGAGATGGTTCCTGACTTCTACCTTATGAGTTTCTGGGATTAGACTCAGGTGGTCTTCCTTTAAGGCTACTTCATTACTCATTGAGACATCTTACTGCTGCTAATCACTATTTTCAAAACAGAGTTTCCAGTATTTAAGGAAAAGCCAATAGTTTAATATTTTATACACGAACAATTCCTGAGTGGCAGAGACAGTAGGATCCTAAGGAAGCTGAGCAACCATCTCAGTTTACCAAGGTTTTGGTTTTGTTTTTTTTCTGTTTTCTAGGATAATCTTGTCATCGTTTGACTTGAGATTTTGTTAGATGTCAGGGTAGAATTGGCCTTTTCTGGTGACATAGTTTAAGTATTAATTAGTGGCATTTGTCATTTCTAAGTTTTACACCTAGATACTTCATAATATTATAACTTGGTAGTTATGTACTTTACTCTTCATGTGCCTACTGAGAAGGTTCCCACTCCTTATTGGATAATTATTTCTATATGATTTAGTTTGTAACTCTTTTCAGACTCAGAAAACCTCAAAATCTCTTTGTGTGTGTGTGTTTGCACATGCAAGCTCTCTCTCTCTCTCTCTCTCTCTCTCTCTCTCTCTCTCTCTCTCTCTCTCTCCCCTCAAGTTCTTACACGTATGCTCATCCATGAAGATACATGTGGAGAGCAGAGATTGACAGTAGAAAATCTTCTTTAAGCACTTTACATCTTATGTTTTGAGACACGGTCTCTCTTCATAATAAAGTTCTATACACTAAGCTGATTCATGAGAATCAGCTACCTTTTTAAAATTTCTCCAGTATGTGGATGAATATTTGGAAAACATACACACGCACACACACACATGCACACGCGCGCGCGCGCGCACACACACACACACACACACACACACACGTGCATGCACACATGAATGAACATGTGAATCCAGTGAAGTTCTCTCAAATAGCATAAAAATCGCACACATTTAACATTGTAGTTACATCAAAAGAACAATAGCTAAGAGCATTGCAATAAGGCTGGTAACATAATAAGAAACTTCAGTTGGAGCAAGTATTAAAGTGGAATGATTGCCCTTAAGAAATAAAATACCCAGGGAGTTTAAGTTACCCCAATGTCATACTGACGCTCTGCTCTATTCCTGTCTTGACTTCCCCTTATCCTGCCCTAATCCCTAAAGCAAGAAGGAAGAATAGACCTTATAGGTATTTACAGCTAGATAGCAATCACTTTCCCAGTTGGAAACAGAATTAGCCTTTCTTGTCTATTTCTATGAAGCATTTACCCTCCTCCCCATACTTAAAGAAAAAGTCTGTTTTACATGTCAGCCTAACTCTCAAGTGTACGTAGAAAAAAAAAGTCTCTAAAAAATGAAATGATTCTTCATAGAATGTGGGAGGGTTTTTAAATCTTCAATTACTCTATTACATCGCTCAATGTCAGCTTCCAGGAGGCGTGCCTTCAATTTTCAACATATACACAGCATCAACACAGTGTCAAAGAGTGTCTTTGTCACAGCTGGTATCCCAACGGAGCTATTAATTTCTTTTGAAATCATGCTTCCTTTGTGATATAAGCAGATTATAAATAAATGTGTGAGAAGGAATTATTTTCATGATTTTATTATGTTATCTGCAGTCATGATACAGATCACGATCAGACATGTTCTCATTTGAAATATTAGCTAGACAGATGATTCATAATACTTTTGGGTTAAAAATGCTAAGAAATACTTTTAAATCACGAATGCCGACATCAGGATTGATACTGCATAAGGTTACTCTAATTTTCATGTGAAGTCCAAGTATTGTAACAATTATGGCTCATTATGTTGTCAAAGACAGACCTGTATTCAGTAACTCTTTCCAACTGGAGACAGACTCTGTTGTTGCCCATGGCTTTTCAATAACCTGTGACAATCCAGCCTGCAGAGGTTAGAATTTAGCTATGACATTGTCATCATTTTGTCTCAGTTCCTAAATTATCCAGCTTTTTTATCCCCCTGCAGAGATCACAGATAAGTCCCTTGTTTTTGTTCATTCTTGAAGAGTTCCTCTCAGTTCTCCACATAATAAACATGATTTTCTAATGATTATATTCTTCATACGGCGGCTTTCATCTAGTGCAGTGCATGAAGGCTGAAAAGAGGGAGAACGGGACGTGGATAGAAATGGGCGACGCCACTTTTAACTTAGCTTCTGCAAAGGGAACCAGAGTCTCTAATTTAAAAGTGCTTCGTGTTCTCCTTAGCTGTGGGCTTTGTCTTTTCATGCCCTTCTTATGTGGTCCTGAATACTCCGGGTTACTCTGGAGTCTTCTCCTTCTCACAGACAGATATTAGTGGTTTTCTGTCTGTCTGTCTGTCTGTCTGTTTTTCAGCATCATCGTCAATTCCTATTTACTGCTTAAAAACAACAAAATCATTCTTCTGATATATAAACAATGAATGACAGACATTTCGATCTTGCAATCCTTAAATCTGAGGTTGCAATTGACGCTTACAGGTAAAACTGTGATCTTTGAAATGGAATTCCCTGTCTTCAGTGTAAACATGAAATACTGTGAAAGTCTGAGGGTAATGATTGATTTCTGAATGGAAAGAAGTTTAAAGAGACAGTGCTTGGTTATGTAGACAATGCAAACTCTCAATCTCATGGGGTGGGGGTGGGGCATTCAAGACACATTGCCAGCTCTCTAATATGAACTTTTCATGTTCAGAGATATAAAAAAGGGTCTCTGGTTGAGTTCATTGAAATGTGAGAAAAACATGTAAAAAAAAAAGATAACTACAGCCTTTCAAATGAAATAAGCCACAAAATTACCATCGCTATTATTAAAACTGTAATCACCCTGGGTTATAACAATTATGACAGTGGTGTTTTAATGAAAGACCGAGAGGAGACGGAGCAGTGCCTGCACTGTGAAAATTACTTGATATCATCATCTTTGATTTTTACTATGAGCTGGTCAATGGAAATGTAAGGGAATAAGTTTTTGCTGAAATTTGTCTCATATGAAAAGTCGCAGAAACCATTATGTGAACAGATGCATTTATATGTTCCATATCCAGTTAAAAACATGCATATTTACCTGTGTATACATATAGTATAGAGCTATATGTTCCCATAAATGGATATGTTTAATTCATTCAAATTTAGGTCTGGAAACAGTGTTGTGTTTTTCCTTTTTATAAAGTCCAAGATGAGTTTGGAGATGAAAGACTAATCCAATGCTTTCTTTGAAATTTGCATCTGCAGATGAAGGAGCTGGAAAATCTACAGTCAGACCTTCTGACAGATAACTCCTACTCTATAATCACACAGGATTTTCTCTTTTCTTTGATACAGAGGTTTACATTCTCTTTTTAAAATTGAAATTAGATTTTTTTCATACAGTTTGTTCTGATTATGATTTGCCCTCCCCCACATACTTCAAGATCCTCCCAGAGTCACCACGTACCACAGTCCTTGTTTATCTCTCTCATGAGAAAAAAAAAATAGACATCAAAATGTAATGATGATATGGAATACGATGAAATGAAAACAAACCGCAATAATACAAAGAGAACTAATAGAAAAAAAGAGATTCAAAGAAAAGGACAAGAAACAGAGATGGACACAGAGACACACATGATCACACATACCAAAATCCTTTAAAACACAATACTAGAAACTACTATAAATATATATACATACATATATATATGTATATATACATATATATGTGTGTGTAATATACATATATATGTGTGTATGAAAAGAACTTTAGAGAAAAAACAGAAAATGAATGAATATAATGCTCAGACAAAGAATTATGAGACAAAAACAGGTCCAAAAATGCCACTGAGTTCATTTTGCATTGGCCATGAACTGTCGAGTATTTGACTGTCCTAGTCCTAGTTTGTACCCACAGTGAGACTGTTGGAGAAAACTAAAAACAATCTTTTTTTTTTGTAAATTTTCTGCCAGTTGTATACAGTTTCTGGTTAAGTGATGGGGGCTGGTGTCCACTTGCTCTACCAGCAGTGGGACCCCATCTGGTTTAGGCCTGTCCAGGCTTTCTGCATGCTGCTCCAGTTTCTGCAAGTTCCTATGTATAGCCATCCCACTGTGCTTGGGAAGGCTTGTTCCCTTTGCATCGTTCTTACCATCTTTCCAATTCATAATCATCCAAATGTAATGTTCATGTAATTCAAGCCAAGGGCCACGCTCGTAAGCTTTAAGGCCTTTGGTCACTTGTAAATTTCTATTTAGCGGGATAAACATCAGAGTAGGAAAAGAGCAAGTTGCAGAGCTGTGTCTCTGATAAATATGATCAATAAAACAGTCGCGCACATTCAACTCCTTCAAATGACATGATTTGTTTTCCTGTAATTTACTTGTACTAAACTTCCCTGTAACGCTCTGCATACAGCAATGTAGCTTTCTTTCTCCATGATAGGATGAGAATTTCAGTGGTGTGAAAACAAGCTCCTGCAGGTGTGATCTGCTTTCCGTATTAATGATTCACATTCATGCACTGGACTCTCTGATTATTAAATGTTGCTGTGCAAAGATGAGGTTGACCTACACTTCAGCCTTGACATTGACTCAGTCTACCATGACCACACTGACAACCTCCTATCAGGCATAGGAGCGTCAGAACAAACAACAGTGCTGATTATTTTAGACTCTGAGGTTGCCGAGGAGACAGGAAAGGCAATTAGAAAGTAACTTTCAAAATTTGTCACTGCTATTTCCTCTCTGCTAAGAAAGTAGGAAAGTATACTGATTTACTATTTAAGCTAGACAAACCAGCATTCTATTCTGAGACACGCATATGTTATTGACAGTATCTGGCTGACATTTTGTCTCCTTTCTGTGGCACTTGTCTCTTAGTCTAAGGAAGGTATCATTTTCTTCAATGTTCTGCCCACTGTCAATTTCTAGACCTCCCTCCCCCCACCATCCCAGTTTTGCATAGGAGGGTGAAATAAAAGACATTGGCTTGATCTTTCCTTCATACTGGATTATTTAAAAAATACTCCGTATATGTGAAAGTCAGACTCTTGAGATGTTGCTTGATTTCGTGTTATTTATTTAATTATTCACTTTCCAGATAATGGGAACAACCAGTGGAGCTGAGGTCAAATTGAAATATACCATATGAAGTGTCATTTGAGGGCTGGAGACAGCTCCACAGACATGGGCTGATTGTCACTGACTGTACAACTGTCACCCCGTCATGGCTAGGCATATTAAATGGCATGACACATTAGCAGGGCATGTCAATTCGGTGATGACTGAAAAGGACTCAGCTACACGCATGCTAATCTGCAAAGTGTGAGGCAGCCTCTTCCACTGCCTCCAATTCTCTTTTGAGAAATGACAATTTTCAGGCTGTTGTCAGAGCGGGGAAAGAGAATTGCTCACCACATTGCAGCTCCAACTTGGCTTCTCCTCACTGTTACTAGTTGTAATAACAGTGAATAGATATCAGGTTTCAGAACACAGACATGCCAATGTCACCCAGACTTGGAGTAAAGCTAAGTCATATGCACATGTTTGAGAGATAGAACATGTAGCTGAAATTCCTGGTACCTGAACAAATACTAGTCCAGAATTAGTTTTGTACAAAAATAGTCAAGAAACAGAAGACCTAGTGACAATCAATCAACTGAGACATTAAAAATGAAAATAAAGTTAACTTTCTACCTTTATTTATAAATAAAGGACCAGTTATTTAAGAAGAAAAATTATACATTTTAAAACACAATAAGTAGTATTCATAAATTTTTGTCTATGGAATTTTATTTTGTTTTTGTTTTGTTTTATTTTGTTTTTGAGAAGAAACAGTTGTTTATACGAACTCAATACTCTGACCAAAGAAGAATTGCCATCTAACATTGTGGTTTATGCAAATGTATATTCCAAAGAGATTAAAAAAAAACTGAACTCAAAACATTCTGAAATGGAAGTTGAAACAACTTTCTTCAAATTTAAGATTTGTTTATTCCATGTGTATGAATGTTTGATTTCATGTATATATGTGTACCATATGCAAACCTGGAGCATGAAAAAATCAGGAGAGTGCTTTAGATACTTTATAACTGGAGTTATGGGTAGTTGTAAGCCACCATGTCAGTGTGTGGATCCAAAAGAAGGCTCTCTGTAAAAAACAAGTGCTCTTAACCCATGAGCCCTAAGGACAGCCCTTGGAACACAACTTCTAGTGAGCATTCCACCCATTCCTAAGCTACATTCCAACTCATTTGAATACATTTTCTATGATGTCAGATTAGTTGAAAAAATTTGGGCATCTCCTGTAAGAGGGTAATGCTGCTTGCAGAACTACATAAAGTCAAGGAAATACATAGTTTAACTTGAACAAAGATGTCCTTAAATTTATTCTAGCCTACTCAATACTGTGCATAATTTCTTATGATAGATTTTTTCCAGAAAACACTTTATTTACTCTTGATTTTTCTCATTTTAATGTAGCCAATTAAAGATTGCTATGTTAATTTTCAAAATAGTGTCTCTTTGATTCTTAGATTTCAAGCAAAGTCCTGGGCAACAAATCAAGTGACTTTGATCAAAGTCTTTGGAAAATGTGGTGCTTTAAGGATACATTTAATTGAATCACAGTTTGAAGTGGTAGCAAAGTAAGTTTGCCCTTTGTGGTAACATACCTAGGAATCCTGATCTATAGTCCTGATTGACATTGATTTTTCTAGATTTCATTATGAAATCAATAACTGTTGCACAGGGTAAAATAGTTTACAAGGGTCGCAACATACTGTGGACTTCTGAAAACATACTGGGCTCGGCAAAGCCACCCAGGCAGCCAATTAAGAGAAAACATCTATTAGGTAAAAACAGGGCAGTCCCATTGACTGTTATTGATTTTCTTAGCCCTGTGAAAAGACAATCAATTAGATAAAGAAGGCTAATGTTACAGCTGCAATTTAATAACCCCTAAAAAATAGAAGGAGGACTATTGATTCCTGACACGGAATGTTGAGGTTTAGTGAAATACTCTGAACTTCACCTGTCTTTTAATCAGGCCTGTGGAGAAGGAGAGGCCTGCCTTTCTATTTGTATAGAATCCCAATTAATAAAGATCTTCGGTGATGCCCAGACCTAAGAGATGCAAATGAAACAGAACTTTGAAGAAACACAAGGCCAGATTGAATAGGAGATCATGGAAGCTATTGACAGAGACTGTCTTGGAGGAGGTTGTTTCTTTTGCTGCAGAGAGCTCACCAGAGTACCACCTGTCATTTTTCAAAAGCAAAGTCAGTTTTGCCAACCAGCCGTGAATGACAAATAAAGCCTTCTATGAAACACAAGGGCATATTATGTGCTATTGTGAATTCGGCTAAGTGCTAATTTATCTGGCTTGTTCTCTTCAGCAAACACAGGCACAGACACATGAAATAATCCATCTAATTATGGAGCTATTTAGGAGAAAAACAAAGCAAGGTGTTTTTGTGTGTTGCAGAAGGTGCATGATACAAGGAAGGTTTTTCACAAAGCTTAATGTTGCTAATGAACAGAGCTGAAATGTTGTAAGATGCTACAATTTTAGAACAAATAAACTTTTTTTTTCAGTTTCAGATTTAGGGAATCCTAGTTGCTTTTGATAAACAGATACATATGTATTTTTCTGCCTTTCTTCTTTTATTGTATAGTTCTAATTGTAAATGGCTAATAGACCTTGTCTCTTTTAAATATGAAATCCGGGCTAAGAAACCGCATATAGATATTTTCTTTATGCTTAGCTCGGCTATTGCATGTATTTGATCCTTTCTCCCCCATTATATATTTGCCTTTTTACCAGCAGACAGCTGCTATTCACAATAATTGCTAGGGCAGTCAATTATACTTTAAATAGACCTACTTGAGGACAAATAGTGGTCTAAATTGTACTAAAGACATACCATACACAAAGACTATGTCATTTCTAGTATCTGAAACATTCTAAATATTCCCAAGCAGCCATGTGGTTTATGTACTTTACTCTAGTATTTCAAACTAGTTCTTCAAAATATTTATAGAATACAATTGAACTATTCCATGAGCTGTTACTTAATTATTTAAATTTGTATTTATAAACAGAAAAATATATTGTGCTAATTGCCCCACGTGCACGTGTGTACTTAGCCAAAATTAGCATGTGTTATCTAATTTGTTAAGAATAGTTTTTCTCTTATTAAAAACTTTATGTATTCAATATGCATACATGTCTAATTGTCAGCACTTATATTTAAAACATTGTACACTTTAAAATGTTTCTTGTTCCTTAGTGGTTAGAAATTCACAAAAAGCAGCTGCTGACTTGAGAAAAAAATTTGATTTTAGATTTTAAGAACAAAATCCAGTGGAAAACACACCAAGCTTCTTTCCATGTACCTTATTTACATTGTAACACTGATATTATAAGAACAATTAGAAATTATGTTAAAAGTAAGAGTAGCAAATTTCTGTCAATAATAGTATAATTGATGTAGTAGTTAACAAATTATTAATTAAATAGTGTTCAAATCATAGAAACATAAAATGCAACATTTATAAACTGAAAATTAAAAAAATTATTTAAAAAAATCATTATTTGGGAGCAAAGTATTTTCTAATTTGAATATGAAAAATAATAAGTCATCAGACCTTTAGATCCACCAAGTACTATTTTCTAATGTGCTGTTTTCAGTTTCAAATATAGTACATGTCACCTCCTCTTAAATCTATTTTGTTAAGTTTATGAAATCTGAGATTACTCTCAATTATTCTCACATGTACCTGCAACGTCATTACCATGCCTCTTAGAGTGCTCCCATGTATCTACTTTGGTCTTAAAGAGTTAACACAAGATACTGCCCTGTCAGACCAATGAATCTATGAGAATGTGGAATATATGAGATAACAAGAATGCAGAAACATCTAGCTTTTAAAAGATTTTAAAGAGATTAAAATCTATTAAAAGGAAAGTAAGTAAATTATATATGTAAATATCAAAGAAGAGGATTTTCAACATTACACCTCAACTGGGGACAGAGAATGAACATTTGACTGTCCAATTATAATAGAAAGGTCCTTCTCTAAGACATATTGGTAGTTTTCACAGACTTTAAAAGTGAAAACCTTACTTTAAATCATATGGTTAATGTATAAGCATGATTAAGTTAAAATTTCAAGTTCTTAAGTGGTTCAAAGATCACTGATGACAACTGAATAGACTAGAAGAGTTTTACTTGAGGCTGTATTGGAGTTTGATTAGTAATACTGGCTGCATATCTGAACAGATTGATCTACATTTGCAACTAACCATTTTATAAATGCACAGTTCAAAGAAAATGCTTTACATCCCTAACACAATTCAAATGTTCTCATTTAAGAAAAAATTAATAGTTATTTTATTATTATATTTTTTTAAATACAGTGAATTTAACAAAAAGAATGAACATAAGGAAGTATGATGAATAAACTGCATTGTTCCTATTTTTATTATGGTTATATTTGCATTTTAAGTCACGCTCATGGTATTCTGAAACCTTTGCAAGAAAAACATTTTAGGGATGCACAAAGATTCAGATTGTGGAATGTTTCGGATTGTTGTTGTTAAGTTAATTATGGACACTTACATGCATGATTTATTGACAAAAAAGTTCAAAACTCTTAGAAATTATAGTGACTTAAAATTTAAATTTGTTTCATTTTCTTATTTTAATCATCATATAAATTAGACACTTCAAATAGAGGTAAGAATGTACACATCCAAATATCCCTTTATGTGTCTGAGTGTGCAGGTATGTGTCTTTTGTATATGTGTGTGTGCATGAATGATAGCATGTTTGTGATTTACATAAACAATAACATATTGAATAATAACTGATTTCTAGTCATACACTCGTGGAATGGACTGATAATTTTAGATAGTCTAAAATTATCTTTTTATGAAGCCTCAATTATCCTATACTCAAAACATATAAAGACCCAACACAGAAATAGACTCACCAACCAGTTCCTTATATACACAGATGCAAAAAATTCTCAATAACATACTTATTGGATACTTATTGGACTATTGGACACAAGAATACAGCAAAAAGAGCATCCACTGTGATCAAGTAGACTTCACCCTGAAGATACAGGGACAGTTCAAATGTAATTCGTCACATAAATGAACTAAAGGATAAAACTCATTATGTGATTATCTCATTAAATATAGAAAAGGTGTTAGACAAAATTAAACACCCTTTCATGATAAAAGTCCTGGAGAGATTAAGCATACAAGAGACATACACTTAAGTATAACAAAAAACAGTTTAAATAATCAAACTATAATCAACATCAAGCTAAATGAAAGAAATTTGAAAGAATTTCACTAAAATTAGAAATAAGACAAGATGGTCCCCTCTCTTCATAACCATTCAGAAGAGTGCTTAAGGTCTTAGACAAAGCAATAAAATAGCTGAAGGAGTTCAAGAGATACAAATAAGAAAGGAGAAAGCCAAAGAGTCTTTATTTGCAGAAAACTATATGCATAATTGACCTTAAAAACTCCACCAGGAAACTTGTACAGTTGATTAACACTGTATCACTGATAAACACAAAATTCAGTAGCTTTCCTATATATAAATAACAAAAAAGATAGAAAGAATTAGGAAACAATTTCTTTCACAACAAAATAAAATAAAATAAAATAAATAAAATAAAATAAAATAAAATAAAATAAAAAAAATAACATATGGGGGTAATTCTACCAAATTACTGAAAAACTTTTCTGATTAAAAAAAGAATTAAAGAAGTTATCAGGGCCAGTTCCTTCTACCCCTTCTGCCACTTCCTGCCCTTTCTGCTGAGGCAGACACTTGCCAGGTCTGCCACAATGAAGATACCATCTCCCGATACTTCCTAAAGAACCAGCCACACTCAGGACATGGACTCCGGTAATTTAAACTGATTGGCCCAAAAACTATGGTGTGGTACAAATCGATTGGCTCACATTTCGCGGGCTCTCCATCCTAAGGAATGATTGGTTGGTGATTTGCGGGCTCTCAATGCTAAGGAATGATTGGTTGGTGATTTGTGGGCTTTGTTGTGAACTTATAAAAGCTGTCGCAATTTGGTGCTCGGGATCCACAGTCCTCTAACCCTGTGCGGTGTTCAGCTGTGGAACCCAGAATTCCAGAATAAAGAAATCCTCATGTTATTGCATCGGAAAAAAAAAAAAAGAAACCAGTTCTCCCACAACAGCAAATCTTGGATACCCCAACATACCGGAAAAGCAAGAGCTGGATTTAAAATCACATCTCATGGTGCCAATAGAGGACTTCAAGAAGGACATAAATAACTCCCTTAAAGAAATACAAGAGAACATGGGTCAACAGTTAGAAACCATTAAAGAGGAAACACAAAAATCCATTAATGAATTTCAGGAAAACACAAACAAAAAAGTAAAGAAACTGAATGAGGCCATCAAGGATCTAAAAATGGAAGTAGAAACAATAAAGAAATCACAAAGTGAGACAACTCTGGAGATAGAAAATCTTGGAAAGAATTCAGAAGTCATAGATGCAAGCATCAACAACAGAATACAAGAGATAGAAGAAAGAATCACAGGTGCTGAAGATACCATAGAAAACATTGACTCAACAGTCAAAGAAAATTCAAAAATCTTGTAACCCAAAACATCCAGGAAAACCAGAACACAATGAGAAGGCCAAACCTATGGATTATAGGTATAGAAGAGAGCAAGGAATTACATCTTAAAAGGCCAGTAAATATCTTCAACAAAATTATAGAAGAAAACGTCCCTAACCTAAAGAGAGAGATGCCCATGAACATAGAAGAAGCCTACAGAACTCTAAACAAACTGGACCAGAACAGAAAGTCCACCTGTCATGTAATAATGAAAACAACAAATACACTAAACAAAGAAAGGATATTAAAAGCAGTAATGGAAAAAGATAAAGTAACATACAAAGGAAGACCTATCAGAATTACACCAGACGTCTCACTAGAAACTATGAAAGCTAGAAGATCCTGGACATATGTCCAGCAAAACTCTCAATTACCATAGAGAGAGAAAACAAGACATTCAATGCCAAAAGCAAATTTGCACAATATCTTTCCACAAACCCAGCTCTACATAGGAAAATGGGTGGAAAATACAAACAAAAAGGTGGGAAACTACACCCTAGAAAAAGCAATAACATAATATTTCAACAAACCCCAAAGAAGATAGCCACACAAACAGAATTCTACCTTTAACAGCAAAAATAGCAGGAAGGAACAATCATATTTTCTTAACATCTCTTAAGATCAATGGTCTCAATTCCCCCAATAAAAAGACATTGACTAACAGACTGGATATGTAAACAGTACCCAACATTTTGCTGCATACAAGAAACCCATCTCAGTAACAATGACAGTCACTACCTCAGAGTCAAAGGTTGGAGAACAATTTTCCAAGCAAATGGTCCCAAGAAACAAGCTGCAGTGGCCATTCTTATATCGGATAAAATTGACTTTGAACCAAAAATTGTCAATAAAAGATCAGGAGGGACACATCATACTGGTCAAAGGAAAAATATACCAAGATGTACTCTCAATTCTGAACATGTGTGCTCCAAATGCAATGGCACCCACATTCATAAAAGAAACTTTACTAAAGCTCAAAGCACACATTGCACCCCACACAATAATAGTGGGAGACTTCAACACCCCACTTTCAGCAATGGACAAATCTTGGAAACAGAAACTAAACAGAGACACAGTGAAACTAACTGAAGTAATGGACCAAATGGATCTAACAGATATTTATAGAACATTCCATCCTTAAACAAAACAATATACTTTCTTCTCAGCACCTCATGGTACCTTCTCCAAAACTGACCATATAATTGGTCACAAAATAGGCCTCAACAGATACTAGAAAATTGAAATAATTCAATGTACCCTATCAGATGATCATGACTTAAGGCTGGCGTTAAGTTCAAACAAAAACAATGGAAAACACACATACACATGGATGTTGGACAATGTTCTACTCAATGATAGCCTGGACAAGTAAGAAATAAAGACATTAAAGACTTTTTAGACTTTAATGAAAATGAGGCATATCATACCAAAATTTATGGGACATAATGAAAGCAGTACTAAAAGGAAGACTCATAGCCCTGAGTGCCTCCAAAAAGCAACTGGAGAGAGCAGACACTAGCAGCTTAATGGAACACTTGAAATATCTGGAACAGAAAGAAGCTAATACACCCAAGAGGAGTAGAAGGCAGGAAATCATCAAACTCAGGTCTGAAATCAACAAAGTAGAAACTAAAAGAACTATACAAAACAATCAACAAAACTAGGAGCTTGTTCTTTGATAAAATCAACACGATCAATAAACCATTAGCCAGACTAACCAGAGAACACAGAGGCACTACCCAAATTAATAAAATCAGAAATGAAAAGGGAGATAAAACAACAGAAACTATGGAAATTCAAAAAATCATCAGATCCTACTACAAGAGGTTATACTCAACAAAACTGGAAAATCTGGACAAAATGAACAATTTTCTAGACACATACCAGGTGCCAACGTTAAAACAGGATCAGATAAACCATCTAAATAGTCCCATAATTCCTGAGGAAATAGAAGCAGTTGTTAATAGTCTCCCGTCTCCCCACAACAACAACAACAAAAAAAGCCCAGGACCAGATGGGATTAGTGGGGAATTCTATCAGATCTTCAAAGATCTGCTAATACAGATACTTTTCAAATTATTCCACAAAATAGAAACACATGGAACACTACCTAATTCATTCTATGAAGTCACAATAACACTTATATCTAAAGCAAACAAAGAAAGGGAACTTCAGACCAATCTTCCATATGAATATTGATGCAAAAATAAACAACAAAATTCTGGCCAACTGAATCCAAGAATACGTCAAAATGATAATTCATGATCAAGCAGGCTTCATCCCAGGGATGCAGGGATGGTTCAATATAGGAAAATCCATCAATGTAATCCACTACATAAAGAAACTCAAAAAACAAAACAAACAAAAAAAAATGATCATTTCATTAGATGCTGAAAAGCTTTTGACAAAATCCCTTCACAATAAAAGTCATGAAGAGATCAGGAATTCAAGGCCCATACCTAAACATATTGAAAGCAAAAATACTGCAAACCAGTAGCCAACATCAAACTAAATGGAGAGAAACTTGAAGCAATACCACTAAAATTGGGGACAAGACATGACTGTCCACTCTCTCCCTATCTATTCAATATAGTACTTGAATTCCTAGTGAGAGCAATTAAACAAAAGGAAGTCAAATGTACATGAATTGGAAAGGAAGATGTCAAAATATCACCGCTTGCAAATGATATGATAGTATACTTAAGTGACCCCAAAACTTCCACCAGAGAACTCCTAAAGCTGATAAACAACTTTAGCAAAGTGGCTGGATATAAAATTCACTCAAACAAATCAGGAACCTTCCTATACTCAAAGGATTAACAAACCGAGAAGGAAATTAGGGAAATGACACCCTTCACAATAGTCACAAATAATATTACATACCTTGGTGTGACTCTAACCAAGCAAGTGAACGATCTGTATGAGAAGAACTTCAAGCCTCTGAAGAAAGAAATTGAAGATCTCAGAAGATGGAAAGATCTCCCATGCTTTGGCAGGATTAATAAAGTAAACATGACCATCTTGCCAAAAGCAATCTACAAATTCAATGCAATCCCCATCAGAATTCCAAATCAATTCTTCATAAAACTATAAAGAGCAATCTGCAAAATCATTTGGAATAACAAAAAACCAGTATAGCGAAAACTATTCTCAACAATAAAAGAAATTCTGGGGGAAATCACCATCCCTGACATCAAGCTATATTACAGAGCAATCGCAATAAAAAATTGTATAGTATTGGTAAAGAGACAGGCAGAAAAATCAATGGAATAGAATTAAAGATCCAAAAATGAACCCACACACCTATGGTTACTTGACAATTGACAAAGGAGCTAAAACCATAGAGTGGAAAAAAGACAGTGTTTTAAACAAATGGTTCTCATTCAACTGGTGGTCAACATGTAGAAGAATGAAAATCAACCCATTCTTATCTCCTTGGAAAAAGCTCAAGTCCAAGTGGATCAAGGACCTCTACATTAAAGCAGATACACTGAAACTTCTAGAGGAGAAAGTGGGGCTGAGCCTCAAACACATGGGCACAGGGGAAATTTTCTGAACAGAACACCAATGGCTTGTGCTCTAAGAAAAAGAATTGACAAATGGGACCTCATAAAACTGAAAAGCTTCTGTAAGTCAAAGGACACTGTCAGTAGGACAAAACAGCAACTAACAGATTGGGAAAAAAGATCTTTACCATTCCTACATCTGATAGAGGGCTAATATACAATGTATATAAAGAATTCAAGAAGTTAGACTCCAGAGAGTCAAATAACCCTATTAAAAAATGGGGTACAGATAACCCTAAACAGAGAACTCTCAAGTGAGGAAACTTGAATATTTCTGAAACACCTAAAGAAATGTTCAGCATCCTTAGTTATAAGGGAAATGCAAATCAAAACAACCCTGAGATTCCACCTCACACCAGTAAGAATGGCTAAGATAAAAATCTCAGGGGACAACAGATGCTGGAGAGGATGTGGAGAAAGAGGAACACTTCTACATTGCTGGTTGAATTAAAAGCTGTTAAAACCACTCTGGAAATCAGTTTTGTGGTTCCTCAGAAAACTAGACATAGACTAGCTGAGGTCTTAGCTATACCACTCCTGGGCATATACCCAGAAGATGCACCAACATGTAATAAGGACACATGCTCCACTTTGTTCATAGCAGCCTTATTTATAATAGCCAGAAATGGAAAGAACCAAGATGTCTTTCAACGGAGGAATGGATACAGAAACTATGGTATATATATACAATGGAGTACGATTCAGCTATTAAAACAATGAATTCATGAAATTCTTAGGCAATTGGATGGAACTTGAAAGTGTCAACCTGAATGAGGTAACCCAATCACAAAAGAACACACATGGTATGCACTCGTTAATAAGTGGATATCAGCCCAAAGGTTCAAAATGAACAAGTTACAATTCACAGACCACAGGAAGCTCAGGAAGAGGGAAGACCAAAGTGGGGGCACTTTGTTTTTTCTGAGGAAGGGAACAAAATACTCACAGGAGCAATTATGGAGACAAAGTGTGAAGCTGAGACTGAAGGAAAACCCACACAGAGACTGCCCTTCCTGGGGATTCATCATATAAACAGTCACAAAACTCCAGCACCACTATGGATGACAAGAGCTATGTGCCAAAGGAGCCTGTTATAGTTGTTTCCAGAGGGGCCCTTCCAGAGCCTTACAGTTGCAGAGGCAGACGCTATCAGCCAACCATTGGTCTGAGTGCAGGGTCCCCAATGGAGGAGCTGGAGGGCAGACTGGAGGAGCAGAAGGAATTTGCAGCCACATGGGAAGAACGATAATGTCAACCAACAAGACACCCCAGGACTCCAAGGGACTAAGCCATCAACCATGGTGTACACTTGGTTCCAGTCAAAAGTGTGGCAGAAGAATGTCTTGTTGGGCATCAGTGGGAGGAGGGGTCCTTGGTTCTATGAAGGCTCAATAGATGCTCCAGCGAGGGGAAATCTAGGTGGGTAGGTGGGAGTGAGTTAGATGGAAGGGCATATTCTTGGAGGCAGGTAGTGGGAGGATAGGTTAGGGGTTTTCTTGGAGGGGAAAATTGGGAAAGGGGATAACATTTGAAATCTAAATGAAGAATATAGTCAATAAAAAAAGTTATCAGAAAATGAAAAGCTCTCCCATATCCGTTGATAGGTAGAATTAATTAATAAAAATGCATGTCTAATGAAAATCAAGCTGCAGAATCAATACAATCTTCATCAAAAATCAATAGGAGGAGATGTCCTTGGTCCTGTGAAGGTTCCATGGCCAGTGTAGGGGAATGCCAGGGAGGAGAGGTGGGAATAGGTGGGTTCATGGGGGACACTCTCATAGAAGCAGGGGGGAAGGAACAGGGTGTTTCCAGGGAGGAAATTGGGAAAGGGGATAACATTTGAAATGTAAATCAGTACAGGGAGAAAGTTTCTGAACAGAACACCAATAGCATATGCTCTAAGAGCAAGAATTGACAAATGGGACCTCATAAAATTACAAAGTTTCTGTAAGGCAAAGGACACCATCAAGAGGACAAATCGGCAACCAACAAATTGGGAAAAGATCTTCACCAATCCTACATCAGATAGAGGGCTAATATCCAATATATATAAAGAACTCAAGAAGTTAGACTCCAGAAAACCAAACAACCCTATTAAAAAATGGGGTACAGAGTTAAACAAAGAATTCTCACCTGAAGAACTTCAGATGGCGATGGCGGAGAAGCATCTTAAAAAATGCTCAACTTCATTAGTCATTAGGGAAATGCAAATCAAAACAACCCTGAGATTTCGCCTTACACCAGTCAGAATGTCTAAGATTAAAAATTCAGGAGACAGCAGGTGTTGGAGAGGCTGTGGAGAAAGAGGAACACTCCTCCACTGCTGGTGGGGTTGCAAATTGGTACAACCACTCTGGAAATCAGTCTGGCGGTTCCTCCGAAAACTAGGCACCTCACTTCCAGAAGATCCTGCTATACCACTCCTGGGCATATACCCAGAGGATTCCCCACCATGTAATAAGGATACATGCTCTATTATGTTTATAGCAGCCCTATTTATAATTGCCAGATGCTGGAAAGAACCCAGGTATCACTCAACAGAAGAGTGGATGCAAAAAATGTGGTATATCTACACAATGGAGTACTTACTATTCAGCCATTAGAAACAATGAATTCATGAAATTCTTAGGCAAATGGATGGAGCTAGAGAACATCATACTAAGTGAGGTAACCCAGACTCAAAAGGTGAATCATGGTATGCACTCACTAATAAGTGGATATTAACGTAGAAACTGGAATACCCAAAACATCATCCACACATCAAAGGAGATACAAGAAGAAAGGAGGAGTGGCCCCTGGTTCTGGAAAGACTCAGTGAAGCAGTATTCAGCAAAACCAGAACGGGGAAATGGGAAGGGGTGGGTGGGAGGACAGGGGGAGAGAAGGGGGCTTACGGGACTTTCGGGGAGTGGGGGGCTAGAAAAGGGGAAATCATTTGAAATGTAAATAAAAAATATATCGAATAAAAAAAACAAAAAAATTAATGACTAAAAAAAATGACAAGTTTCAATTTATATAAAAAAAGAAAATATGCAATTAAAATATGAAATAAAGTAAATATCCAATAAAAGAAACCTATAAAAAAACCAACACAATTCTTATTAAAACTTGAAAGGACAATTTTCATCTTCATATAGAAACACACACACACACACACACACAAAGAGGGTGGGGAAGCATCTTAAACAAATGATACTAGTCAAACCGACTACCTATAAGTAGAAGAATCCACATAGACTCAAAATTATCACACTGCACAAAATTCCACTCCAAATGATTAAAAAAAATCTCACCAAAAGGTGAGATACAATGAACTTTATAGAACAGAAAATGAAGAGTACCTTTGAACTTATTGGCATAGTAAAATACACCAATAGTAATGTCACTAAGAACAATAATATATGGGACCTCCTGTGACTGAAAAGATTTTGTGGGGTATGGGAAATAGATATCTTTGTCTAGAGACAACACAAAACTGTATAGCCACTAAAGAAATCAGTGTGAAGTGAGATAGATTGACCTCAAGATTCAGCTATATGAGTTTTAGCCATATACCCAAAGTTCTCTCCATCCTACTGTTGAGCTACTGTTCAACCATGTTACTTGCTGTTCTATTCATAATAGCCAGAAACCGGAAGCAGCCTAGATGCCAGTCAATAGATGAATGTAAATTTTGTATATGTAGACAACTGAATATTAGTCAGATGTAAAAATAATGAAACCAAGAAATTTTCATGTAAATTGGCAGCATTAGAAAAAATTCCCCCTGAGTTAGGCAACTCATACCTAAAAGAGAAATATGGTATGCATTTGCATATATGTGGATGTTAGCTGCTAGTTCTTCAATGAGCAGGTTGGAATCCACATAACCATTGAGATAATCAGAATTCACCATGTACATATATGAAACTCTGAAAGCATAAGTTAAATAATATTATTTTAAAATAAAACAAATTGAGAAACTCTCTAGATTACTCATGAAAGAAAGCATGTGATGTGCAAACTTTTAGTCTAGTTTAATATTTTTCTTAGCTCCAATAACTACCTACAGCGTTTATATTGTTCATGGAAAATAATGCTTCTCTGTGAGTGGTTTTTTTTTCATTTATCAGTTGATGGACATCTATACTTTAAAAGGACATGAAAATAAGAAAGAACCCAAATAAAAGAATGATGTAGTTCAAATTTTTGAAACCTAGAACAAGCTGAATCTAAACTCAGAAGGTGGCAGGAAATTATAAAAATCAGAATAGAAATCAATGAAATAGAAAAAGTAATAACACAAATGATCAACCAATCTAAGAATTGATCCTTTGAGAAGACAAACAAGATTGACAGAATCTCAGACCAACTAATCAAAAGAGAAAAGGAAAAAGAAAGAGAAAAAGAAAAAGAAAAACACCCAAATTAGCATAGTCAGAAATGAATAGGAAAACACTACAACAGACAACAAGCAAATTCAGAATATTATAATTAAAATTTTTAAATGTTTATACACCATTAAGCTCAAAAAAGTAAAAGAAATGGGTAGATTTCTAGATTCAAATCATAAAATTTAAACCAAGAAAAAAGTAGTAAATAAAACAGACATAAAAATTAATAACAAATTAGGAAACTGAAATAGCAATCTTTCCCACTAAAAAGAAATCTAGGGCAAAATAGGTTCACAACAGAATTCTACAGAAGTTTTAAAGAAGATCTTTATCCCAAGCTCCTTTTAAACTGTTCAGAAAAAATGGAAAATGAAGGAGCACTCCCACTCTGTCTACAAAGCTGGTGTCACTCTTAAACCCAAGCCAGTGTAAGACAAAACAAGAATAACAAAAGAAAATCACAAGCCAAATGCCTATTTTAAAATGCTCAGGAAAATAATAATAATAATAATAATAATAATAATAATAATAATAAATAAAACCTTGCAAACTGAGTACAGACACTTATATTGAAAAATTGTCCACTATGACCATATTGGCTTTATCTGTAGAATAATCTCACAGTTCATCATGCCCACATTAATAAATATAATAAATCTCACGAATGAGCAAAACAAGAATAACAAATGAAAATCACAAGTCAAATGCCTATTTTAAAATGCCCAGGAAAATAATAATAATAATAATAATAATAATAATAATAATAATGATCTTGCAAATTGAGTACAGACGCTTATATAGAAAAATTGTCCACCATGACCATATTGGCTTTATCTGTAGAATAATCCCACAGTTCATTATGCCCAAGTCAATAAATATAATAAATCTCATGAATGAACATAAAGACAAAAATCACATGATTTTTCTTTTTCTTTTATTTCTTTTATTGGATATTTTCTTTATTTACATTTCAAATGTTATCCCCTTTCCAGGTCTCCCCTCTAGAACCCCTCTGTCCTCTTCCCCTCCCCCTGTGTCTATGAGGTTGCTCTCCCATCCACCAACCCACTCCTGTCTTCTCACCCTGCCATTCACCTACACTGGGGCATCAAACTCCCACAGGTCCAAGGACAGCTCCTCCCCCTGATGTCCAACAAGGCCATCCTCTGCCATATATGCTGCTGGAGCCATGGGTCCCTCCATGTATACTGTTTGGTTGATCCAGTCCCTGGGAGTTCTGGAGGTTGACGCTGTTGCTCTCCCCACAGAGCTGCAAACGCCCTGAGCACCTTCAGTTCCTTCTCCAATTCCTCCATCAGGGACCCTCACGCTCAGTTCAATGATTGGCTGCAAGTTTCCTCCTCTGTGTTTATCAGGCTCTGGCAGAGCCTCTCAGAAGACAGCCATATCAGGCTCCTTTCAGCAAGCACTTCCTGGCATCCTCAGTAGCGTTCAGGTTTGGTGTCTGTATATGGGAATGATCCCCCAAGTGGGGGCATCTCTGGATGGCCTTATCTTGGGTCTCTGCTCCACACTTTGTGTTTTCTCCCATGGGTATTTTATTTTTCCTTCAAAGAAGGACCAAAGTATCCAGATTTTGGTCTTCCTTCTTGAGCTTCATGTGGTCTGTGAATTATATTTTGGGGATTCTGAGTTTCTTGTCTAATATCCACTTATCAGTGAGTGCATACTGTGCATGATTTTTTTGTCCCTGGTTTACCTCACTCAGGATGATATTTTCAATTCCATCCATTTACTTAAGACTTTAATGAATTCATTGTTTTTAATAGCTGAGTGTAAATGTACCATTGTAAATGTATCACATTTTCTGTATCCATTCCTCTATTGAGGAACATCTGAGTTGTTTCCAGTTTCTGGTTATTATAAATATGGCTGCTGTGAACAAAGAGGAGCCTGTGTCCTTATTACCCATTGGAGAATCTTTTGTTTATATGCCCAGTAGTGGTATAGTTGTATCCCCAGGTAGTACTATGTCTAATATTTGAGGAACCACCAGACTGATTTCCAGAGTGATTGTATCAGCTTGCAATTCCATCAAAATTGGAGGAGTGTTCCTCTTTCTCTACATCCTTGCCAACATCTGATGTCACTTGAGGTTTTGATCTTAACCATTTGCATAGTGTGAGGTGGAATCTCAGGGTCTTTTTTATTTGTATTTCCCTTATGGCTAAGGATGTTGAACATTTCTATAAGTGCTTTCCTCAGTTGAGAATTCTCTGTTTAATCTGGAGAATTCTCTGTTTAACTTTGGTTCTCTGGAGTCTAACTTTTTGCATTCTTTGTACATATTTGATATTAGTCCTCTATCCTTTAACAATATGCAGAATGTCTTCTTGATATAAGTTTTAGGTAATGCAAGGCTAAAGATAGCACATCCAACATAATAAAAGTTAAACGTGAAAATCTCACAGCTAAAATCCTCCTAAATGGAGAACATTTTTAGCAAATCCTATTGAAGTTTGGAATGAGACAAGGATGGCTACTATCTGTACTTTGTTATTGTTTCTAGTTTTGTTTTGTTTTTTGTTTTTGTTTGCTTGTTTGTTTGCTTGTTTGTAGGTTTTGAGGCAGGGTTTCTCTGTGTAGCTCTGGCTGGCTTCAAACTTAGAGATCTGCCTGCCTTTGCCTTCCAAGTGCTGTGATTAAAGGAGTGTGTCAACACTATGTGTCCACACTTCTTTTCACTACCATGCTTAAAGTAGTTCCAGGAGCAATAAAGCAATCAAGAATTTAAGGCATAAATATAAGGAAAGAAGTCAGACTTCCCTTATTTGCTGATGGCATACTATATATTCAAGATTGCACAGAAACTCTACTAGGAAACTTCTAGAATCAATAAAAACATCAGAAGTATGGCAGGATCCTGAATTAACTTGTATGAGTGAACAGCTTTTCTATACTGCAAGAACAAAATGATCATTGAAATGTTCCCATTCACAATAGCATTGAAGAAAATATCTAAGAATAAACGTGACTCATGAAGTTAAGAAATTTCAAATCTTTGAAGCAAAGAAAGGACACTAAAAACCAGAAGGACACCCCTTGCTCATGAATTCTTAGAATAAATTTTGGAAAAATTGCTCATTTACAAATAGAGATACATACAAATTCAGTGCAATCCCAAACAAAATTCTGGCTTCATTCTTAACAGAAATAGAAAAAATATAAATGTGTTTGTGTGCATGCACACACACACAGACACACACACACACACACACTCACACACACACACACACACACACACACACACACACTAAAATTCATAGGAGACCACTAAGATCCTGGATAGCAAAAACAATCCTGAAGAATGAAATGCTGGAAGGAATACTGTTCCAGAATTTATAATATATTATAAAAATCATCCTTATAAAATACTCTGGTACTGACACAAAAAAGATATGTAGACCAGAGAAATAAAGTTCAATACTCAAACATGACTATACATAACTTGATCAATTTAGTATTTGATAAATATGCCAAAAGAATATGCTGAGGGAAAAAATGTAGCACCATGGATGTTCACATATAAGAGAATTAAAGTGGACTCCTATGTATTACCTTGCCAAATGGACCAAAAACCTAAATGTGAATCCAAAATCATCTGACATTACCAAAAGAACACATAGCCAGTATCCTACAGGATATGTGTCATAAACAGATTTATGAATTGGACTATATTTGCCTAATAATTAAGGCTAACAATTGACAACTGGAATATCTCTGTGGCTAAAGAAATACTCAACAGGGTTAAGTGGAAACCCAAAGAATGGGACAAAATCTATTCTTTATACATATGAAAAAGGATTAATATCCATAATATATAAAGACCTCAAAAAATAAAGATTAAAACAACCAACCAACAAAACCATGGTTTCATCAGGCAGAGAGATCCAGCTATGTACAGGTATATTACTGGTTTAATAATGAAGTATTATTGGATATCAAGATCATCTGTACTTAGAGAACTAGTCAAAGAATCTATCCTTGTAAAACCTATTTTATATGTCATATAATATGTCACATAATATGACAAGAGGTCATATTAAAGATCCACTTATTTTTGGAACAGTACAATTCTCCAAAATTACTGATATTTTATTAGTGCATAGAAAGAAATGTAAGTCCAATTGTTTCAAGCTGTTTCAAACAACTTATATCTTATCTATCCTCCTTGTCAATATATTAATGTCTTGGGATTGTCTTACAAAAATTATAGCACTCAAAGATAGACCTGAGAGAAAATACAAATCGTATCCTACTTGTAAAACTGTTACAAACATGGGATTTTTAAAAGCATCAGTAATGTTTTAAAATAGAGAGTTTATATATGCATGAAAGTCAATTCATTCTTGTCCTCTTGTACTCTATTTTTATCAAAGTGACAAATATTTCTGTTAGTTTATGGGAGGGTTCTTCTTGAAGTGCTTGTATTTTGCTTTCTATTACTTTAAGCTACTCACTCTGTGGTAGAAGACATTCATAAAACATTTTTTCCACTATCTAACCATATAATAAACTGTATAACACTGAACATTATGAATCTTGCTGAAGAAAACTCAGCACCTACACTGTTGTCAGAAATCTTCATTCTCAAGCTTTTTTCTACACACACACCCTCCACCCCTCACACAGTCTCACTCACTGTAGCACAGCTTAATAATGTGAAGAGGGATGTAATCCATTAGACCATTAGGAAGGTGATGAATGTGAAGGTTTTTAATATGGGCAATGACCCAGTGAATTACAAAACTTGGTCAACTGAAGAACCCACGGGAAGATTTAACCTTCAATAGAGTTACTATAATCCATTCTGTACCTGTGAAGCCACTGACATAAGTGAGAATTATTTCAGAATACTATTCGTGTATGTATACTGTGAAATGGAACTAGAAACATGGAATAGTCACAGGAAAACCAGAAAGATAGATTCTGACACTTAACATGAATTTTCCATACCACAAAAATAAAGGACTGCCTGCACATTAAAACTAACTAAATAAGTAAATAACAAAACAAATGAATAGATAAGAAAAAGGCAAAATAAGCCCACTAATTTAAAACTGAAGACCTAAATAGAAATATATTCCATACCCAACAGGGATCCTCCATATTCCTAAAATAAATTTTCTGAAGAATTCATGGGTTCAAACAAAATACTTCTGAAGAAATCCAGCAACTACTTTTTAAAGACATGAAATTTAATATTTTGTAAGTAAAGGAAAAGACACAAAATACTGAGAGCTCTTGTTAAAAAAAGAACATATCTGGAGGAATGATATTATCCAGCTTTAAGATCTACAATAAATGCATAGGAAGTAGGTCCATACGAGGTTAACTTAAAGCCAGAGTGACTTGGTGAATGAGAAAGAAGGTAAGTAAAGGATAATTTGAAAGTTGTTTAAAAAAAAAACCTATAACACATGGGCCCCATTATTGTTTGGAAATAAATAAGAATAAAACATTATCGACAAAACAGCTTCATATATAAATATATCATTCTGTTATTGATACAAAGAAATATTGCCGGGTACTAAAAATTATGTCATCAAGAAATAGAAAGCCATAAAACAACTTAAATTTGTATTACTAGCTTGGATAATTTCTTGTATTAACTCCAACCATATTATATCTTAGAGAAGGTCAAGATATAGCATTATATACTGAGAGGTATTTCTATGGATCTCTGTTTTGTTTACTTATCTTTCTTTTTCTTTCTTTTAACTTAGTCTAGTTTATCTCTTAAGGAAGTAACACATACAACATTTTTTCATTATCTAATCTTATGGTAAACTACATGAAAGACTCGTGTTGAATTCATTCTGTCCTCTTTAGTGTTATGGTTCAGTATATAAATTCTCAAAATCTTCTCCTGCTACTATTCCTCCACTCTGTCACCATAGAATCTATGAGCTATACTTCAAGCTGCTTGTATTTACTGCTAATTTGTGTCTCCCCAAATTAGTTTGCATACACACATTGTACAGAAACATATATCCAAGGAAACACTCTCACATAAAGTAAATGCAAAGAAAATGTGTTTAAATAAATATGAATTCAACTATCATTTTGTGTGAATATTGAAAGCATTGGTGACAGTGACATTGTCAACAAAGCAGACTAAGGGAATGTCTTAGTTAGGGTTTCACTGCTGTGAAGAGACAACATGATCAAGGCAAGTCTTATGAAAGTCAACATTTAATTGGGGGCTGGCTTATAGTTTCTGTGATTTAGTCCCTTATCGTCATGGAGAGAATCATAGCAGAGTCCAGACAGGCATAATGCTGGAGAAGGAGCTGAGAGTCCTACATCTTGATCTGAAGAAGGAGCCAGGAGGAGACTATGTTCCACACCAGGAGGATCTTGAACATAGGAAGCCTCAAAGCTCATGCCCACAGTGACACACCTCCACACTTCCTCCAAAGCCACACCTACCCCAACAAGGCACCTTCTCCTAATAGTGCCACTCCCTATAGGCCAAGCATCAAAAACATGAGCCTATGGGGGCCATATCTGTTAGACTCACCAGAGGAAATAGTTCTTATTACTAACTGCTATTTCTATATATGTAGATATATTCTAAATATTTATAAGAAAATGGTGCCTTTGAATTGAAATGTCCTTAATAATTTATTTAATTAATATAGTAATAAATAATAATGCAATGATGTTGTAAAATTTACACTAATATAAATACCATGTTTCGGATTTATACATTTGCCACACTCTTACCATTTATTGTCTCTTCTCTCCTAAATATTTATTTTTAGACCAAGTGTTAAGATGATTACTAACACCTTTGTGTAAACACTTTGAAGTAACAGAGCAATGTTAATGATTTTTCTTTCCCATGATCCCAGAATTACATTAAACCTTTTTTTTCCCCACAGATTCTTGATGACACTGGATACGTGAAGTAATGAAGACAACTTTGTCCAGGATATCTGTAGTATCCTACTAAGACTAGAACAGGCACTGATTTACAAAGCTGCATAGTTGGTCAAAAGAGTCTGACAATACACTTCAGAGACAAAGATAGGAGTTTTTCACATGGTACTCTTTAGTGAGTTGTAATTTTATCTTAGATATGTAGAAACAAATAAAATAGCATCAGGTAAAGTCTGGTCAGGCTTCCTAGGCCATAGTCACATACAGGCTAGAGAAGCTCAAACACATTCTAGTGTAGGATGCTATGTAGCTTGTGATAACCAGGAAACCGTGTAGTATCACAAGAAATTCAGGAGTCAAGATAGATTTATAATGTAACATTTATTATTTATTTATTAAAAGTTTCATATACAAAAGCTACATTATGGTTCTTCTCTCCATCTTTGACTTTTCCCATATACCCCTACTTCTCAAATCTATAGCCTCTTATGATTTCTATTGTCACACATGTAAATATACTTATCAGTTTTATAAATACAACCTGATCACTTTGGCAAGCATTGCTAATATGTCCATGCTTTCATGGTGGATTACTTGAGATTGAAAAACTGGTAATGAGGCTCCTCCATGCAGAAGATCAGTTCTCCATCTCTCAGTTGGTATTAATTTTCTATAGCATTTTATTTAGAGGTGGGTACCCATAAAACTTTCCCTACATGTTGTATTCTGTAGCTACTATGAACTGGGTTGCTGGAACAGAAGCTGAGGGATAAATGGGGAAGGGGTGAAAAGAACGTGGCCAGGACAGTAGCTTACCGATGGAGGCCCCAACTTTAATGGCAGTCAGACATTTTAACAGTTTGGGTAAGTCCCTCCCCCAGACTCTGTGCTAAGTTCCAGGGAAGTCTTCTGGTGGTCCTTGGTTCTACTGCTCAGGCATCAGGGTGGGTCACCTGCTTAATTCAGGAATTCCTAGACCTGGGGGAACAATGAACTTAACCTTCACTCTGAGCTTCTCCACCCTAGGTGGAGCAGGATCCTGACTAGCACAGGAATCCATGCTCAACAAGACTGAGAAAAGTTCACCTTGACCAGTGTCAAGTACACTCTTAGCACTCCACCCTAGGATAAAAATTCCTGTTGTAACCTACTTCCCTATTATGCCCTAACGTCAGATTCCTGCCCGAAGCCAGGAATTGTCCTTGGCTAATGTCAAGTTCCTACTATGTGGCATGACACCCCAATATGGCTCTGCACACCTATAATCACTGGTTTATCAATTGCTGGTGCTGTTTTTCAGGTCTTTTTTCAAGTAACCATATTACTGAGATTGAATGGGGTAGCCTCTACATCATATACAGAAACCACACTCACAAAACAGTCATCCCGATTCTGTCTCTTCCAATCTTGCTGCCCCATTCTATGTAATGAACAGATTGTTTCCTGAGCCTCAGGAAACAGGGCTGTGCCATAGAATTTTATTTGGTGCTGAGTATCCATGATCATTGCTCTCCACATTTTGATCACTTGTGGTTTTCTGTAATGGTTTCTGTCTAAGACAAAAAGAAACTTCTTTGATGAGACATAGGTAACAATTCTTTTCCCAAAATCCATAGACTGCCTAGCAAAACCCCAGTGGGCACAGGAAACTTTCTTCTGAGCTTCTGGTTGGAAATTCCAAGTGACACTCCATAACAATATAGCCTATTGCTACCACCTTTGGTTGCCTTCTAGGAATTGAAGATAAGTCTTTATTAGCGAAAACTCCACACCATGGGTCCAAAACTTGAGGGATTTGAACTTGAACTGACCTAAAAGCCTTCCACCCAAGGAAGAGCTCCCATTATATCTGAAGATGTTATAAATGTTGACAAGGGATAAAATCAATCCATAGTCCATCCCAGCTGTAAGCTTTAGGAACCACAACAGTGAACAGACTGTCAAGATATAAAAGAGTTGCCATAGTGACACTCAAACTCAGAGTAACCTGCAGATGTCTAATTGGATGTAAGGCCTGATCAATAGAGAATCCATGCCTGATACTGCAAATGTGCACCATACAAAAATCCATGACACACCCCATCTACCTGATTCTCAGGAAACAATCTTGACTAGTAAGTCGTGGGACTAGAGGAGAACATATTACTGCAGTTTTCCTAAAATATTTTCTTAAAAAAATCAGTAGCAACAAATCCTCTAAGACAGGAGATTCTCTCAACTCAGATGCAGTCTCGTCTACATAAGAAGTTCCAAGATAGACCCTTATTGAGATAGCAAGAAAGGAAGGGAGGAAAGAAAGAAGAAGAGAGGAAAAAAACAATATTATTATCTAAAACTGCATTCTAAATAATAATGGTTTTACCTGCAGGTAAGTGCAGTTTTCACCTCTCATCAAAGTAGCCTCTCTGCTTATAAAGGTTCAGTCTTGTGCTTCTAATGTTTCTATATGTTTATACTAAAGTATACATAACTTATATAATATAATATATATGATATACCATTTTGGACAAATCTTTCATAGACACAAATTATTTTTAGTGGAAAGACTAAATGACATAAAAGGGCTTTGTCCTTGCAAATCATCTTGTTGACATCTTGTGTAGCCTGTTCTGTAAAGTCATTTCCCTACGTTTCAGACACACATGAGTTTTCTTATGTAGTGGGAAGGAAGAAAGGATGACTAACATTAGGTTCCAGAACTAAAAACAGTCTCATTAAAATTTAAGTTGAAATAGCTCAGGACACTCCCTCACTAAGATGGAAGAGCAGATTTCAAATTATCTATGGTCCTGAAAACAGGTCGATCACTTATGGAAAGGAGGTTTTCAGGTGAGCTGTTAGCTCCACTTCCTCTGCATCACAACCCTGTGAGGTAGTTCAATCTCTGGTGGACTGGGAATATTCCAGAGGTCAAATAGATTTGAAAAAAGTGTTCTGCAAGACATCCATCAACTCATGGTCACTTCAGGAGCTGCCTGGAAAAGTGGTCAGCCAGGCCTCCCCTGGGTTGGGTTCACATAAAATGAAGAACACTTTTATTTGTTTATTTGTTTTTTTTTTTTAGAAAAATGTCTTATTTTTCTAAATAAGAAAAATAGCTTATTTAATAAAAAGTATGTCTTTTGGCTGGGCATGGTGGCATAGGCCTTTGATCTCTCTACTCTGAAAAAGTCAAAGCTGGAGATTCTCTGAATTCAGTTTCAGTCTCTTCTACATAAATTCCAAGAGAGACCTTTATTGAAAAAGGGAGGTAGGAAGGAAGGAGAGAGAGAGAGAGAGAGAGAGAGAGAGAGAGAGAGAGAGAGAGAGAGAGAGAGAGGGAGAGAGAGAGAGAGAGAAGCTAGAGAGAGTTTGATTGCTTCCAGGAAATTCAGAAACTGAAGCTTTGTCTTTCCACATCATCTAATTGGATTTAGAAATAAGCACGTTCAAAGACAGCTTGGAAGCAGTGGTATGGGGAAATTCAAGTAATGTCCTAATTCAGTTTTTCATGAACCCAAGAAGAAACTTTTAGAATTATGCTTCTAAAATGCATATGAAGATTAATATCCTCAGAGAAGAAAGCAAGTGATTAAAAGCCTGCAATAAATTGATGTCCAACTGAGATTTGGAATGCCCACAGAGACGGGAGAAATTTTCTATTATAATGGATACAGTTTTGGCTGCAACATAGAAACTTAGAGGTTTCATTGTTACTGACTTTTTTTTTAACAGTCTGCAATCATTTTATTTTTGGCTGTGATCCAGGTGTAATTTAATGTTTTTAAATTACTAGGCAATTTGTGATTCAGAAAATTAATTTTCTGGTTATATTTTTTGTAGGCAGAAAATACGGGCTACAAATTTATTTTTATAATTTATTTATGGTTTTGATAACCATTTAATATAACTACTTGAATTTGAAGGTACTCAAATAGGGGTATATTATTTACTTTCATGGAACAAATATATAAATATGTAAATAGGCAGTATGATTTTTTGATAAACCAGAGTGTTTTTCTCTTTTTTTAGTCCATTTTCTTTTATATTGTGTTCAGATTTGGGGTAAGAGCAAGAGATTATATAATTATTGTTTGCTGTTATAGCTTTGTGTGTGTGTGTGTGTGTGTGTGTGTGTGTGTGTGTGTTTAGAGGTGTAACATCACATCAGAGGTGAAGGTTACATGGCTCAATGTTCCCATTTTTCATGTGCCTAGTGTGAGTCTGTCAAGTGAAATGGGACAGGATAACCTCAGAGAGCTGTGGCATGTGGAAGTGGTAAAGAGGTGCATGAGTATGAGGATAGTAAAAATGTCACGGCTAAGAGCCACAAATATATTTCAATAAAAGATTCTACCATGGAAACAGTCCTGAATATGGATTCTGAAATGAGTCAGAAGAGGCAGCTCTGATATTGACAGAGCACCCTATGGATTATTATCATGATTTATTGTCATTGAGCAGGTCCTACTGCTATGCTCTCTCCTGTCTGTCACAATGAGCATCATTAATATTTTTGATGAGAAGCATCCTACATGCAGTTCTTTTAAAAATTTTAGTAGGGTCAAAAAATAAGAGGTTGCTGGTGGCCTATGTGTCCGGTGGTCAGAAGAATCTATCACATTCACTCAGATGCATAAGAACTGGAGGTTTTCTCTCTATAAAAACTACATTTCAGGTAAAATAAAAAGGAAAGAAAGGAAGGTGTCAGTGCTTTTAAATCTAAAGGGGTCTGGAGTATTCAAAATACAACTGCGAATCAGAAGTGACCAGGTGAACATTCACACCCTATTTCTGCCCCATCCAAGTTCACCAGGATTAAGCACAGACTTATGCCTCGAGTTATGGGTTATGTACCTAGTTGGCATTTAGCCTCCTCAGAAACCAGATATGGCAGAAAGAATGTCAGGCATTGTTTCTCTTTTTCTCTCTCTTGCTCCCCTGCCGGTGTCTACCACATGGAGAGATACCAATATACCAATATGCCAAAATAATGTTAAACTAGCAAATAGAATATATCTATTCCTGGGGGGGGGGGATAAAGTACAAAAATGCATTGCTTTTGAATGAAGCTATTATAGTTTACTTAAGGTGCTGTAACAAAATATATATGAAGCAATTATTTTCCATAATTCTTGAAAATCAAGAGAATATTCGAATTTCTTGGAATAGAAGAGCAAGGTAAGAATAAAGGGTAGGTAGATTTAGTGTCTGTTGAGGGACTCATTGTATAACATCTTCATGGGGCAGAAAAAGAATGAATTGTGTGTTGTTATACTGCAGAAGGAACAAATACAGAAGGGCAGACCAGTTATAACCCAGTCCCCTTCTGCAACTCAGCACGACGTTGCTACCTAGTGCATTAGCAGTTAAGTTTGAGTAATAGAATATATCTATTCTTGGGGGGGGGATAAAGTACAAAAATGTATTGCTTTTGAACGAAGCTATTATAGTTTAATTAAGGTGCTGTAGCAAAATATATATGAAGCAATTATTTTCCATTTTGTGTCCTCGATTTGTCCAAATATTCCTCAGATTCTTACTATTTCAAATGGGTTACATTTGAGGACCACTGGTTAGGAAATAGGAAGCAAATTACCAACACGGAAATACAAAACAAATGCACCTGAAATATATTAGCCATTGTTTTATCACATAGAGAGCTTTTTGACCTGCCACATTTTACCTGAAGTGACTGAACTTTTTAAATCACACCTCAAGGGCATCTTAGTTTATTAATTTCAGAAAACCTAATTCCATGTTCTGATATGTATAAGAGAATTTTCAAAACCAAAAGAAATATGAATGATAAGTACAGAAGACGGGAAAGCAAAGAAAATGATTCAGTTTAAGGAAAAACACTATGCTACACACACACACACACACACACACACACACACACACACATACACCATATACCACACATACACATACACACTCCACACACACACAGTATACCACACAACACATACACACTCCACACATACACACTCCACACACACACACACACACACACACACACACCCTACTACATGCACCACACTACACACACACCACACACTATACTACCCAGAAATGCACACCACAATGAACACCCACATAATACATACATATATAAAAGCATATACTAAACACCATACAACACACACATACCACATACACACACACTATATACACATATACCACACACACGCACAAATATACACACCACATACCACACTACACACACCACACACACACACACACATAAACATACTATACACCATACATACACACATACACACACACACACACACAAACACACACACAAACACATGCACAGGAGAATTATTGGAAGTCTTGCGCTGGGGAATGAGGACTATGCACTATGCAAACTATGAAGGTGTTGTGCTATCAAGTCTTGTAAATGACAGTGAACCTTGGACACGGTCTCAGCACCCAAACTTATTCCCCTTTATGATGCCGCTTCTCCACAGTTTCCCACCTTCCAAAAGAGAGCATGATGTTGCCAATGCCTGCCACCAAAGGATGAGTTTTCTCTTCTGAAAGCTCACCATTGTTATGTAAAAGTCTTAGATGTATCTGAGAAATGCTTCATGTAGCAAGGAAGGAGACTGCCCATAACAATTCTCCTAGGAAGATGTGAAGAATGTGATATTTTTGCCATAAAGAGAATTTTTTGCAAACATAGAAGACATCTAAAATTTTCAGGCATTATCCACTTGAGGTTCACTTGATTGCTAATATAAACAGGAACATTCTCCTGCTCTTTTATATGGAGAAATTAAAAGAGGAAAAAAGAGTGAAAATATGCTGCCTACAAATATAAATCAGCTGCATTCCAAACAGCCTAATGACAGCCACCTTTTCCTACCACGGAGGTGCTTTTCATCAATCACACTCCACATGGAGAGCCCAGTCCCCACAGATGCTGTCACTGAATGTCATAGAGGCCGAAGGTAAGATCACGTCATCCCTAATTTCGAGTAGTCACGTCTGTGCTTAAGTTTGTGTGCTTTGTATTGTTTCCCTCTAATCTGCCAAGGAAAGATTATGAAAACTTGAATGTGAGGGTATAAATCACAAATCTCTTTTATTTCTTTGCCTCACATGTGACAATAAAGTTATTCCTTGCTTTGCCATTAAATGATGTTGCTGCAAGTTTTCATAGACATCACCATTAGATTCACAGGGTCCCTTTAATGTTCTCACTGCACGAGTATTCTGTCACGAATCAATGTTGAATATTCTCAAATACTGATGTTGAATATGTGTGCATTTATAATAGCATGTGCTTTCCCTTTTTATTATCTTAATCGAGTTACATTAATTGAGTTTTGGATGTTGATGCTGCATTCCTAGCATGTAAGTCTCAATATTTATAAATTAATGACACAAGCATGCAGACATCTACACAGATATGCTCATATGTTATTAAATGCTCACATCTGTGTAAGAGCAATTACCTCTAATTTATTTTATTTTAGGTAACTTTAGCTGGAACACAAGATACAATTTTTTTTGATTCACCCTGAGTACCTAAGGAAAAACTTCTAAGTTTATAGGTAAATAATGGGTTTCAATTAAAAGACTGCCAAGGAGCATCTAAAGCTAATGATTCTATCTGTAGATAGATGTCTGTAACTTGGATTCTTGGTAACAGATGGTATGTATAGTTGACTTTTGCCAATGAGAAGTAGTAAATACCAAGTATGATATAACTCTATCTTGGGCAATGACAGATGAATTTGTTGCCATCAGCTCTTCCCCCTACAAATGAAAAGGCTCAACTGGTTTTGGCTTCGCTCCTTCAGTATGCACTGACATTCCCTGTGGAACGAAGCATCTAAGCAGCTTCAAGTTTTCCTGTAGAATTACTAATGACATACAATGTCTTTATTTTCAAAGCATTTACAAATCTTATCTCCTTTATCTCTAATATATTTTTGAACCTAATTTGATAGCCTTTTAATAAATGTTTTTTTTTAAAAAAAATTCCATCCAATGCAGTCAACATATCATAGGATCCTTTCATTATTTGACAGTTCTGACAGATATTATTGATTTGGCCAGTGACTGTAGCTAACTAGAAGGGGACAGTGTGACAGTTTTATGTAACAAAAGGCACAGTGTCATGTCAACTGAACTAAATGTTGTACAAAGTGACAGCAGGACAAAAAATCCTTTCAGACTTAATTTTCTGCTTCATTTTTTCCCCCTACCATCAATACATAAGGCAGTGCAGTAGGTGACGCAAATTAGTGGGACGGAGCATAATGTCCGTCCCCGACTCTGTGGTTGTACTTGACTTCTTCCACTACAGAGTGGCAATTATTTTTAAGGTGAATGAACAGGAAGAGCAGCTTATAGTAATCGACCTACCCCTATAGGAGAAAATATATCCCTTATCAAGATGCTTTATACGCTTCACCTAGGTGGCTTTTGGGCAAAGATGAAAGGGAAAAGTCTCCATCTGCTAGGCCATGCCTACAAGACACGTTCGGTCAAGTCTTAAAAAGCTACAACAGCGTTGCCTGTGGGGTACCTGTAATTATTATGTGGAGCAGCCCCGCGCCTGCTGCACCGCATTGTTCTGCTAACACAGGACCAGAATGAGAACAGTGGCTCCAGGCTGTGCGAGCACACAACGTGCAACTTTTCGATTTTGCTCTTCCGAGAACCTTGCATTATGTGGAGTCTATGAGTGACATCTTTGGCCTTCCTTGGGGGCTCAGCAGATTGAATCAGGCATGCTGAGTTAAACAATGAGCGGAGGACACAACCTTAGCTGTGCCTGCCGTTTTTCCCTCCTAATTCAATCCACATTTAATCAATGAAAGTAATTTCTTGTTTGTTTAAGTCTAATATCCAACGGATCTTGAAGATTCTGAGTAGCAGAGGCTCCCGCTTCGTCCTTACATGTCTTTTGAACTTCAACCGTTGCACCAGAACGGAGGTCTGAAACTCTGCATGGCAGGAAGCCTTCATACTGACTACTCTTCCTGTGATTTTGCTGAATTATAATCTTAGTGGAATTTTGGGACTGAAAACTTTAAATGACAGGCTGGAGAAAATATGTGAATGGGGAAGGAAACAGTGACAATAGAGAAAATAACAAACGTTGGTGTTCTAGAATATCTAACAGAAAATAAGCTTAGAAATAATACTCCCATAGTATAGAACCTTTAAAGTTATCTCTGAACCATTTTGTTCCAATGGTTCAAAGGTTGACTTTCGGCCTATCAGCATCACTATGACTTATGCAAGTTCAAGGTCCTTATTGATTTGGTGGAGCTAATCTTAATCAAAATCTGTCTTCCTTTCCACTCAGAGTGATTAAATAAGTCCAAGAGAGCTTGACACCAAATCTGAGTTTCGGTGAGTTTGTAGAAAAATGCTGAGCTAAGCATTTTATAACTTGTCAACTTTCAGAACAGAAGGCTAACTGGAAGATAGAGTTTGGGCAAAACATTTCCTGGAACAGAAGCAATTAATTATATACCCTGGGTAAGGTGAAAGGCTACAAGAGTGTTAGAGTAAAGTGTTCTTAATATTTCCTTTCAAGATTATTCCTGCTAAAATATTAAACACAAAAAAGACTTATTTAAAAACAGAAAAAAAAAAGGAATCTGGATGAGGTAACATTTTGGAGTAAAGACTGAAATCAAAATAGGTCCTGAAAGCTTTAAAGCCGAGGACAATTCTTAATGAAAAACTCTTTATGTAAGGAAAATGTAAATCATGCATAAAATGTAGGTTTGGTGAAGTTTTGTAAAATTTATACCAAACTAAGATTTGTATAGTGCATATACTGTGTGTATTTTTACGTAAGAAGAGTACTTGCATGTCCACATACCTTCATCCTTATAACTATAAGCTGCTATGATTGTCAGTAACTACAGACATTGAACTCTAGTGTAATGTTCATTCTCATTTGAGCAGTGCCTGAATTTAGAACTATTTTCTTCTTGGCTGCTTCATCTTATACATTGCCATTGTAAAAGTGCCAAGGTGGTCCAAGAAAGTAAATGAATGGTATTTTCCCAGGGACCACCTAAGCTCTAAACAATAGCAGTTTAGTTTTGTTCTGCCAGAGCGCCTACCTCCTTAGCATCATGCCTCTGCGAAAGGCGTGGCAGCTCAGAGATGAGCAAGGTGGGAGGAATAAGCATCATTTAGCAAAGACACGTTTCAAACTATGCTAAAAATAAGACGAGGATGGCTCAAATACCCGACTCTTCCTCTCTTCTTGAAGGAGAATCGCCTTCAAGATACAATCTATTATTAATAGGAAAATTTAACGGATCTTTTCTGGAGCCTACTTTTTTTTTATTAGATATTCTTTATTTACATTTCAAATATTATCTCCTTTCCTCCTTTCCCCTCTTAAACCTCCCTATCCAACCCCCCTTCCCCTGCTCACCAACCCACCTACACCCTCTTCCCTGTCCTGGCATTCCCCTACATTGGGGCATCGAGCCTTCCCAGGACTAAGGGCCTCTCCTCCTACTGATGTCTGACAAGGCCATCCTCTGCAGCTGCTGGAGACATGGGTCCCTCTATGTTTATGTAGTCTTTGGTTGCTGGTTTAGTTCCTGGGAGCTCTGGGCTTTCAGGTTCGTTCATATTGTTTGTTGTTCTGGAGCCTACTTTTATTATTATTATTATTTTATTTGATATATTCTTTTTTATTCGATATATTTTTTATTTGCATTTCAGATGATTTCCGCTTTTCTGGCTCCCCACTACCCCCCTGAAACTCCTGTAATCCCTCTTCCCTCCCCTGTTCTCCCACCCACCCCTTCCCACTGCCCTGTTCTGGTTTTACCCTATACTGCTGCACTGAGTCTTTCCAGAACAAGGGGCCACTCCTCAGTTCTTCTTGTACCTCATTTGATGTGTGGATTAAGTCTTGGGTATTCCACTTATCAGTGAGTACATACCATGATTGATCTCAACAAATTGGGAAAAAATCTTCACCAACCCTACATCCAAAAGAGGGCTAGTATCCAATATATACAAAGAACACAAGAAGTCAGATCCCAAAAAAACAAATAACCCTATTAAAAATGGGGTACAGAGTTAAACAAAGAATTTTCACCTGAAGAACTTCGGATGGCTGAGAAGCATCTTAAAAAATGCTCAACTTCATTAGTCATTAGGGAAATGCAAATCAAAACAACCCTGAGGTTTCACCTTACACCAGTTAGAATGGCGAAGATTAAAAACTCAGGAGACTGGAAGTGTTGGCAAGGATGTGAAGAAAGAGGAAAACTCCTCCACTGCTGGTGGGAATGCAAATTGGTACAACCACTCTGGAAATCAGTCTGGCACTTCCTCAGAAAACTGGGCACGTCACTTCCTCAGAAAACTGGGCACGTCACTTCCGGAGGACCCTGCTATACCACTCCTGGGCATAATCCCAGAGGATTCCCCAGCATGTAATAAGGATACGTGTTCCACTATGTTCATAGCAGCTCTATTTATAATAGCCAGAAACTGGAAAGAACACAGGTGAGAACCCAGATGTTCCTCAATGGAGGAATGGATACAAAAAAATGTGGTATATATACACAATGGAGTACTATTTAGCCATTAGAAAGAATGAATTCATGAAATTGTTAGACAAGTAGATAGAGCTGGAGAACATCATACTAAGCGGAGCCTACTTTTAATGTATTCTTTTTCTCTATCTTTGCACATAGTTCCCAAATTTTGAGTCTCTTCACTTCCCACGCACTTTGATTAGTTCAGAAAATCCCTGTTTCTTTTTAAATCAGAAAAAGAACTATAGCCAGGCAACAGTCTGCCTAAAAATAAATAAAGGACTTCCCACCTGGCATCAGTGGGCCACTCTATTGCAGTAAGCTGTGCTCAGAAATGCACAGGGGAGGTAGAAACAGTAGTGCTGATTGGGTCAGGTAGTTGAGGGTCACAGAAAGGTTCACTCTTCAATTAGATCTTCTCAAACCACTTGGCCTACTGTCCTGCTGAGGGGCCTTGAAACCCCAGTGTGCTCATGATCAGACTGAGTGAGTTGATTGGTAATCGATGCTACTGTCTCCACAATGGCTAATCACACAAGAATCAACAGTTCTAAGTCACAAAAGAATGAAGAGTATAAAATGGGACTCAATCCATATCAAGGACCCAAGTTTTACCATTATTCTTAAACTGGATCTCTAGATGATGGATTTATTTCTTATAAAAATAGTTTTAATCTAAAATTATAAAAGGTTTATAAATATGTTGAGTTTAGATTTTATTACCAGTGAGAGAAAATATACTTAAATGGCTAAAATATACTCATTTATGTGATGTCACATTTGGCACATAGGAATAAACCTGCCCACATGCAGAACTCCACAGCCACACAACCTATATAGAAAAATCAGCAGGCACTTCCCCAGCATAGAATTAATTTTTCAAAAGGACTTATCTATAGATAAGTGAACAGACTGAACAGAGATACCAGAACATTGTCAATGTGGTGTTAGTTTTGAAATGCATAATTTAACATTAATTACTTTTTTATTATATATTTTTATTTTCTAGATTCTTTGTTTACATTCCAAATGATTTCCCCTTTTCCGGTTCCCCCCTCCCCATATGTCCTATAAACCTTCTCTCCACCCATTATCCAATCACCTTTCTAGTTTTACTCTGTCCTGATATTCCCCTCCAGTGCTAGATCAAGCCTTTCCAGGATCAGGACCCTCTCCTTACTTCTTCATGGGAGTCATTTGTTATACTAATTGTGCATTGGGTATTCAGAACTTCTGGGCTAATTAATATCCACTTATCAGAGATTGCATTCCATGTGTATTCTTTTGTGATTGGGTTACCTCATTTAGAATGATATTTTCCAGATCCAACCATTTGCCTAAAAATTTTGTGAATTCATTGTTTCTAATTGCTGAGTAGTATTCCATTGTGTAAATATACCACATTTTCTGTATCCATTCCTCCATTGAGGGACATCTGGGTTCTTTCCAGCTTCTGGCTATTATAAATAAGGCTGCTATGAACAAAATGGAGCATGTGTCTTTATTGAATGCCGGTGAATACTTTGGGTATATGCCCAGGAGAGGTATAGCAGGGTCCCCTGGAAGTGTCATGTCTAGATTTCTGAGGAACCGCCAGATTGATTTCCAAAGTGGTTATACCATCTTACAACCCCACCAGTAGTAGAGGAGTGTTCCTCTTTCTCTACATCCTCGCCAACATCTGCTGTTTCCTGAGTTTTTAACCTTAGCCATTCTGACTGGTGTGAGGTGAAACCTCAGGGTTGTTTTGATTTGCATTTCCCTAATGACTAATGCTGTTGAGCATTTCTTAAGGTGCTTCTCGGCCATCTGAATTTCTTCAGATGAAAATTCTTTTTTTAGATTTGTACCCCATTTTTAATAGGGTTATTTGGTTCCCTGGGGTCTAACTTCTTGAGTTCTTTGTATATATTGGATATTAGCCCTCTATCAGATGTAGGGCTGGTGAAAATCTTTTCCCAATTTGTTGGTTGCTGTTTTGTCCTTTTGACAGTGTCCCTTGCCTTACAGAAAATTTGTAATTTTATGAGTACCCATTTGTCAATTCTTGATCTTAGAGCATAAGCTATTGGTGTTCTGTTCAGGAACGTTTCCCCTGTGCCATGTCCTCAAGGGTTCTCCCCCATTTCGTTTCTATTAGTTTCAGTGTGTTTGGTTTTATGTGGAGGTCCTTGATCCACTTGGAGTTGAGTTTAGTACAAGGAGATAAGAATGGATCAATTCGCATTCTTCTGCATACTGACCTCCAATTGAACCAGCACCATTTGTGGAAAAGGCTATCTTTTTTCCACTGGATGTTTTCGGCTCCTTTGTTGAAGATCAAGTGACCATAGGTGTGTGGACTCATTTCTGAGTCTTCAATTCTATTCCATTGGTCCACTTGCCTGTCACTGTGCCAATACCATGAAGTTTTTAACACTATTGCTTTGTAGTATTGCTTGAGGTCTGGGATACTGATTCCCCCAGAAGTTCTTTTACTGTTGAGAATAGTTTTAGCTATCCTGGGTTTCTTGTTATTCCAGATGAATTTGAGAATTGCTTTTTCTAACTCTGTGAAGAACTGAGTTGGGATTTTGATGGGTATTGCGTTGAATCTGTAGATTGCTTTTGGCAAGATGGCAATTTTAACTATATTAATCCTGCCAATCCACGAGCATGGCAGATTTTTCCATTCCAAGGTCTTCTTCGATTTCCTTCTTCAGAGACCTGAAGTTCTTGTCTTAAAGATCTTTCACTTGTTTGGTTAGAGTCACACAAAGATACTTTATGTTGTTTGCAGCTATTGTGAAGGGTGTCATTTCCCTAACTTCTTTCTCAGCCTGCTTATCCTTTGAATATAGGAAGGCAACTGATTTGCTTGAGTTGATTTTATAACCAGCCACTTTGCTTAAGTTTTTATTATCAGCTGTAGGAGTTCTCTGGTTGAGGTTTTCAGATCACTTAAATAGACTATCATGTAATCTGCAAATAGTGATAGTTTGAATTCTTCCTTTCCAATTTGTGTCACCTTGACCTCCTTATGTTGTCTAATTGCTCTAGCTAGAACTTCAAGTACTATATTGAAAAGATATGGAGAGAGAGGACAGCCTTGTCTAGTCCCTAATTTTAGTAGGATTGCTTCAAGTTTCTCTTCATTTAGTTTGATGTTGGCTACTGGTTTTCTGTATATTGTTTTAACTATGTTTAGGTATGGGCCTTGAATTCCTGTTCTTTCCAAGACTTTTAGCATGAAACGATGCTAAATTTTTTCAAATGCTTTTTCAGCATCTAAAGAAATTATCATATGTTTTTTCCCTTGGAGTTTGTTTATGTAGTGGAATGCATTGATGGATTCCTTATATTGAACCATCCCTGCATCCCTGGGATGAGCCTACTTGATCATGGTGGATGATTGTTTTGATGTGTTCTTGGATTCAGTTGGCAAGAATGTTATTAAGTATTTTTGCATCGATATTCATAAGGGAAATTGGCCTGACGTTTTCTTTCTTTTTTGATCTTTGCATGGTTTTGGTATCAGCGTAATTGTGGCTTCTTGGAATGAGTTGGGTAGTGTTCCTTCTGTTTCTATTTTGTGGAATAGTTTGAAGAGTATTGGTGTTAAGTCTTCAATGAAGGTCTGATAGAATTCTGCACTGAAGCCATTTGGTCCCGTGCTTTTTTTGGTTGGGAGACTTCCTATGACCCCTTTCATTTCTTTAGGGGTTATGTGACTGTTTAGATGATCTATTTGATTCTGGTTTAAATTTGGTGCTTGATATCTGTCTAGGAAACTGTCCATTTCCTACAGATTCTCCAGTTGTGTTGAGTATAGGCTTTGGTAGTAGGATCTAATGATATTTTTTAATTTCCTCAGTTTCTGTTGTTATATCTCTGTTTCCATTTCTAATCTGGATTTTTTTTTAATCTGGATACTGTCTTTGTGCCATTTGGTTAGTCTGGCTAAGGGTTTATCTATCTTGTTGGTTTTCTCAAAGAACCAGCTCCTGGTTTTGTTGATTCTTTGTATGGTTCTCTTTGTTTCTACTTGATTGATTTCAGCCCTGAGTTTGATGATTTCCTGCCTTCTACTCCTCCTGGGTGAAATAGCTTCTTTTTGTTCCAGGGCTTTCAGGTGCATTGTTAAGCTGCTAGTTTATGCTCTCTCCATTTTCTTTTTGGAAGCACTCAGGGCTATGAGTTTTCCTCTTAGCACCACTTTCATGTGTCCCATAGATTTGGGTATGTTGTGTCTTCATTTTCATTAAATTCTAAAAAGCCTTTGATTTCTTTCTTTATTTCTTCCTTGACCAAGGTATCATTGAGTAGAATATTGTTCAGTTTCCACATGTATATGGGCTTTCTGTTGTTTTTGTTGCTATTGAAGAACACTTTTACTCCATAGTGATCTGATAGGAGGCATGGGATTATTTCAATCTTCTTATATTTGTTGAGGTCTGTCTTGTGACCAATTATATGATCAATTTTGGAGAAGGTACCATGAGGTGCTGAGAAAAAGGTGTATTCTTTTGCTTTAGGATAGAATGTTCTATATATATCTGTTAAATCTAATTGGTTCAAAGCTTCAGTTTGTTTCACTGTGTCCCTGTTCAGTTTCTGTTTTCCTGATCGACTGTCCATTGAGGAAAGTGCAGTGTTGAAGTCAGCAAGAATTATTGTGTTAGGTGCAATGTGTGCTTTGAGCTTTAGTAAAGTTTCTTTTATGAATGAGGATGCCTTTGAATTTGGAGCATAGATGTTCAGGATTGAGAGTTCTTCTTGGTGTATTTTTCCTTTGACCAGCAAGAAGGGTCCCTCAGTGTCTCTTTTGATGACTTTGGGTTGAAAGTCAATTTTATCTGATATTAGAATGGCTACTCTAGCTTGTTTCCTGAGACTATTTGCTTGTAAAATTGTCTTCCAGCCTTTTATTCTAAGGTAGTGTTTGTCTTTGACCCTGAGGTGTGTTTCATGTATGCAGCAAAATGTAGGGTCCTGTTTACATATCCAGTCTGTTACTCTATGTTTTTTTATTGGGGCATTGAGCCCATTGATGTTAAGAGATATTAAGGAATAGTGATTATTAGTTCCTGTCATTTTTGATGTTATATTTTAAATTTGATTGGTTATCTTCTTTTGGGTTTGATGAAAGAAGGTTACTATCTTGCTTTTTCCAGTGTGAAGTTTCCCTCCTTGTATTGGTGCTTTCTTCCTATTATCCTTTGTAGGGCTGGGTTTGTGGATAGATATTGGGTAAACTCGGTTTTGTCATGGAATATCTTAGTTTCTCCATCTATGGTGATTGAGAGTTTTGCTGGGTATAGAATTTTTGGCTGGCATTTGTGTTCTCTTAGAGTCTGCCTGAGATCTGCCCAGGATCTTCTAGTTTTCATAGTCTCTGGTGAGAAGTCTGGTGTGATTCTGATAGGTCTTCCTTTATATGTTACTTGGCCTTTTTCTCTTACTGCCTTTAATATTCTTTCTTTGTTTAGTACATTTGGGCTTTTGATTATTATGTGATAGGAGGTATTTCTGTTCTCGTCCAGTCTGTTTGGAGTTCTCTAGGCTTCTTTTATATTCATGGGCATCTCTCTCTTTAGGTTAGGGAAGTTTTCTTCCATAATTTTGTTGAAGATATTTGCTGGCCCTTTCAGTTGTAAATCTTCACACTCATCTGTGCCTATAATCCTTAGGTTTGGTCTTCTCATTGTGTCCTGGATTTCCTGGATGTTTTGGGTTATAAACGTTTTGCATTTTTCATTTTCTTTAACTGTTGAGTCCATGGATTCTATGGTATCTTCAGTATCTGAGATTATTTCTTCTTTCTCTTGTATTCTGTTGTTGATAGTTGCATCTATGGCCCCTGATTTCTTCCCAAGGTTTTCTATCTCCAAAGTTGTCTTCCTTTGAGATTTCTTAGTTGTTTCTACTTCTGATTTTAGATCCTGGATGGTTTTGCTTAGCTCCTTCACTTGCTTGTTTGTGTTTTCCTGTAATTCTTTAAGAGATTTTTGTGTTTCCTCTTCCATGACCTCAGCCTGTTGACCAAAGATTTCCTGTATTTCTTTAAGTGATTTTTGTGTTTCCTCTTTATTGGCTTCTGTATTCTCCTGAACTTCTTTCAATGATTTTTGTGTTTCCCTTGTAAGGTCTTCTAACCTTTGATCCATTTTCTCTGGAATTTCTTTAAAAGATTTATTTATGTCCTTCATGATTTCCTGTAATAGCATCATGACCAGTGATTTTAAATCCAAATCTTGTTTTTCTGGTGTGTTGTGGTATTCAGGACATGCTGTTAATGGAGAATTGGGTTCAGATGCTGCCATATTGCCTTGATTTCAGTTAGTAACATTCCTGTGATTGCCTTTTGCCATCTAGTTCTCACTGGTGTTAGTTAGTCTTGTTATCAATGCTGGACTCACCAGTGTAAGCTGTCTCTTCCCAGCTGGTCTCCGGGTGCACAGCTGACATCCTGCACTGCCTGGAGACAGGGTGCTATGGCCCAGGCTGTTCCTGATCTAGAGGCAGAGACCAGAAGGCTCCTGCCAGAGTCCTCAGGACTGGATCCTCAGCTCTGCAGGGCGGGACTCACCAGAGCACACTGCCTCCTCCCAACTGGCCTCCAGGTGCACAGCTAGCCTCTTGCACAGCCTGGAGATGGGGCGCAGTAGCCCAGGCTATTCCCAATCCCTAAGCAGAGACTTGAAGGCTCTAGCCAGAGGCCTCAGGACTGGATCCTGTGGCCCAGTCTGTTCCTAAGCAGAGACCTGAAGGCTCCTTCCTGAGGCCTCAGTACTGGATCCTGTGGCCCAGGCTGTTCCAGATCCCAAAGCGGAGACCGGAAGGCTCCGTACACAGGCCTCAGGATTGGATCCTCTGCTCTGCAGGGCCGGAATCACCAGAGCATGCTGCCTCCTCCCAGTGGGCTTAACATTAATTCCTGAACTTAAGCATATTTGAGTCTATACTAGGCCTCACATTGGAGAAAAGATTCTAAATCACAGAATTCTGAGAAGGAAAATAGATGCTGGAATAAACTTGGACAAGGTTGTAAGTTAAACTGTAGAGCATGGTTGTACGGATTCATTAGTTAACTTTTCTACATTGGAAGTTAAACATATTAATAGATGGAAAGCGGCATCAATAAGTTTCTTAAGGAAACCTCTGGAACATCAATGTGTCTTATAAGTCCTCCTTTACCTTCAATTTAGAAAACCTCTTTTTTGTTCATCAACTACCTTGATCTTGGAATCTTCTAGGAAATTACATTATTGGTTTTTTGTTTATCTTTTTGTTTTCTGTTTGTTTTACTGAAAGTCAGACCCAGACCTGGACATTATGGGTTTTGTTCAACCTTCTGCTGCTGTTTCTCCTCCATCACCACCTTCCCCTCTCTTTCTCCTCCCCATACTCCTCCTTCTTCCTCTGCCCTTTCTTCCTCTTCTTCCTCTTCTTCTTCTCTCCCTCCTCCTCCTCTTCTTCTTCTCCCTCCTTCATCTTCCTCTTCTTTTGCTTCTGTCAATTATTTTCAGTTCTGGCATTGATTTCACAGTGTCCTGAGTTCTAAGCATGCACTATACCCTTGTGTTGCACACTTAATCCATGTCTTTAGTTTGAAATTACCACTTGTTTTTTTCTTATAAATTAATTTACCCAAGGAGCTTCTGTATGGTAGAAGCCCTGCTGCAGAAGAGGTGTTTGGGTTCCCAACACCAATCATACATAAACTACCTTTCTGTGCTCAGGAGAGTGATAGTCTTGCTTCAGTGTTTAACAATTCATATAGCTTAGCCAACCATTTTCAACCCTCCTCTGGCTGCATACTCACAAGCCTAGCTCCATACCAACTTTGTAGTAAACTACCTTTTTCTATTTCTTTATTTCATCTTCCTGCCGTTACTCCAACATGTCGCCGTCTACGAATCCACAAACATAGATTCTTACTAGTGGCCATGAACCCCTTTCAACTTTACTTAACCCAGTATTTTCATGCTCTAACTCTAGACCCATAGCTTTGGAGCCATCTTTCCATACTGTATTTAAACAACTCACCCATTAGCTTTACTTGCCATCATGTTGTACATTTCCTCCACTGTCCACGTCTAGAGAAAGCCAGATTGCCACAAAAGGCACACAACAAAAGAATTTATTATCAAGCTCAGGACAAATCCCAAAAAGAAAGAAAGATATGAATGAAGTTACAAGCCTTCCTATATCAGTGGCAACCAGTAGCTATGTAATTGGACTTCAGATCCATTCAATGGGAGGAAATCCATGTCTAGTACTGCAAACTTAGTTAAGTTCCTGAGAATAATGATGTCTTGGACCTTAGAAATTAATCTGCTACTTATACTTTTTTTGAATACATATAATTTCTTGCTATGTTCTATACCTTATTTTTATACCTGTAGATAAGTATAGCCACAAGACTTCATCAAATTAACTTCTTTTTACAGTATATGGAAGCTATCACAAAAAATTAAGATCAAACCCACAATTGGTCACAATGCAGAGATCAATGGATATTCGGGAGCCCAGCCTCAATGAATACAACTGTATCAGAGTTTCTTTATGTATTGCTCAGGGACATCACAGAAGAGAAGGCAGGAAGGTCATAAAATCCAGAATACCAGGAAGTCTGCTGTGAAACTGTCTCTCTATGCAATGGCTGTGTAACAAGTCTGGAAAAATAGCAATAAAAAGGTACATGTTTATGAGGAAGGAGAATGATTTCACTGGGTACTACTACTAGATTAAAAACTACATACAAGTGTTGACTATTGGAGAGGGACAACTAGCCTCTCCCAAAGAATGAGTCCCCAGTGAAGAGTAGTCATCTTTCATTGGGAAACCTTGCTTCTAAAGGTCAAAATCTACCATGGCCAGGTAGCACCAATGAGCTTTGTGCAAAATAGAGGAGTCCCCCTTTCCAGCTGGGCTTCTCTTTCTCTGATTCTGTCTAGGAAGCCTAACCCCCAATCTTCTACCCAAAGAAGGTCTAGTCCTTGGCCAACTTACAAGTTCAACTTCCTCTTTCTTGATAAGAACCCACCCATCAAGTACCCAGGATTCCTGGAATGCCTCTTTATACAAATGAGAAATTTGCATTATGTTAGGTAGCAGCCAAAGATTTTACATTCATCCAGAAAATCCCTTTCCACTCTCCAAGGTTCATAAAAAGCATTTGACTACCCTGAATAAAGTGTATATGCGCCAGCTGAATCATTGAAGATTGTCTAAGAGAGCTGTTTGGTTGAGTATGTCTTAAAGAGCTGTAATGCTAAAATCTTCAGAGAAGGCCTTTGCTCCTGGCACTCACTCCCAGATAAACAAGGATCCTACAAGCCCTATTTATTCCAGACTCTGATTCTTCCTTCCAGTCAGATGTGCAGTGGCTCCTGGACACCTGAGGGAGGAAATAGAGGGTACAGAAGCATAGCTGGTATCCAATACGCATGCCACAAGCATTGAAACTATATGCACTTAATACAAAACAAACAAGCAAAAAAAAAACAAACAAATATAAAACCAACAAATATGACAAAGAATCTATCAAGAGCAGGGTGCCATTGAGGGACGGAAGGGAGAAAGGGAGAGGGAAAGTGATATGATTTTATTTTAATTAAAATAATTTTTAAGATAGAAAAACAAAATATATGCAGGGTAGGAAGATAGGTAAATAGATGGGAACATTGGTGCACAAGCATGAGAACTTGAGATAAAATTCCTAGGACTCTTGTAAAAAGCAACTCTTCTCAATAATGTGAGAGGAGACAGGAGTGCTGAGACGATGCTTGATAACCTTAATTGTACTGTGAGAGAGACTGTCTAAATGGACAAAGCAATGAATGATAAAATCAGACACTGACATATCACCACTTGCCTCCATGTTCATGGGAATATGCACAATATATCTATCCTATACTAACACAGAGATGGAATTTTAAGAAAGACAAATCACACGAAACACATTACAAGTAAACTCAAGACAAGTCTCTGAGTTGCCTCGCCCTCCCACCTATCATTGAGCCATCAGTGAATAATGAAGGAATGCATAAAATGAGTAATAGGCAAATAACCATATCTTACTTCTAAAAATCAGTTATTCAAACTGGATAGGTTCATGTCAACTTGACACAAACTAAAGTCACTTGAGACGAGAGAACTTCAACTGAGAAAATTCCCCCCAAAAGAATAGACTGCAGGCAAACATACACTGATTTCTCAATTCATAATTCATGGGGGAGGTCCGAACTCAATGTGGTAGTGGTGCTGACAGTCCTGGACTCCATAAGAAAGACGTCTAAGCAAGTCATGTGGAGCAAGCCAATCAGAAGCACCCCACATGGCTCCCACATCAGTGCCTGCCTCCACGTTCCTGTCCTGCTTGAGTTCCTGCCTTGACATCCTTCAACTATGAACAGTGGAAGTTTAAGCTGAGTTAACCCTTTCCTCCACAAGTTGTGCTCACCATGGTGTTTCACCCTAACAATAGTAACCCTAAGATATTATTCTAGACTACTAACATACATTGATTAAATCTCTAGCCATCTTCCTTCACTTCATTTCTCTTATGTTCTTTTCTTCCTCTCTTACTTTTTTCCTTCCTTCCTTCCTTCCTTCCTTCCTTCCTTCCTTTCTTTCTTTCTTTCTTTCTTTCTTTCTTTCTTTCTTTCTTTCTTTCTTTCTTTCTTTCTTTCTTTCTTTCTTTCTTTCTTTCTTTCCTTTTTTTCCTTTGGATCATGAAAAGCCAACACCCTAAGAGGCCTTGACTACCAATTCCAAGCCCTCTGTGTGCTCTGTCTGTTGATGCTCTTGAAATCTTTCATGCCCTTTCTGAAACATTGCTTGATTAGATTCCTGCTGCATTTATTACACCATATGATAACCTTCTGCTGGCACTGTACCATTTTACCTTTCAGAAAAGCAGTACACAAGATAATGTACTTATTAGCAAATGTGCCTGCATGAGCCATCAATTGAATAAGATCTCCTGATCCCAGACTTTCCTGCTTTCTTCTTTATTGCCTTATCTCTTGGCCATCACTCTGGAAACCCTGGCAATGAAGAATGGCCTGCTGATCCATGTTAAAGCATGATATTTATAAATAATATATTAATAAAATATTTATAGTATAGAGAAAAATCAAGAAAATTTTGAATGAAGATGGCTTTTTTGGCTTGCCTTTTTAAAAATTGCATTGAAGGTGACAGATACATTAGAATGACATTATTTGCTTATTAATGAGAAAGAGTTTTTGTTGGAAAAGAAATTCTGTTGGGAAATAAGTGTGTAGTTAAAAGATTTTAACAGAAAGGATATAAGTGAAGTTGTGAATGTTATAAATTCATTAAAATGAACAACAAACAGGAATTTTAAAAGTTCAAATAAAATAGTGAAGAACCAGAATATCACTGAGGGAAGATCATATTAAGACATTCATATCTATCTATCTATCTATCTATCTATCTATCTAGCTAGCTAGCTAGCTAGCTAGCTATGTGTATAGTTTAAGAAAAGAAAAAATATTGAGAAAAAAGGAGAAATCAATCTTGACCAAGTTCAGAACTTTGTACCTTGTTAGAACATGCTAGATTGATTGAAAGGAGGAAAGAGAGAGATAATCTGTTAGCAGCTGCTTCCCAGGAAACTACTGGACACAGGAACCTGTGTAAGAAGCCTAAGGTATTAGAGTCAGATTCTCACTACTAGAGCTTTATTACCACAGCCCACTTTTGCCTTCATTCTCTCAACAAGAACAGACTCACCAACAGTGTCCAAGGCTCCGCTTGTGATAGAAGTGGGAGAGCAGGGAAAAATGGTCTCAAGAAAGTGAAAAGAGTTGGCTGTTTTGTAAATATACTAACTAGTTATTTCTTGCAAGCCAAGGGCATACTTTTGCTTTACTTAGAAAAACAAACCCATTTTTAAAAACTGAAGACTTAGAAATCCCAAAATAGAGAAAGCAACCTTATTATACTAAATGGCCCAGGATTAATCCCCAAAGATATTTGCTGTCTTAAATAGAAATGAATACTGAAGCCCACATATTTTCCTCAGGCAAATCTTTCCATTTCCCCAATGAATTTTAACTTGAAAGAACAGAGCTCTTTTGTCAGAATTGCTTTTTCTCTTTGTGGTAAATCCCTTCATAGGGTCTCATTATGAGAAATGATACATAAAATGCTTATGCTACAACACCTTGAAAAAATTATTCTTCATTGGATCTTAGGGGATGAAAGGTTAATGAATGATATTCTGGGTGTGGACAGTTCTCCTTATGATCAGCACAAACAATGAATACTTAAGAGATTGCAGCAAGTTTTTTCATATACCCAACTTCTTACAAGAGCTGGAGATACTTTCAAGGCATCAATCAGTAAAATGCTCAGGAGAGAATACTGTTTTATAGTTTAAAATATTTTTATCAATGTCATGTCCAAAATTCAGATTAGCACAATCACTTTTTCTTCCTTTGGTCTTTTTCTTATCTTCCATTAGTCCTATTTTTCCCTTTTTAATGAAATGTATCACCACCCCAAATAATTTCATCTTACTTAGTGTTCATTAATCTAGTCATCTAGTTTTCCCTCATGTGCAGCCCTCTGTAAAGTTTTAGGTCCTTTACATTTTACAATTTGAGGAGGCACATCTTAACCATAAAATGATACAAATGCTACACATTATTCCTTGACCATAAAATGATACAACTAATACACATTGTTCCTTGTTAGAATTTTGCAAAGCATTCCTTAATTATAAATATGCCAGCACAAGTGCTGATGTATCACATAGAGGAGACATTTTCTTTTGCCTGAAAATTTACTATGAATGCATAAACACCTTCAAGTATATAGTTATCTCCAGGAGTAATGATGATATTTGTTGGACATGAAATGTGTCAAGCAATCACTTTAATTTCCAGGAACTCCTGTAATAAAACACTAAAAATATTCCTAGCTAACAATATCATAAACATAATGTGTCATTCAATAGAGTGAAAATCTAAAAGGGTCTAATGTCCTGTAGCTGAGAAGGTATTATTATGGTGTAATAATTTATTTCTTAATAGAGACACTATGTGGAAAATCCCTTTATTAATTCATATGATTTTTGTTGCATTCCTTAATTCATACTATCCATCTTCATGTTGAACTACAACAAGTGCAAACCTAGTTCACTATACATGAGATCCCTTTGAATAACATTTCTAACTTCTTTTTCATAATTAAAGAACCATGGAGGTTACATTCGTCCTACCACAGCTTCCAAAATAAAGTTTCCATTTTTAAGTTATTTTATTAGCAACTTTGACTCTATGTTTGATATACATCAAAACAAACTCTGTAAGACAGCCAAAGCTTCAGAATTCAGTACTGTAAGAAAGGGCATGGGAGATTTTACAAAACATAAAGAAAAACAACTCTTGCTAAGTCTTTGTTCTTTCTTTGAAATAGGTCATTAAAAGTTTCATTCATGGAATCCAATTTGTACAGAGGCTGTCCACTAGAGACTTGTATACCTACCAGTGATTACATCCTCAAAAAACAATGGTGTCTCCTTTCCCAGCAAGTAGTAGCTTCTAGTAGTTCCTCAGTAAGGCATGGGGCCTGGTGTGTATCTCCCTCAACTATTTTTGCTGAATCAACCTTATGTAGTTTATTACAGATGCTATGACTTCATGAATGCAATTGCCATGTCATATTCAAAATATAGACTTCCATATCAAAAAAAAAATAAATGGACATGAAGTAGAAAAGGGTAAATGTTTGGGCTATTTGGAGAATGAAATGGGGTGCTAATAGGATCATGTACAATGTAAGAAAATTTCAACACTAAATGTACAAAAAAAAGTTTCATTCAAGTGGTACACACTACAACTGTGTGTGTGCATGCGCGCGCACACACACACACACACAGGACAAAATATTCTTATCCTTGAAATTAGGGAGACATCTTGAATAAACAAAGAAAAGAATTCTTCCCATGTTTCTTTGGGATTATCTACACTAAATGATATTCTTTGTCCCACTATACTTCATGACTTTGTACTCATATCAGGACTGGCAATATACATATACAACTTTCACTGTTTCTTTGTACCCATTTCTGAAGTTTCCAATACTATTCACAATTTATAATAAATATTATTTATAATAAACAATATTGCTATCCCTTTATCTACTAATATTTCTTATAGCCAGCATGCATAAACATTTCCTAACAATTCATTTTTTAAATATTCACAAGATTCAAAGATCAGGCATTGTGCGTCTTTGAGATCCATTACTTGTCATCAAAAACAACTAAGGATAATGTCAAGGTATAGGGAGAATATTCATGTTTCCTCAGCAATAAAATGCTTATACTACATCATACCTTATTGGTGGATATAACTGCACATGAAAGTCAAATTGTCTCCAGGCCAAGGATACCTATAGAAAGATGGATTTCAGTTCAACTTGCAACCTTGTTAAATTCATTTGTAACATTGGGAATTCTATTGTAGTATTCCTTATTTTTGTCAGTTATAAAATAAAGTACCCATCAAATACTGTCTTTTCTGTTGACTTTATGCACTAAAATAATCTTTGGTAACTATAGTTAATTTTATAACCTATCTCATTTAGAAAGAAAAATAAACAATTATTGCCAGCTTTGTGATTGGGCTTATTCTCCCTGGACATGTCGTTCTCTTTAATGTGCCCCTCAGATACCATGGTAGCAGCAAAATAATTAACCATGAGCATTAGGTATAGGAGTCCCATTGTAAAAAGGATCACTTGGGGATAGACAACACACATGTTTTGATAAATTGCCCTTTTTTTCTTCTTCTTTCTTTTTTTTTGGGGGGGGGGAGTAATGTTCTTCATCAGTAACAATAAAAACTGCTTTGTTAAAGCATGCATGGGAGCTATACTTATCCATGAATATAAGAATAAATATTTAGATATTTAGAATATAGTTTGGGGTTATTATTCTGGTTAAATAATATGAAAGTGGTAGGTTCTCCTCCAAGATTCATAGTTTCTCTAAGCCTAGTGTTTTGTCTGTGTATGTGTGTGTGTGTGTGTGTGTGTGTATGTGTGTGTGTGTATGTGTGTGTGTATGTGTGTGTGTGTATGTGTGTGTATGTGTGTGTGTGTGTATGTATGTGTGTGTGTGTGTGTGTGCGTGTGTATAGAAAAATAATTAAAGATAAGGATTTTAAAGTATACACAGCAGTGGTAAACTGCACTCCATTTTCTGGCCTAAACTTCCATCTATGTTCCCAGAGGCCCTCTATCACCAGGGATCCCATATAAAATACCCGCCCCCCCCCACCATCTGCTTGCCAAGTTCCCTTTAAATCACACCCAAAAAATGGAAAACTGTCCCCTGTCCCCAGTCCCCTATGCTTTCCCAGAGGCCTGCTGGCATGAGAGACAACTAGGTAAGATCTTACCCTAAGCCCTGGTCTACTAAGTTGCCCTCAAGTAGACTCAATAGCAGTAAACTGCCCACGGTCTCCTGTGCTCCATCTCCAAGCCCAACTTTGCCTGTTTCCCCAGAGGCCATTCTGGTACCAGGGACCTCAGGCCAAGCAGGGTTGTACCCAAATTCCTGAGGCCATGCAGGCAGCAAATATCTTGGAGGGATCTCACTACTGGTGCTGAAGACTGCTAATCATCAGAAATCCAGGCAACTTGTAAAATAAGACAGGGAGAAAACAGATATCAAGAGGGGAGTACAGAAAATAACCATCCAAGAAAGAAAAACTCAGGTATCAGCACCTAGATGTAAAATAACCTCCAAACCCAGATAGCTAAAGGCCAACCAAAGAATACAAATAATTTCTGGTTTCGAACATACTAAGCATTTGATACATGAAATAAATCTTTGTTCTTACTAACAGAGTAAATTATTTTGTTAACTGTCAGACATTGGATATTAAGAATAATGTATAACTTTATGAGTTTTTTTCTTTTGTTTTTAAGGAAGCCCCAAATTGATTTCTGAATGTACTAAACCAATTTATACTCTCTCCAGCAATGTGTAAAGTTGTCTTTGTTCAATATCCTCCCCAGTATTCTATATTATTTATTTTCTTTTTTATTGAACATAATCTTTATTTAAATATTAAATGCTAAAACCTTTCCCAGTTTCCCCACTCCCCAAAATTTACATTTTTACTGAAATAAGACAGAATTGTGAGTTACCATGCATTTGCATGTTTCTGATAGCTAGTGAAATTGAACATTTTTTCTTGTTTTTTGACCATTCATAATTTATCCTTCAAGAAGAGGTCAATTCATACCTCATATATTAATTGAGTTGTCTGACTTATTGTTATTTATTACTTGAATTCTTTGTTAATATAAGATTAGATTGGACACTATGATTTCTAAGAATGAAAATAATAACAATTCACCATCTATTATCACTCTAGTAATTATCCTTCTTTCACTTCATGGAGAGATTAATGAAATGTAGCAAATCAGATCTGTTAGAAAGAAAGGTCCTTATTTTGAAATTTTAATGTATGTCTCAATACGAATTCAAAATACACTAAAGTTTAGTTCAGCCATTTACAAGGCTATGATTCTTTTCTAATAATTTCCAGGTATCTCTCTCTTTTTTAATGTCATAGCTTTCTTTTTTATATATTTTTATTTTCTAAATTCTTTGTTTACATTCGAAAAGATTTCCCCTTTCCCAGTTCCCTCCCCCCCCCATACGTCCCATAAGTCCTCTTCTCTCCATCCATTCTCCTATCTTTCCCCCTCCCTTTTCTCTGTCCTGGTACTCCCCTACAATGCTGGATCAAGCCTTTCCAGGATTAGGAGCCTCTTCTTCCTTCTTCATGGGAATCATTTGATATGCTAATTGTATCTTTAGTATTCAGAGCTTCAGGGCTAATTAATATCCATTATCAAAGATTGCATTCCATGTGTATTCTTTTGTGATGGCATTACCTCGCTTAGGATGATATTTTCCAGTTCCATCCATTTGCCTAAAAAATTCATGAATTCATTGTTTTTAATTGCTGAATAGTACTCCATTGTGTATATATACCACATTTTCTGTATCCATTTCTCCATTGAGGGATATCTGGGTTCTTTCCAGCTTCTGGCTATTATAAATAAGGCTGCTATGAGCATAGTGGAGCATATGTCCTTATTGCATGCTGGGGAATCCTCTCAGTATATGCCCAGGAGAGGTATAGCAGGGTCCTCCGGAAGTGTCATGCCCAGTTTGCTTAGGAACCACCAGACTGGTTTCCAGAGTGGTTGTACCATCTTACAATCCCACCGGTAGTGAAGTAGTGTTCCTCTTTCTCCACATCCTCACCAACACCTGCTGTCTCCTGAGATTTTAACCTTAGCCATTCTGACTGGTGTGAGGTTATGCTCTAAGATCAAGAATTGACAAATGGGATCTCACAAAATTAAAATGTTTCTGTAAGGCAAAGGACACTGTCAAAAGGACAAAATGGCAACCAACAAATTGGGAAAAGATCTTTACCCACCCTACATCCGATAGAGGGCTAATATCCAATATATACAAAGAACTCAAGAAGTTAGACCCCAGGGAACCAAATAACCCTATTAAAAATGGGATACAGAGCAAAACAAAGAATTTTCATCTGAAGAAATTAGGATGGCCGAGAAGCACCTTAAGAAGTGCTCAACATCATTAGTCATTGGGGAAATACAAATCCAGGTATCTCTTAATAACAAAGGACAAAACGACAAGCCATGGGAAAAGAATAAGGTATTGTTAGCTTCCTCTATTGTAGCAATATCTGAAAGATGCTACGGGATTAAATTGTAAAATGTTTTAATTATGGATCCAGGTTTTCTTTTTGACGTTTACTTTAAGATAAGATAGGTTGTAATTTACTGTTGCAAAGAAGTTAAATACATGAAAAAGCAGAAAAAGAATAATGTGGAAGAAAAGAAGGGGGATGAGGAAGAGGAGGAGGAAGAGGAGGAGGAAAAGGAGGAGGAAGTGGTAGGAGTAAGAGCTACGCAATGATTGCACTGTCGTAGCCAACCTAATATGGCTATCATTCATGAGACAAACATTTTAGTCCCTTTGATTTTTTTCTGCTTTCTTATAGGTCTACTTCTGTGATACTGGAATTTTACCATCCTTCCTAACAGACTTTATTCTGTGATCTAGCATGCCTCCTTTATTTTTCAGTTCTTCTTTAAAGTGGATGCTACATACTGCTTCTACATTGGACTACAGGATTTCTGAAGAATTCATTTGCAGTACAGAAAGATGGCTATATATACAAAAATGCTTTATCAGTTGACATGCTAATTTCTTCCTTGTCAGAGTTTTCAAGCTAGACATTTCCATAGGCAACAGACCTCTTTCAGGTCCAATTTACAGAAGGCTGCAAATAGCTGTCAACTTGAGCTTCAGTCAGTAGCCACTATTCTTGAAGGTTAATAGAGAAGGAGACTCCTAGTTATACATGAGGAGCAACTGATTTCATTCAGACATGATCTATTATTATGCCATACACTCAGAGATATAAGGACTTCTCTTGATTTTGTCCACAGATCAATAATTGGGATAATTCACCCACCGACTTACATGATTAGAACTTTAAACTTGAAGAAGATAACTTGTGCTCTAAAAGAAAATGTAAGCAAAAGGGAAAATCTAATAACTTTCTACATCCTTCATGAAGTAAATACAGTTGAATCTTATTCATAAAATTACAATAAGCTTGTGGCAGTAACACTATACAATACTAGACAAAAATTATAGAAGACAGTGTTTACTTGTAATTGTCCAGGAAAATGAGGAACAAATATACAAAATATTTTTTATAATAACAAATGGTGGTAGATGAAATTAAGGAAAATAACACATGGTTTTCAGTTGATATATGTAATAGAATTCTTGTATTTTTTTACACAAGGCCCCAGGTTCAATCTCCTTTCAAAATAGAGAGATAGAAGGAAAGAGATAGGAGGAAATAAAGAAAAAAGGTAAAGGAAAGAAGAATAGAGGAGCAGAGGAAAAAAGAAGAGGGGAGGAAAGATTGGAGTAGGGGAGATGAAAGGGAAGGTAGGGGAGGTGAAGAAAGGGAAGACTAATTTACTCAATATCTTCAAAACGTGATTATTCTTTGAGAGAAGTCAATTAAACCCTAGGAGACAGAACAAAGTGAACCAATGAGTCTTGAACAAGTAAAAATAAAAATAAAAGTATAAATGCCTGAAGGAAATGAGGATAAAGCTATGACAAGTGGGTCCAAAATAAGTCATACCTAAACATTAAGTTAAGTTTACCTAGAATGTGAATTTAACTGTTTCATATTGGTGGCAATTTGGGCCACCAACGATTTGAGCCTACGGATGACAAACTTGTTGCTCTACTGCGTCAGCAAATAGTTGTCAAACTGTAATGGACTGTAAAATAGTATATATCTACTTTACAAGAAACTATACTACGGTAATGAGAATGTTTAAAAACATTTTTTTTTTTAGATTGTAATGTAATTACATCTATCCCACCTTTTCTTTCCTCCCTTCAAACTCTCCCACATACCCCTCTTGGATCTTCTCAAACTCATGGCCTCTTCCTTCATGAATTGTTGTTGCCTGCATATGTGCGTGTGTGTGTGTGTGTGTGTGTGTGTGTGTGTGTGTGTGTGTGTGTGTATAAAGCTTACTTAGTCCATATAATAATACCTGTATATAGGTTATAGGTTATCAGGGGTAGTCACTTGGCATTAGATAATCAATTTTCTCCAAGAAAGACTATTTTTTTCACTGTTGACATTCCTCAGTTGTTTTGCATAAGGTTGAGGCCTCCTGTTTTTGTTTTTTGTTTTCTTATCTCAGAAAAATATAGTATTTATCCCTCTTCAAGAAACTTTCTTTTTCAGCAGACAGAGACTGTTACAGAAGGTTACAATATTACTATAGTTAAAACTCAGAGAACAAGAAACTGTGAGATATTCTGTCAGTGATAGATCTACACCACAATTCCTGCTCCCAAGCCTCAAGGAACATTATGAAGAAGGTGTGTAAGTTAGGAGACCAGGAACTCTCCTGTGAGATTGTGTGTCTAGTTATGACATGAAAATGTCCCTAAAAATCTTAATAGAACAACTGGCTGAAGAGGATTGGAATGATTTACAAAAAACAGTTGACATCTCAGGATAAATGGGAGAAATGTCAGGGAGTCCCACCTAAAACAAAAACCTGCAAGAAACTAACTAGCAAGTTCTTGGAAAGGGAGAATAGGTCTTCCTCAGGAATGAGCTCACTGATTGGTTTCAATATCACGTAGTCAGCCCTAGGGTAACATACACATGCAAGCAACCCTGAAGGAAATCAATAGGATATATTTTTATGTTTGCTCATTTTTATGTATATGTAACATATATAGCTTTTTTTAAACCAAGAATTCATGATTAAGTGACTTTAATACAGGCATACTGTTAAGTACCCAGCAGCTATAGACATTTTCACACATACTTATTTAAAGTGTGTTCAACTGATAAGTCTACCTTTATTTATCCTTTACTCCCTCTAAGGAGAAATACATATGGCTTGTAGGTATTGTGTGGCAGTTGATATTTGCGGTACATTAGAGAAATGTATTTTATTTTGTCTCTTTCCTTGTGTAACTTTATGATATTTTATCAAGTGAATTTTATATGTCTTTTGACAAATATAACTTTAAACAAAGGAAAAGAGAAGACATCAGAGGAGTAGGAGGAAATAGTGAGGAGGACTGATCCATTATGCTTTAATTAAATACAAAGGCCAATTAATTATAGCCATTAGCACGTTTCAGAATAATGTAAGTTTTATGTTCCAAAATTCTTCTGACATCACATGTAATTTTGAAAATAAAGGATAATTTATAGAATCCTTTGTAATGATGAATCAGGACACACACAAACTTGGATAATGAAAATTATATATCATTGTGCAGTTTAAATAGAATGTGTTCTCTGAGAGGAATGAGGAGCAGATGAGTTAACTTGGATTTTAGCCTAGTGAAGGTGTTTGATTACTCAAATCTTACCTACAATCTGTAGTAGAAACCATCTCCAATATGAGTGCTGGCAAATCTCACAGTCTTCCTTCCTGGTTAGATAATGGTTGAAATGATGTGTAAGAGACAGTCCTTTAATGAATACCCCCTAGATCATTCATTCTGTTATGAAGCAAAATCTGCTATTCATGTATAAAAACACTGAGAGATGGAACTGATTCATCTTTGTAACTATGCTCTCAATGTATCTCCTTATACAACACCTTTCTTCAGGAAGCACTTGTTAGACTAGTTTGTATATTTTTCTAAGCTAAGTTACAGCACCCTAACTTCCAGAGGCTACACCTTAAATGTGATTCTGAGGGTGTTTCAATGTAGAATACTGACAGTGCAGAGACTGGAAAGTTCTTTTCAAGGGGTTGTTCTGAGGCTGCCAACTTGGCAGTTAAAAGGAACACGTAGGACCTAATGTTTCCTGATCTGTTGGGAACCACATAGCTATGGCCCTGTAAGTTACATTTACTTGAAGCCCAAAAGATCTATGGAAACCACTTTTTTCTCCATTCCTCAATTACTAAAGAACAGAAAACATTGGGTCTTAACCCTATAATCTTTTAACTAATTTCTGTGTGTCTTTTTAGGTACATTTTTAATTCTATGTTCTCATATATCTAGACAGAAGAAACTTGGCATTAGTGATTATTATATCCTTATAGTATTATAAAATGTCTAACCCTTAGTACATTCTCAATTAATTGTAAAGCAATACACATTCAATGAATACATATTTGAATTCATTGTACAATGAGTACATTTACTGTCCCTGGTATCCTGGCATATGATCAAGAGACAGATTCCTTACGAGAAGTGGGAACAAAGAGACACATATGTATCTAAAGTTGACAGTTCCTACATACAGAGGGTGATCATCTGGAGTAAAAGATAGAAGGTTATAATCAGAAAATCTCTAAGAGGTTGATTAGCAGTAGACAGAGACGAAAGGCATTTCTATAAGAAGCTTCTTAAATCCTTTGAGGAAAATTTTGTCTGTTATCATAGGTAATTCAGTTGAAGTCTGGAAAACAAGTTCTTATCCCTTAATTGTAACTTTTCTCTTAAAATAAGTAATAATATTGATTATAAAATTAAACAACATTTGAAAACTGGGCTGTTTTATATACGAAACATTGGCCAATTGTTCCTTGCTATATATAGGGCTTGGCTTTGACGGTGCTGGAATGATGTCAGGGAGGAAGAGGTTGCTGTTAAAGATGATGTTATTGGTACCCTCAGTAGTTGCAAATATACTTAAGCTTCTGATCTAGAATTACATTGCATTGCTACTGAAAATTGTTTCAGAACATTTGCTTTTCTGTTGTGCTTATTTTATTCTATCATTAAGTTCAGATTTAGAAGTCCCCCTAGTGTCTTTATCTAGGCACCCCTTACCCTCTCCACCTCTACCCTCTCCACCCCTTCCCACTCCACCACTTTCCTTTGCTCCCGTGTTTTACCTGCCATCTGGAACCACTTCCCTGCCTCTCTGGACTTAATTGACTCTTTTCAAATCGCATCTCCAGCGGCCTGCCCATCAGCCTTATGGCTCCTAACCTTAAAGAAACAATCGACCTCCTTTCCTAGAGCCTTGCCATTTTCCACTGTTACGGTTCTTCTTTTCCCAGCCAGCCTCTGGGCTCTTCTCTACTGAAGTGGCTATTGGCAATGTGTGTGCACTACTTGTTCCATTTTTCCAGGCTAGATGAGGAAGCGGCATGCATTGTTTCTGATACACGTGTGCATGCGTCCAAAGCCACACAGAGTGTGTTTAATTGTGTCGCATCTTATATAACCAGAATGGATCGCTCAAGTAAAACCCATTAAGGAAAAATGACTCTCCAAGGAGTTAGAATATTGTACTACGGTGGCTTCCTCTTGGTCAGGAAGCCAATCAGCAGTTCCTGGCTTCTTAATTGACTTTAAAAGCTCTGATCTTAATTTATCTGAAAATGTGTGCAAACCTAAGAGAAACATTCAGATTCTACTAACAGCCTCAGAACTCCTCTTCAAATTCGACATGAAATATTAAATTTAATAATAAAAATTACGAATAAAAATCAGCAGAATCAATTTGTCCCTTGTAACTCAAATCAAATGACAGAGTTAAAATGTAAGCTTATCTGCATTTATCTTCAATTTGCAATAGAAAATATTTTTCTTTGAATTTGCCATGGAAATGCACTGTATTTTTAGTCAGGTTTTGTTTATTGGTAGACATGAGGTTTAAGTAGTACCATAGTAGTAATCAGAGAGTAAGGGTATGATATTTATGAAGCTTTAATATGGAAATATATTTTAGTCAATACAGAAATTAAATAATTATAATATCAACTTTAACCCATGGAGAGCACATATTAAAGATTACATAATCTTAGTTATCTGGACTACCACAGCAAAGTAGCCCAGTGAGAGGCACTTACAAACATGAGACTTTTAAGAGTATGCAAAATCCAAGATCAAGGAGACAGGAGGTTTTGTGTTTAGTGAAGGTTCCTTTCTCGGTCCACAGAAGTTCCTTATGTCCTCCTGTGGAAAGGGGCCCTGCAGTCTTGTGGCACTTTCATTATGAGCCACCACCCCCACGGACCGGCCTCGGGATCTTAACACACCTGAAACACCACATCATCTCCTGAATGCAAAGTGACAATTCAGTTCCTGCAAACAAGTATGGTAAGCATTAAAATATCCAGACAGTTGGAAATGGTGTGCAACTGAAATTATATCATAGAGCATCTGTGGTTTCAGTGCTCTATGAAGAGCGCTCAGCTGACAGTTTTGTGAGAGCATCTAGGAACAGTGAAATATGACTCATACGATGACTGATTACAGCCTGACACGGTCTGCACTGTTGGAAGGTAAGCTAAGCGATTAGCTCCTTAGGAGTGGATCTCAATCTTCTTGCTTCATCAAAGTAGATAAATCAGTCCTGACCAGAATATGAGAATAGCTATGAATCGATAAAATTTCAGTTTTATTTACATTTTCAGTTTTTCTTTCTTTTTTAAAAATAACCCAAAATCTCTTATGTTTTCAACTTTAGGTTATATGCTCATGGATTTGTTTTGATAAACAAAGAAAGTCAAGGGAGAAATGTGAGTACATTTCTATTATTTATTACTGATTTATGTATCAGTACCAACTGCCAATCACTATTGCTAGTGACTAGAAATTCCTAGATCGTCTTGCCAACTTTGAACAAATAGTAGTCGATTCTTGGACAAATGGATGGATCTGGAGAACATCATACTAAGTGAGGCAACCTAGTCTCAAAACATCAATCACGGTATGCACTCACTGATAAGTGGATATTAGCCTAGAAATGTGGAATACCCAAAACATAATCCACATATTAAATGATGTCCAAGAGGAACAGAGGAGTGGTCACTGGTTCTGAAAGACGTAGTGCAGCAGTATAGGAGAATTCCAGAACAGGGAAGTGGGAAGGAGTAGATTGGGGAACAGGGGGAGGGAAGAGGGCTTATGGGACTTTCAGGGAGTGGGGAGCCAGAAAAGGGGAAATCATTTGAAATGTAAATAAAAATATATCTAATTAAAAAAGAAAATATTGATGGATTACTGTGAATGAATCCAAGGAACCTATAAACATGATCTGCCAAGATTTTCAAAATCTTACGCCCCTTTAATTTGAGGTTCTGGATTATGTATTTTAAGATCAATTTGTCAAGCAAAATTTACCACAAACCAGTTTCCAGCTGCTCCTTAGTGATTGCTCAGCTAGTTTCTCTCTGAAACCAGATATTGAATAAACATTCTGGAAAGATATAGTGAAGTGCTACTTAGCATCCACCAGATTCTTTGATTCTGGTCTTTCTGTTTTCTTATTTACTATAATGCCTTTTGTCCTATATCTGTCGTTTACAAAGAGAAAGAAATATATTTTTGTTAGGATAGTTCTTTATGCAAGATGGGTTCAATCTTACCTGTCAATACTTGCTCTCTCTGTGATAGAAATATTTTCTTTTTTTTCCATCCCTTGTCCTTTTGCCTTTTGCTTTTTGGCTTGTTACAGGATAACACAGAGTCGTAGCACAAGCTTTTAGCACAGCAAAATAGATGCTGCCAATCTGTGTAATTCCACCTGCTCAGCTCTGGACTCTGGGTGCTCCTGACTGCAGGACTGTCTGTCAAGGGGTCCTGATATGTGCCACTTGTGCTCTCTGAGTATAATGAAAATGTTCTTTGTCTGGCTTTAGGTTGCTGTGTGAAGTAGAAACAGTGCATGAAGCTAGATAAAAGGAAAGCAACCAAAGCCAGAAGATATGCCTTTTCAGCTTCTGAGACATCAGTATTCAATCAAGCCATTTAGAACCTTGCTTTTCATTCCAAATTTATGATAGATTTCACACAAATAAATGACTGTCCTGACAAGACCCTCTGAGGTATTGAACCATTATTTATAATTATTGTTTGAGTGTTTGTATTTTAAACTGGAGCTCTATTTGGACTTGCAAAACTACTTTCAAAGGATTTTGCTTAATTAATTACATTTGTGTTTGTATGGAACTGAAATTATAAAGAATGTTTAAACTATAAAAACTAAAGATAGAAAAATAGGTAATGGAAGTTAGGCATAATTGATGTTTTTAAATTTCAGTAAATGGAAATGATGAGTGTTAGCAGGACAAAGATTATTTTGAGGAGATTTATTTTTTTTTGTAAACCATTCGCATGTAGAAAAGAAACCTGTCACGTGTAAAAAAAAAAAGCTATTTGTCGTTTTAGTTATTTGTTAGTTACATGGGCTTAGTGTACTCAATTTGCATGTCAGAGTTAAACTGATAAATAAAAGCCATTAGGCCCTTTTATTAGTGAGTTACGGAAACAAAATATTGTCTTACAAAAGCAACTTAAGGCAGGAAGAGTTTTGGTTTAGTTTGGTTTTGATTTTTGTTATACTTTTTGTTTTGTTTGAGGTTTCAGGGAAAGGGTAGATTGTAGCTTACAAATATGTTCCATCAGGACAGGAAGTGTCTGAGAAAGAGTCAGGACAAGTAGCTCACTTACAATCATTCCAGAAAAATAAATCTAACCAAGGAGGTTGAAGGCTTGCCTAATGAAAACTTTAAAACACTGAAAAAATTAAAAAATATGTTCACAAATACAAAGCACTTCATGGTCACGAATTGACAGAAGTATTCATTTGAAATGGATTGTTTATTTGAAAACAGAGCTGATTCAAAATAGATAAAATCAATCCTAATCAAAATGAGCAGTGTATCACAAACCCCGGTGATTCAGGTTAAACCTACAAAGACATGGCACGAAAAATAGAATGATATTGGCACAAAAAATAGACATGTAGATCAATGGAATAGATGATCCAACACATGCACACACACACACACACACACACAAATGCACAACATATATGCATGTGCACACACACACACACACACACACACACACACAATCCCTTCTAAGAGTCAGAGAAGCCTTTCTCAGTCAGGTTCTTGACAGGGGTCTTAATATCTAGAAACTATAAGTAACTCCAAAAACTTAAATGCCAAATGCATAGGTTATCCATACATAAAACTTACAAATAAAGTGAACAGACAGCTCTCTGAAGAATATATAAAAATATGCAATAAATATACCAAACACATAGAAAATTCTAAAGCATCAGAGAAGCACAAATTAAGACTACATTGGAATTATAACTGAAGCAGGTCATAGTGGCCATCACACAGAACACAAGTGAGAAATGCTGGTGAGCATGTGGGAAAGTGGACCCATTGTACACTGCTGCATGGAATGTAGACTACTGCAGTAACTGTAATACATAACCCAGAACACCTAGAAACCAAAGTGTGTGTGTGGTGTAGTAATGGAATCACCTTAAGAGTCATCTTTCTACCTGTGTGTATATACCCAAAGAAATCGAGCTCAGCATGCCAAAGACAGACTTCTGCATTTGTGTGTAACACTGCACTATATCCATTGGTCAAACTCTGAAAGCAGCCTTATTGTCCATCAACAGATGAATGAATAAAGAAAAGATAAAGAAAAGTTCTCTCTCTCTCTCTCTCTCTCTCTCTCTCTCTCTCTCTCTCTCTCTCTCTCTCTCTCTCTCTCTCTCTCCATAGATATGGGTAAAACAAAACAAAACAAAATTTATGTTCTTTTTTTAAAAAAAAATTTTTTTTATCTTATTCCAGTCTTGCTGTGTCATCTATTAAGGCTTCCAACTACAGAGCTCAGGCTGAGTTAAGACTCCTCATCCTATCAACGTCAGCCTATCAACTGTTGGGTTTCCAAGTGTGTGTGAGCCAACAGACTAGGCTAGCACTATTGTTTGGCTTTTATTTTGTTTATCATTGGTGACCGTAATATATACTATTAAAACTCTTATCATATTTCTTGCTATTGTTCCATTCCTAGTAAACTGAATTTGATTGCTTAAAACCTCCATTTTAATTTTGAGACCAAAATGATTCCCTTTTAAAGGAGAAACTAATAAATTTGCAGAAAACTAAATAGGCCATCACTTTTTAATAGAGTACTATGTTTAATCTTAAATTTATACATATGAAGTAGTTATTGCTAATTAAAACATTAATTGCTCAGATTCTTTGCCCACTTTTTAATAAAATTTTTATTGTACATTATAAAAAGTATTTGTATATGTTGAAAAAGTTGAGACTGGGAGCGCACAGCTTGCTCCAGCGGCATGGAGCTTAGGTTCCAGTCCTGAGGCCTCTGGCAGGAGCCCTCAGAGATCTAGATCAGCCTGGGCCACAACACCACATCTCCAGGTCCTGCAAGAGGCAAGAGGGGCATCCTGGAGGCCGGCTGGGAGGAGTCAGTGTGCTCTGGTGAGTCCAGCAGGACCCTGCGGGAGCCTTCAGGTATCTGCTTCGGGATCTGAACAGCCTGGGCCTCAGCACTCTGTCTTCAGGAACTGCAAGAGACCTGGTGTGCACCTGGAAGCAGACTGGGAACTCACAGCTTGCTCCAGCAGCACGGAGCTTAGGTTCCAGTCCTGAGGCCTCTGGCAGGAGCCCTCAGATCTCCGCTTCAGGATCCAGAACAGCCTGGGCTGCAACACCACATCTCCAGGTCCTGCAACAGGCAAGAGGGGCATCCCAGAGGCCGGCTGGGAGGAGTCAGTGTGCTCTGGTGAGTCCAGTAGGCCCCCTGGCAGGAGCCTTCAGGTGTCTGCTTCGGGATCTGAACAGCCTGGGCCACAGCACTCTGTCTCTAGGAAGTGCAAGAGACCTGGTGTGTGCCCGGAAGCAGACTGGGAGCACATAGCTTGCTTGGGCAGCACGGAGCTTAGGTTCCAGTCCTGAGGCCTATGGCAGGAGCCATCAGATCTCCGCTTCAGGATCCAGAACAGCCTGGGCTGCAACACCACATCTCCAGGTCCTGTAAGAAGCAAGAGGGGCATCCCGGAGGCTGGCTGGGAGGAGTCAGTGTGCTCTGGTGAGTCCAGCAGGCCCCAGCAGGAGACTTCAGATATCTGCTTCGGGATCTGAACATCCTGGGCCACAGCACCCTGTCTCCAGGCAGTGCAGGAGGTCAGCTGTGCACCAGAGGCCACCTGGGAAGAGGCAGCTTGAACTGGTGAGTCCAGCATTGACAAGACCAACTAACACCAGTGAGAACTAGATAGCAAAAGGCAAAGGCAGGAACGTCACTAACAGAAATCAAGGCAATATGGCAGCATCTGAACCCAATTCTCCTTTAACAGCATGTCCTGAATACCTCATCACACCAGTACAACAAGATTTGGATTTAAAATCACTGGTCATGATGCTGGTACATGAACACATATAGGATATACTTAAGGGAATTCAGGAGAAAATGGATCAAAAGTTAGAAGCCCTTACAAGGGAAACACAAAAATCATTGAAAGAAATTCAGGAGAATATGGAAGCCAATAAGGAGGAAACACAAAAATCACTTAAAGAAATACAGGAGAACTGTGGTCAACAGACTGAGTCATGAAAGAGGAAACACAAAAATCTCTTAAAGAATTACAGGAAAGCACAAACAAGCAAGTGATGGAGCTAAGCAAAACCTTCCAGGATATAAAATCAGAAGTAGAAACAACTAAGAAAACTCAAAGGGAGACAACTTTGGTGATAGAAAACCTTGGGAAGAAATCAGGTGACATAGATGCAAATATCAACAACAGAATACAAGAAATAGAAGAAAGAATCTCAGATGCTGAAGATACCATAGAAACCATGGACTCAACAGTTAAAGAAAATGCAAAATGCAAAAAGCTTGTAACCCAAAATATCCAGGAAATCCAGGACACAATGAAAAGACCAAACCTAAGGATTATAGACATAGATGAGAGTGAAGACTTACAACTTAAAGGGCCAGCAAATATCTTCAATAAAATTATGAAAGAAAACTTCCCTAACCTAAAGAGAGGGATGCTCATGAATATACAAGAAGCCTACAGAACTCCAAACAGACTGGACCAGAACAGAAATACCTCCTGTCACATAATAATCAAAACCCCAAATGTACTAAACAAAGAAAGAATATTAAAGGCAGTAAGAGAAAAAGGCCAAGTAACATATAAAGGAAGACCTATCAGAATCACAGCAGACTTTTCACCTGAGACTATGAAAGCTAGAAGATCCTGGGCAGATCTCATGCAGACTCTAAGAGAACACAAATGCCAGCCAAAACTGCTATACCCAGCAAAACTCTCAAACACAATAGATGGAGAAACTAAGATATTCCATGACAAAACCAAGTTTACCCAATATCTATCGACAAATCCAGCCCTACAAAGGATAATAGGAGGAAAACACCAATACAAGGAGGGAAACTTCACCCTGGAAAATGCAAGATAGTAACCTTCTCTCATCAAACCCAAAAGAAGTTAAGCGATCTAATTTAAAAAATAACATCAAAAATGACAGGAAGTAACAATCACTATTCCTTAATATCTCTTAACATCAATGGACTCAGTGCCCCAATAAAAAGACATGACTAACCGACTGGATACGTAAACAGGACCGTACATTTTGCTGCTTACAGGAAACACACCTCAGGGTGAAAGACAAACACTTCATTAGAGTAAAAGGCTGGAAGACATTTTTACAAGGAAATGGTCTCAGGAAACAAGCTGGAGTAGCCATTCTAATATCAGATAAAATTGACTTTCAACCTAAAGTCATCAGAAGAGACACTGAGGGACACTTCCTGTTGGTCAAAGGAAAAACACACCAAGAAGAACTCTCAATCCTGAACATCAACTCCAGCAAATCAGTTGCCTTCCTATACTCAAAGGATAAGCAGGCTGAGAAAGAAGTTAGGGAAATGACACCCTTCACAATAGCCACAAACAATATAAAGTATCTTGGTGTGACTCTAACCAAACAAGTGAAGGATCTATACGACAAGAACTTCAGGTCACTGAAGAAGGAAATCGAAGAAGACCTCAGAAAATGGAAAAATCTGCCATGCTCGTGGATTGGCAAGATCAATATAGTTAAAATGGCCATCTTGCCAAAAGCGATCTACAGATTCAACGCAACCCCCATCAAAATCCCAACTAAGTTCTTCACCGAGTTAGAAAAAGCAATTCTCAAATTCATCTGGAATAACAAGAAACCCAGGATAGCTAAAACTATTCTCAACAACAAAAGAAATTCTGGGGGAATCAATATCGCTGACTTCAAGCAACACTACAGAGCAATAGTGTTAAAAACTTCATGGTATTGGCACAGTGACAGACAAGTGGACCAATGGAATAGAATTGAAGATCCAGAAATGGACCCACATACCTATGGTCACTTGATCTTCGACAAAGGAGCCAAAAACATCCAGTGGAAAAAGATAGCCTTTTCAACAAATGGTGCTGGATCAATTGAAGGTCAGCATGCAGAATAATACGAATTGATCCATTCTTATCTCCATGTACTAAACTTTTCTCCAAGTGGATCAAGGACCTCCATGTAAAACCAGTCACACTGAAACTAATAGAAAAGAAACTGGGGAAGACCCTAGAGGACATGGGCACGGCGGAAAAGTTCCTGAACAGATCACCAATAGCTTATGCTCTAAGATCAAGAATTGACAAATGGCATCTCATTAAATTACAAAGTTTCTGTAAGGCAAAGGACACTGTTAAAAGGACAAATCGGCAACCATCAAATTGGGAAAGGATCTTCACCAACCCTACATCTGATAGAGGGCTAATATCCAATTTATACAAAGAACTCAAGAAGTTAGACCCCAGGGAACCAAATAACCCTATAATAAATTGGGGTACAGATCTAAACAAAGAATTTTCACCTGAAGAAATTCGGATGGCCGAGACGCACCTTAAGAAGTGCTCAACATCATTAGTCATTAGGGAGATGCAAATCAAAACAACCCTGAGATTTCACCTTACACCAGTCAGAATGACTAAGGTCAAAAACTCAGGAGACAGCAGGTGTTGGCAAGGATGTGGAGAAAGAGGAACACTCCTCCACTGCTGGTAGGGCTGTAAGATGGTACAACCACTTTGGAAATCAGTCTGGCGGTTCCTAAGAAAACTGGACATGATACTTCCGGAGAACCCTGTTATACCTCTCTTGGGCATATACCCAAAGGATTCCCTGGCATGCAATAAAGACACATGCTCCATTATGTTCATAGCAGCCTTATTTATAATAGCCAGAAGCTTTAAAGAATCCAGATGCCCCTCAAAGGAGGAATGGATACAGAAAATGTGGTATATTTTCACAATGGAATACTACTCATCAATTAGAAACAATGAGCTCTCAAAATTTTTAGGCAAATGGTTTGATCTGGAAAATATCATCCTAAGTGAGGTAACCCAATCACAAAAGAATACATATGGAATGCAATCTCTGATAAGTGTATATTAATTAGCCCAGAAGCCCTGAATACCCAAGGCACAAATCGTATAACAAATAACTCCCATGAAGAAGTATGGAGAAAGTCCTGATCCGGGAAAGAGTTGATCTAGCATTGGAGGGGAATATAAGGACAGAGAAAAAAAGGAGGGAGGTGATTTGAGAATGGATGGAGAGAAGAATGTTTATAGGACATATGGGGAGGGGGGGATCCTGGAAATGGGAAATCATTTGGAATGTAAACAAAGAATATAGAAAATAAAAATATTAAAAAAAGAGAAAGAGTTATAAAAATTCTTTTTCAGATAAGTGTTTGCAATATTTTTTCCCTGCTTGGGCTATTTTTTCCAGTTATGATAGTACAATATTCTGTCCCTGAGGAAGAAAAAAAATTTTAATGGAACAAAATGTATCAATTTCTCTATGTTACGGAATAGTTTTATTAGGTTTCTGAACAGATACACTGGCATAAAAGGCAAATAGATGTCAATAAACTGAGAAAATTATATGTCATTGGGAATATTCAAAATAAAAGAGGACTCACCACTCTGGGCCTGTGAGTGTGCTTAGAAAATATGGAGAATTAACAACAAGATAAGTTCAGATCTTGAGGTATAGAAACCCTCATTTACTGCCAGAAGAAGAGAAATGCTTATCAGTGCAGCTATTTTTTCTTTTTTTAAAATATTTTTATTTTCTATATTCTTTGTTTACATTCCAAATGATTTCCCCTTTCCCGGATCCCCCTCCCCATATGTCCCATAAACCTTCTTCTCTCCATCCCTTCTCCAATCACCTCCCTCCTTTTTCTCTGTCCTTATATTCCCTTCCCATGCTAGATCAATCCTTTCCAGGATCAGGACCCTCTCCATACTTCTTCATGGGAGTCATTTATTATGCAATTTGTGCCTTGGGTATTCAGGGCTTCTGGGCTAATCAATATCCACTTATCAGAGATTGCATTCCATGAGTATTCTTTTGTGATTGGGTTACCTCACTTAGGATGATATTTTCCAGATCAAACCATTTGCCTAAATATTTTGTGAATTCATTGTTTCTAATTGCTGAGTAGTATTCCATTGTGTAAATATACCACATTTTCTGTATCCATTCCTCCTTTGAGGGGCCTCTGAGTTCTTTCCAGCTTCTGGCTATTATAAATAAGGCTGCTATGAGCATAATGGAGCATGTGTCTTTATTGCATGCTGGGGAATCCTTTGGGTATATGCCCAGGAGAGGTATAACAGGGTCCTCTGGAATTCTCATGTCCAGTTTTCTGAGGAACCTCCAGACTGATTTCCACAGTGGTTGTACCATTTTACAGCCCTACCAGCAGTTTAGGAGTGTTCCTCTTTCTCCACATCCTCGCCAACACCTGCTGTCTACTGAGTTTTTGACCTTAGCCATTCTGTCAGTGCAGCTATTTAAAAATATCTTTGGTAGTTACATAGCAACACATGGTCTTACCACACTGTCTGGTTGTGTATCCCTACCCATAGACTATCAAGTGGTGATGGCTGCATACTCAGCAAACCCTTGAACAAATGTCTGCACTGGCTTCATGGAAACCGGAAGCATCTACAACGTCCGCTCCTATATGATTGGATAAACACACCGTAGTCTATCCACAAAATGGACAAAAATATCAAATTACTGAGGATGTGGGAGTTTTACAACACTGTGTTAATTACCACCTGCTGGTCTAAAAGAGCTATTGTATGATTCACTAGAAATGCAAGACAATAGAGAAAATAAAATGGCGCTAGGCAATGGGGATAGGAGTTTCCACATAAGGGACTTTTAGGGAAGCAAAGTAAGTTGATAGGAAAGATAATGGGTATGAAATTGATACTCGGGCAAACACAGAAATATATAACACAATGATGGAACTTTCCTGGTCATTGTATCTTATCAGCATTTATATTTTGAAACAGGCTAATCATATTTGAAATGATTTATTCGTTCTTATTCTAAGTGCACCTGTCTTTTAACAGCACTTATGTATGTCTCTGTGAGAGCATCAGATCCCCTAGAACGGGAGTCATGGACAGTTATGAGCTCCCACGTAGGTGGTGGGAATTGAACCCGGGTTCTCTGGAAGAGCAGCCAGTTTTCTTAACCACTGAGCCCTCTCTCCTGCTCTCTAACATTGGTCATTTATACTGCACATTGCACAGAAACTTCGATGTTCACGAGAGGAAATCACTGTAGGGGCTTGGACAGAACACAACGTTGGTATATGATCTCTCTGCTCCCTTCTCTGCTCTCTGTAAACCGGAAAGAAATCACTTGAACCAATTCACTCAGAAATTCGATCTTTCAATTTTACTGGTATTATTTTAAGAAATTACTGACATGGGGATCTGAACAGCCTGGGCCATAGCACTTGGTCTCCAGGAAGTACAAGAGGCCTGGTGTGTACTTGGAAGCAGACTGGGAAGACACAGCTTGCTCCTGTAGGTCCTCCCCCAAAGAGCTTAGGTTCCAGTCCTGAGTCCTCCAGGCAGTGCAGGAGGTCACCAGGCAGTGCACCAGAAGCCAGCTGGGAAGAGGTAGCTTGCACTGGTGAGTCCAGCATTGACAACAAGACCAACTAATACCAGAAAATTTACAGATTCAATGCAATCCCCATCAAAATCCCAACTCAGTTCTTCACAGAGTTAGCAAAAGCTATTCTCAAATTCATCTGGAATAACAAAAAATCCAGGATAGCTAAAATTATTTTCAACAACGAAAGAAATTCTGGGGGAATCAGTATCCCTGACTTCAAGCAATACTACAGAGCAATAGTGTTAAAAAGTGCATGGTATTGGCACAGTGACAGACAAGTGGACCAATGGGATAGAATTGAAGATCCAGAAATGAATCCACACACCTATGGTCACTTGATCTTCGACAAAGGAGCTGAAAACATCCAGTGGAAAAAAAGATAGCCTTTTCAACAAATGGTGCTGGTTCAACTGGAGGTCAGCATGCAGAAGAATGCAAATTGATCCATTCTTTTTTTTTATTCGATATATTTTTTACTTACATTTCAAATGATTTCCCCTTTTCTAGCCCCCCCACTCCCCGAAAGTCCCATAAGCCCCCTTCTCTCCCCCTGTCCTCCCACCCACCCCTTCCCATTTCCCCATTCTGGTTTTGCTGAATACTGCTTCACTGAGTCTTTCCAGAACAAGGGGCCACTCTTCCTTTCTTCTTGTACCTCATTTGATGTGTAGATTATGTTTTGGGTATTCCAGTTTTCTAGGTTAATATCCACTTATTAGTGAGTGCATACCATGATTCACCTTTTGAGTCTGGGTTACCTCACTTAGTATGATGTTCTCTAGCTCCATTCTTATCTCCATGTACTAAACTTCACTCCAAGTGGATCAAGGACCTCCATGTAAAACCAGACACATTGAAACTTGTAGAAAAGAAACTGGGGAAGACCCTAGAGGACATGGGCACAGGGGAAAATTTCCTGAACAGAAGACCAATTGCTTATGCTCTAAGATCAAGAATTGACAAATGGCACCTCATAATATTAAAAAGTTTCTGTAAGGAAAAGGATACTGTTAAAAGGAAAAAAACGGCAACCAACAAATTGGGAAAGGATCTTCACCAACCCTACATCTGATAGAGGGCTAATATCCAATATATACAAAGAACTGAAGAAGTTAGACCCCAGGGAACCAAATAGCCCTATTAAAAAATGGGGTGCTGATCTAAACAAAGAATTTTCACCTGAAGAAATTCGGATGGCTGAGAAGCACCTTAAGAAGTGCTCAAGATCATTAGTCATTAGGGAAATGCAAATCAAAACAACTCTGAGATTTCACCTTACACCAGTCAGAATGGCTAAGGTCAAAAACTCAGGAGACAGCAGGTGTTGGCGAGGATGTGAAGAAAGAGGAACACTCCTCCACTGCTGGCGGGGCTGTAAGATGGTACGACCACTTTGGAAATCAGTCTGATGGTTCCTCAGAAAACTAAATATGACACTTCAGGAGTCACCCTGCTATACCTCTTCTGGGCATATACCCAAAGGATTCCCCAGCATGCAATAAAGACACATGCTCCATTATGTTCACAGCAGCCTTATTTATAATAGCCAGAAGCTGGAAAGAACCCAGATGTCCCTCAAAGGAAGAATGGATACAGAAAATGTGGTATATTTACACAATGGAATACTACTCAGCAATTAGAAACAATGAATTCACAAAATATTTAGGCAAATGATTTGATCTGGAAAATATCATCCTAAGTGAGGTAACCCAATCACAAAAGAATACACATGGAATGCAATCTCTGATAAGTGGATATTAATTAGCCTAGAAGCTCTGAATACCCAAGTTACAAATGGCATAACAAATGACTCCCATGAAGAAGTATGGATAAGGTCCTGATCCTGGAAAGGATTGATCTAGCATTGGAGGGGAATATAAGGGCAGAGAAAAAGGAGGGAGGTCATTGGAGAATGGATGGAGAGAAGAAGGTTTATGAGACATATGGGGGTGGATCTGGGAAAGGGGAAATCATTTGGAATGTAAACAAAGAATATAGAAAATAAAAATATTTAAAAAAAAAGAAAAAAAAGAAATTACTGACATTTTAAAAAATTTCACTGAAATTCTGAATAAATGTGTAGGGAAGTATCCCCTGTGCTTTTACATGTCAGATGTTGGCAAGAAAGAACAAAATAAAACAGAGCCCATATTGGACAGTGGAATTTAAGAAAGAAATGGAAAGGTGCCTTATCTTTAATAGTTAGTTAAACTCTTCATAAAAGAAACATTTGGGTATCAGCTAAAGTTGAGTGTACTGTGAAGATAAAGCAACCAATCAAACAAAAGCAGGCACTGAGCTGATGGAGTGTGTGCTGGTTACATTACATCAGTGGAGTGTGGTATTGGTGTAGCATTCCCTAAGAGAGAGTGCCTAGTATATATATATATATATATATATATATATATATATATATATATATATATATATGTATGTATGTATGTTTCTTGTGTGTCACAGAGAGTCTGATCCAAGAAGGGGCTATGAACTTCTGAGTCTGAGAGTATATATGTCCTGTTTAAGAATAAAATGATATCTGAAAAAAATCTCTTATAGAATATCCTCATTTAAAATTAATACTTTTTAAAAAAACGCATGTGTATGCATGTGAAGATAGGTGAGTCACTGGGCTCTACACAGCCTAGATGATGTCAGTGTCAGAAAGAAAAAATCGGATCCCTTGAACTGAGTTACAGGCTGGTGTGAGCTACCATGAGGATGCTCTGTGTTGAAACTATGTCTACTGAAAGAGCAATAAGTGCTCTTAAGCACTGAGCCATTTCTTCTGTCCAATATTCTATTTTGTTGCTGTTGCTATTTTTTACAAATCAAAACTGGAAGGGATTATCCATTTGCAATGGTCTTCAAAATTCAGGAACAGCACAGAAATACTTCTTATAAGGACAAGAAACTAAAGGAGAATTAAAATTCTCATTGTCTCACTCTTTCCTGACAAGCAAGCTATATTCTATTTGTGTGATGAGGATGGGTTCTTCAAAGAAACTACTTGCTATAAAAATACTTTGCTTAGTTATTACAGAAACATCTTCTCAATTATAAATATGAAAAAGTAGTATTTAATAACTCCTATTGCATTTTAAGACCTATGAAATGGTTTATCATTGATTAAAATTCATCATTACACTAATCTGGACTGCGACATGAAAGCACTTCATTGTTCACGAAGAATGGGCCTTAAACTTTAAATCCATAGCCCATGTCTATTTTCTTGATTAGGCACACAATAATTAGTTTGTTAATATTTTCACAAATACATGTCATATTTTACAGGGTGCTTAATATATATGTATATAAAGAATTCCTTTTTATATAAATTTACTGTGTTTAGCAAATAATGTATTTATTATTTATCAAAAAGATTTTTCACATAGAAGAAAGGCTTAGAAATAGCTTGCATGAGTTCTTACCAGCAAATATTGTTAATATACACAAGGGAACTTTGTGTAAGTTGGATAAAAATCAAAAGGAAGACTCCTCCATTGCTGGTAGAACTGCAAACTGGTTCAACCACTCTGGAAATCAATCTGGAGGTTCCTCAGAAATGAATCTACCTGAAAACCCAGCAATACCACTCTTTGAAATATACATAAAAAATGCCCCACCAGGCCACAGGGGCAGGCCTGTGTTCCATTATGTTCATAGTAGCCTTGTGTGTGATAGGCAGAAGCTGGAAACAACCCAGATGTCCCATGATAGAAGAATGGATACAGAAAATGTGGTTTGTTTACACAATGGAATACTACTCAGCTATTAAGAATGAGGACATCCTGAGTTTTTCAGGTAAAATGGATGGAACTAGAAAATATCATCCTGAGTGAGGTGACTCAGACCCAAAAGGACATGCACGACATGTACTCACTAATAAGTGGATGTTAGCCTGAAAAGTTACATAGTACCCAAGAGAGACTCCACAAAACTCAAAAAGGTCAATCAATTGAAGAGCCCAATTGAGGACTCCTCAGTCCCACTTGGGAGGAAGAAGAATGAAATCACAAAATGGGACACATTGGAAAGAAGAGGGGAACACGATCAGGAATTGGATGGGAGAGAAGGACAGAGGCCCCAAGGACCAGCAGAAAGAATAGAAACAGGCAACCTCAACAGTTAGTAGTTGGAGGGACCCTCCAGAAGGTACCAGAGAACTGGGAAGTGAGAGACTCTCAGGACTCAAAGAGAGAGACCTTATTAAATGAAATACCCTATAGTGAGGAGAGGGAACTTGTAGAGCCCACCTCTAGAGGAAAGATAGGGCATCAAGGGAGGGATGGAGTTGCCAAGCCACAGTTAAAACTTCGAACAGTAGTTGTTCTGGTCTGAAAGAACGGCAGGGATAAAAACTAAGAAGAGCCTGAGGGAAAGAAGGTCCAGCTACAGACCCAAAGTGGGATCCAGCTCAAGGGGAGGCCCCAAGGCCTAACATTAATACTGAGGCAATGCTGTACTCACAAAAATGGGCCTATCATGACTGCCCTCAGAAAAACCCAACAAGCAGCTGAAAGAGTCAGATGCAGATATTTGTAGCCAACCAATGGACAGAAGCTGCTGATCGCTATGGTTGAATTAGGCAAAGGCTGAAAGAAGCAGAGGAGGAGGATGACCCTGTAGGAAGACCAGCAGTCTCAATTAATCTGGACTCCTGAGATCTCTCAAACACTGGACCACCAATCAGGCAGCATAGACTAGCTGATATGAGGTCCCCAACACATATACAGCAGAGGACTGCCGGATCTGGGCTTAGTCAGAGAAGATGCACCTATCCCTCAAGAGACTGGAGGCCCGAGGGTGTTTAGAAGTCTGGTGGGGTGGGGAGTGGAGGGATGGTGACATCCACATGGAGACAGAGATTGGGAAGGAGATATGGAATGGGGAATGAGCAAAGGGTAGACCAGGAGGGGTATAAAATCTGGAGTTTAAAATAAAAAATGAAATAAAATTTAAAAAATCAAATTGTAATGACTCCTAGTTGGTTTTTGTATGCATGGTATGAAATCTTGGGCTACTGTTCTGAAACAAAATATAGAATTTTTACTCATATTTTAGTAGCTAGTTGTAGAAAGTCTGTACTGCATTGATCATCAGTACAGATGATCTATATATTTTACATACAGACTACATATTTTAGTAGCTAGTTTGTAGAAAGTCTGTACTGCATTGATCATCAGGTTTGTAATTTGAAAGTACCTATAATCAAAATCTCACATCCTTTATTCTAATGATCTATGACTGGGAAATTTTTCTAGGCTTCCTGTATTGTTAGTTAAAACTGTATTTTTATTGTCTTTGCATGAACTGAAAAACTATAAAAAAATCACTTTCTTTGTAATGCTTAATACTGAAAAATAAAAGTTGACTTGTAGATGACAGAGACCCTGTTTCAGCTTCTTGGTATGACTTGTCCACGTTGTATCTGAAACTATTGAAAATGAATCCATAAGAATATGTATACCAATGCATAAGAATATGTATACCAATGCCTCGAAGATTCATGATAGATAGCACACCTTACACAGCTGGTCTGCAATTCACAAAGCTTCGTAAGAAGATAAATACAAAAATATCCTTTGATCCCCTGACTAAATCTTAAGTATAATGAGATGAAGATGGTACAGTCAGCAAGAGGCTCACAATGTTTAATGCATGAAGCTTTTCTTTTAGCTCTTCTTGGGAACTATTTTATAGAGCTCACATACTAATCAACAAAAATAAAATTAATAACTATTCACTGATTCCCCAAAGAAACCTAAGTGTTATACTAACCACCAAGAATTAAAAGAGAGGCGAAAGTTATTTGTTCCAGTATCAGTTATAATTTTATAACCTCCCCTGGCAAAGTCTGTAATATGTCTAATTTAGACTTCATAGTAATCTAAATCAAAGACAGAGGTGATGAAATCTAGAGTTCTCTCTCCTTTGTGGGAGTGGCTGACTGGGGAATGTATTTTAGCATTGTATTTGTATAATGCTATATTTTGAATCTTTAACATGTTATATGTAGCTCTGAGAAAACATTTCATAAGTAAAATCTAAGATAGGTTGGCTTTAACTTCATTTTGCATTTCATTGTGAAAAGAAACTTGTTTAATTTGCATCTGGAATGCGTAAAGCCCACATACAGTCTTCAAATTACATATTAAAAGCTGTCTATATCTAGCATATTAATAGAAATATTTAGGATCACATAAATGATTTTTCAATATATAATACATGATTAGATATATGTATATATGTGCCCGCCTTTCATGTTGCCTCAATCAAAGGCAATAGGTAGCTTCAACATTTTTAGTATTAGAACTTCAGGACATTTTTTAAAAATAAAAAATCTTGGAATTTCTTTTCATGTTTGTGTTGGATTAAAAATAAAGTATTAAAAATAAAGAGTCGAGCTTTACAGAATGATTAGCACAGGAAGTATGCTAAAAACAACTTGAAATGATAAAAGGATATTTTCTTTGTCCAAGGTATTCTTGATAGTCTTTCATCCCCGATGCAACAGAATAATAGAAAATTGCATGAAGATATTCTTATTCAGCTTTTAGCTATTGGTCCTTTGATCTCTGGAGTGCATATTAAATTTTCCAATTTAAAAACATGCTAAATAACTTATAGAAAGCAGCAATGGCCATGCACGTGGAATATTACTTCTGAAAACTGACTGTATTTCAAAAGATGCTTTTCCATTCAAAGCAAGTGTGTACACTTAAAAATATGTATTTAATTGGATTTTTAATTTAATCAACTTGAAGCTATGATTTAGTGCTCATGAAAGAAAAGATTAAACGTGAATAGAGAGAGGAGGTCCCCATCTTGCCATGCTGGTACCTTTCAGATTTCACCTGAAGGGGCCACCTCTAGTTTTCTGAACAATGCTTTCCACACGGTTATTAAATCCCATGGACAACAAAATAATAGACCAGTGGATTTCACTTAGGACTTTCTTTAGCTCATTAAGTCTTGGGGTTTTCTTATGGAAAGTCAAACATGCTGTATTTTTCTTACAATTGGGCAGTAGGTACATTGAGTTCAATTTCGATTTTAAAAAGAATTACTACATATATCGAGTTGTAATTTTGACTTTAAAAACATTTTTTTTTCATAAAGGAGAGAACCAAAAATCTTGTCTAAAGGCTGGAAAGATACCATGCAGAAGTTCAGGGGTGTGAAGTAAATACACACAGACACACATAGAAAAGAGTGTTCAAAGGTAAGTGTCAGCTACATAGTCACAACTTGACCATCCACTTGGGGGAAAGCATTAGTTAAGCCTACGACTCATAAAATCATTCAAATGTCTGAGTAGCATGATATAATATTGCTTTTCATTTCGAAAGACCATTGTTTGAGTTCCGAAGGCAATTACATAAACTTTCAGAACATTTTTTTTTTAATAATCAACTTGTGTAAGCTAAATTTTGGCAAGAAATGAAATGAGAAATATCTTTTCTTTATACATGGAACAAATATTGCAACTGGTGTTGCCATCTTTACATGCTGTCTTTTAAACATGGAATTAATTATTCTGACGCCATCAAGGGAGAGAAGAAACAAGTATAATTTATTAGCCACAGGCTAGCATCGAGCCCTTCTATTGCAAAATCAATTAAATTCTAATGAAACCACTTCACATTGGCCAGGTAGAAAGTCCAGCTGCCAGGGAGATAAAGTGTCAGAAACTATCAGTGAAGAACAAGCAATCGATGACATGTTAGTAGGAAAACAAGCTTTCTCCTCTATCTCCAACTATGCAAACAGCAGCAATTTCTAAAGCAACTCTACTGATAATGACAGAAAAGCAGAGCTGATTGCTCCTCCCGCCTCTGCAGAAAGCTTCAAAGTTGGTTGATTATGGATAATCACTTCATTCATGAGCTAATGTTGACTCCTTTTGATTTGTATTTAACCTTATCTAAGAAAAATGTATAATTATCAAATAATATAATCACACACACTTCAAACACTTACTAAATTCTTTTGTTGCGATTGGATGAAATAGCTACACTATCAACAACCATTTCAAAGTTACCAAAATAACCTGGTGATTGATAAAGATTAGCCATTGTAAGTAGGCAGTGTGCTAAATACCAAAGATTAAGTTTATCAGTTCAGATATGCTGTGGTCACATGTGGGTGAGAGAAAAAAGAGAGAGTTGGGAACAGGATGTGTTTGTATTCATGATACTAAACAACTTCTTATTATTAAAAAAAAATCACAGAAATCAACCAACATCTCAAAAATGTAAACGTGATGAAGACTGAGAACTTAAAATGATTACATTGTAGAAATGAAAGAAGGGTATGTTTTGTGAATATGCACTTTAGGTGTATCATTTTTACAGATGGTGTGACCCAAACCTTAAGTCACATTTTGGTTTTTGCTTGAGTGATACAGCCAAGATGAGAATTGTGTCCTCTGGGTCTAGAATAGAATGCTTTACTTTCCTTCTGCTTTTTTGGAATTTGATTATTATCCTTGTATCCACTGCTTTTATTTAGCTGAAGAGTGACACACTCATAACAGCTCCACTCAGTTCCTGGCACCACATTTCACTAGTGGCCTAGAAATGCTAATTACTTGCTAGGCAAGCTCTAACCCAGCCCATCTCTGCTGCTTATTACCTGCTTTTCGAAAAAGTTCATTTAGATGCTCTTTTTTTAAAAATAGATATTTTCTGTATTTTCCAAAAAACAGAGAAGTAAACCCTTTAATAAATTCATCACCTCACTATTACTTGGAGTTCAATGAAATGGGCTAGGGCTTCCACATCATCTTTGTTACAATGGGACTTGGATTCAAGGGTTACATAAACTTACTGGTAACATAAGAGAGAGTAGGCAGCAAGAGATGCAGCAAGAGAGTTTAGACTGCAGAAATAAATGCTACTCTTTTGAAATAGAAGAGATTTGAAAGCATGTCTTTTTACCCGCAGCAAAACAAATATTATTTATTTATCCATGATGGGGTAGAAACTTCTGACTCTAGCAATTTCTAGAATAATTTAGAGAATCTTTATTAGTAGTACTAGAAGTAATGTTCAGGAATGTTTCAGAACTGTCGCAAGAATTAGGATAGGAAGATGTCTTTCTCCTCTGTCTCTTTCTCAAAATAATAAAGGTAAATTCCAGAGGTCAACTCAGTAATTTAAGACTTGTCTCTGGGAGAAATGAGTAAAATGCTTCTATAACTGAGGATTTTGATTTTTCTATCTCTTTACTTATAATAATTTATAGCAGTATGAGGAACTGACCTTCTATGTACTACCCATGTACTCTCAGACTGAGACCCAAAATAATCCTTTCTTCTTTTGTGACAATAGACTTTACAGATCTAAGGTTATAGTTTCAGTTTATCAAAGCAAATGTCCAAGTACTTTGTGACATTGCTTTTCTTTATATATAAAAAAGACATAATCAAATTGTTCTGATTGATATATTTGAACTTGAGCATCATGGACTGTAAGTAGCCATTAGCTAACAACAATCACTTAGTAACTGGGCATGAGACAGTGCTGTGTCCTTGTCAAATTTTTATTTAGTGATTGTTTTTATGACATAGAAGAAGGTACATCATAATTCATTAAAATCTGGAAAACAAGCTTCACAAAATTTAAATCTAATATGACCTTCAGGGTATTGAAAATATATAAAAAAAACCCAACAAATTGCTAATAAATAAAATCTTGGCATGAGTGAATATTTTTTAAAAGTTAATAATTTGACTTAATATTATTCTAGTGTATTTATATAGTCCATATATTTATATAGACCATATATAGTATATATGGGCTATATAAATATATGTGAAAAGAAACTAAACAAGATCATTACCAATCTAATATAGGTTATAAGCAGCTAACTTAAAATTGGACAAGAGTTCACTAGGTCAGTGGGTCAATGTAAGTAATATATTGCATCTACCTATTCATGTCTCATGCATCACAAAGTATCAAAAACAACCCAAAACCAAAAAATAAGCAAAAATAAACAAAACAAAAATGAGATTTGAAAACAAAAAGAAAACAAAACATTATGCCAGAGAGATTATGTACCACAGAGGTTTTTTCTCCATTGATCACAATAGCTAAGTTGAAAAATGAATCCCTGAGATCATGAAAGAATAAAATGTTTGACTCATGAAAAAATTACAAAATAATTATAAATTCATTAACACCAAGCATCAAGTACATCATACAGAGAAATAATAAGATTTTAATCTTTTGAAACATTTAAGTAATTAGTAAATGCTTGTCTGTTATGAATAATGTAGAATGAATCAGCAAGTTGATTCATTTAAAATGAGAAGCCTTCCAGTGGTACTGCAGGACTTCAGTCCAGCACACTGGAGGCAGATTTCTGAATCAGGGGCCAATTTGGTCTACAGAATGTTCCAGGACAGCCAAGGCCACACAGAGAAATCCTGTCTTGATAAACCAAATAAAAGATAATCAAAATAAATTCTGTCAAGTTTATGATCCACACATGTTGATTCAAGGTTTGAATATTTCCTTCTCAAACCTAATGTGCTAATTTTCTTGTTATTTATTCTTCTGACAGCCCCTCTTTTATACAACTACAGTCATAGTATGACAAAGCCAGTCAATCATTTTCCAAACTATCTATATGATGATAATTTTGAGGGTGGTACAAACCAACTATTACATTCTCACTTGATTTTACCTGATTGAATTGGGGATGTTTTTTGTTACCAGTTCCTATAAATATTTATTTATCTACACTCTAAATTTTATTCCCCCCTCCCAGTCCACACTCTGACTGTTCCACATCCCTCACCTCCTCCCCAGCTCCTGCCTCCATGAGATGTCCCCACCTTCCCACCCTCCATCCCACCAGACCTCTAAACTCTGTGGGGGGCTTCCAGTCTATTTAGTGTTAGTTGCATCTTTGACTAAACCGAGACTTGGCAGTTCTCTGCTTTATGTGTGTTGGGGGCCTCATATCAGCTGGTGTATGCTGCCTGGTTGGTGGTCCAGTGTTTGAGAGATCTCAGGGGTCCAGGTTAATGGATACTGCTGCTTCTCCTACAGGGCCACCCTCTTCCTTAGCTTCTTCCAGCCTTTTCTTTATTCAACCACAAGGATCAGCAGCTTCTGTCCATTGGTTGGGTGCAAATATCTGCATCTGACTCTTTCAGTTGTTTGTTGGGTCTTTCTGAGGGCAGTTATGATAGGCCCATTTTTGTGAGCACGCCATAGCCTCAGTAATAATGTCTCAGGCCTTGGGATTTCTCCTTGAGCTGGATCCCACTTTGGACCTGCTGCTGGACCTTCTTTTCCTCGGGCTTCATACCATTTCCCTCCCTGCTGTTGTCTCAGACAGGAAGAAATATGGTTCAGAGTTTTGACTGTGGGATGGCAACCCCATCCCTCACTTGATGCCGGGTCTTCCTGCTGGAGATAGGCTCTATCAGATCCCTCTCCCTACCCTTGGGCAATTCATCTAACCCTTTGAGTCCTGAGAGTCTCTCACCTCCCAGGTCTTTGGTGCATTCTGGAGGGTCTCCCCAACCTCCTACCTCCTGAAGTTACCTGTTTCCATTCTTTCTGCTGGACCTCAGGGCTTTAGTCCTTTCCCCCCACCTAAAACCAGATCAACTTCCCCTCTCCCAACAACATCCACTTTCCCTTCCAGGTCCCTCTCTCCCTCCCCACTTGTGATTGCTTTGTTCACCCTCCCAGGTGGGACTGAAGAGTCCTCTGGGAATCAATCTGGAGGTTTCTCAGTAAATTATAAATAGATCTACCTGAAGACCAGCAATACCACTCTTGGGAATATACCCAAAATATGCCCCATTATACTACAGGAGAACATGCTCCACTGTGTCAACCCAGATGTCCCATGACAGAAGAAAGGATACCAGTTCCTATTAATTATATACAGAGGAAAAACATTTGATAAGAAGTATGTTTCTTCCTAGAGATGATATTGTATAAGTGGAAATGTATCGTGTTTTTTCTTCCTCTAATACTGTTAACGATTTTGCAATAATAGAAACTTCTGGAAATGATTCTCAAAGTGTCTTGGAAACACTGGTAAGGAATCTCATTGAGTCTTATGAGTCATAAATAAAACCAAAACATAGAAAAAGGCTTTCTTTGTTTGTAACTTCTATTTAATGTCTGTTTATTTATTTGACAACTTGAGGACAATTTTACCATGGTTTTATGACAAAAATGAAAAAACAAAAAACAATCAAACAAAAAAGCCAGGAGAGCATGAAATCTGTAATCTCTACATCTGCCCACAGAAGAAAAACAGAGAATAGAACATGGGCAGAGGTTTATCATTTTTGTATTAAACTCGTAGGGCAGTTAGGCATATGGTAGGGATGTGGAATGGAGAACGTTAGATAAAGAATAAGGAAGACCAACATACCAGAAAAGAAATATCTTGGATGTTGCAAGCATCCAAAAGAGAGGTAGGGAAGAAGAAAAAGAAAGTTAAAGCTTTCTCAGAGTCAGAAAAGCAGCTACAGTATCTTGAAAGGACTATGTGGAGGAAAAGTATTTCTGGGAAAGAAAAGTAGATTATCTCATTGAAGATATGATTATTCCACCTTTCTCTCTACCTTGACTTGACTTCATAGTTGTGGGGTCACCTTCTTGAAGGTGATCACTTCTTTAACCTGCATATGAACCCACTCAGCTTATGGGAACAACATGCACACTTATTTAAAATACTTTGTTCCTCTACTCAGAGAGCCCATCAAGTCTCCAACTGGTGGACTCTAAACTATACCCATTTCTACAATGTAAAGGATCAACGCAGAGGCAAAATTTCCCCAATGCTTTCAAGATAAGCCATTGATTGAAAAAAAAAACCCCAGATCTTTGACTTATTCTTTAAAGATGAACAACTGGTAAAAAAGAGACTCAGGATCGAAAAATTTTACTCATGCCTAAATGACCCCTGAGCACCAGACCTCCCATTGGACTTTGGGGATGGTGAGATGGCCCGGTGATGACAAGTGCTTACTGCTGTTGCAAAGAGAGGATCTGGGTTCAATCACAGGCCTTACTTGGTGCTCACAACTATCTATACTTCTAGTTCTGAGTACCTGACAATCTCTGTTGATGTCTATAGGCAGTTGAACACTGCAACGATGTGCATGACCATACACACACACACACACACACACATACCCCCCCACACACACACACACAGAGAGAGAGAGAGAGAGAGAGAGAGAGAGAGAGAGAGAGAGAGAGAGAGAGGTGGGGGAAGGAGAGGTCCAATGTATATAGAATACATTTTTTAGCAGAGGTTGTTCTGGGCCCTTGGTTCTTAAGATCTTTCTGCCCCTTCTTTTGTGATGATCTCTGGGTTGTTTTTTTTTTAAATATGTTAAGTGAGGGTGGGCACCCTATCATTCATTGTTTTCTGCATTTTGAACATCTGTGATTTTCTGTAGTAATCTCAGTCTGCTGTGAAAAGAATCTGTGTGTGTTATTATGACATATTTGTAAGAAGTTAAACTTGTCGTCAAGCTTGATAGTATTTTTTCTATAAATTATAACACAATTTGGAAATAAATGCTTGCCTTTTATTAAGAAAGGTAAAAATAAAAATAATTACATTTTAGTTTGAAAAATTATACTTAAAATGCACTTCCAATATAAAATATTTAATTTTAATTTTATTTATTAATTATTTTTATCAATTACTAATTATATTATTATTATTATTATTATTATTAGTTTTTTGAGATAGGGTTTCTCTGTGTGGTTCTGGCTGTCCTGGAACTCACTCTGTAGACCAGGCTGACCTTAAACTCAGAAATCCACCTGCTTCTAACTCCCTAGTGCTGAGATTAAAGGTGAGCATGACCATCGCCCGGCTCCAATATAAATATTTAAACATGAGATATTGCTTATTTGTTTCCAGAGTTCTAAAGTCAGGAATCATGAATTTCTTCATTGCAGAGAAGAATTTTTTGGCTAAGTTATATTCATCCCTACTTTTAAATCTACTTTTTAATATTTAAGGAAAAAGTAATATCATCTTGTAGCAGCAAAAGTTAGGTAAATAAAAATAAACATAAAATTAAATTAAATATAAATTCAATAATTGCTTCAGAATAATATGAATTACACAGGAAAATTGTTGTCAAAACTAGAGAATTGAAATATGAAGACAAAATCTCTGGAAAGGTAGTACTAGAAAAAGAGAAATTATATTATATTTAGAATCAAGGAAAATGTACATAAGTAATGCTCAAATTATAATTATAAAATACATTTATAACAATACAAGTATATACTTATGCTTCAAGAACAGCCAGACTTCATCTTAAAATCCCAAATAAAAGTGAGTTTGACTTTGCTGAATGCCTCTGATGTCAGGAAATTCAAGCATCTAATAGTATTGATGGATGTCCGTGCATATTCTGATGAATAACTTCCAAGTATCTATCTAGGAGTTTACATCTAAAACACTTAACAAACATATATGAACTAATGGCTGTTTAGCATTTTAGTAGATTTTTCTACCCAAGCTCTTCATAGTCATGTGTTTATATTATAAATTTTTGTCATTGGACATTGCTTCAGTGCCCCTTACTAAAATTATCAAGCTAGTTAGCCCAGAGATCAAAAGTAATGTCTTCTGTCTTTTGCTTATTAGTCTTTGTCATCATGCTTTTAATTTCAAAAGATGTTTTAAGTTAAGTGTGTATATTCATTCTTGGCTAGCATCAGTACTTCTTAACTATCAGTAAATCAAAATGTAAAGCATGAAATGTTTAGTATGTATTTTTTATGTGTCTTTTTTTTAGTCTTTATGTATTTATCACTTGCTTTCCTCAGTGAGCTATATATTGACAAGATTCTACAGTGATAATGGATAACTCATATAATGCATGTATATTCATATTTTATTCAATATTAGAAAGAATCTTGAATGAGGAAAAGAGCCTACTTTAATGGCATATAAGATACAGATGTGTCTATTCTGCCCCCAGAGTACTCGAGAGAGACATAAGCTCATGCTATTTTGGTATCCACTAGTCTGGTAGATATAAGAGCTTTTCCAATACATTAAAAATTAATCTCTAATGCAAGGAAGTGTCTTCAGATAAACAATAAAGTGCTTTAAAATACTAAGGGGACAGTTTGAGATTTTGCAATTTTAATCCCATTTCCAGATTCATTATTATAAATACTACAGAACATCATATTGTCTACCAGAATAAACTTTTACAATTAAAAAAAAAACAAAAAATTCACATTATGAAGTTATTATCTCATATAGAACATACGTAATTACATAGGGTAAGGGTCACAGAATTACTTTCAAATGCATATAAATTATATATATATATATATATATATATATATATATATATATACGCAATTCACTTAAAGTTCCACAAGAATATCCCATTGTAATAATTGTACAAATATGGAGCAGAAACATAAGTCCTTTGGGCAGACTTTTAAAAGTAAATAGATGGAATTGGAGATATTTTAAAAGAAGGTGATTGACAGAAAATCAAATTTTTATTTTAAATTATGATAAAGATAACCCCCTTACTGTAAATAAAAATGCCCTTCATTTACAGCTCATTAATATTTATAATGCAAGTTTTTTAATAAATACAGAAGTGCAATACAAGCTAATATAGTCCTATGATCACCTACATTATACAGTATAAAGAGAATTTTATTATGGATCCTTTAATTATAATAATTAATTATATTAATTATTATTATCCAGAAAAAATAGAGTGGAAGTATATATAATATAGACTTTATTTCATTGCATTACTAGCTTCACATTTATAAGAAAATACTTTTCAGATATTAAGATATCAATGACTTAGTGATTTTGTACAGTAAATTTAAGCTTATTAAAAAATATAGAAATAGGACATTCAAAGGTGAGCTCTCTCAAAATGTTTGCAGACAAGTCTATGTTTCCTCAAGGGTAACTGAGTGTCTCCCCTTCTAGAATGCTCTCATCGTTTTATTTCTATGTTCAGATTTGCTCTGTTGTGGTGATTTATTATGTACACATATATATTTACATTTAAAACTTTTCTTGAACATGTGCTTTTCATTTAAAACAAGAGTTCCTTTGAAGTCATATACATCTATACCACCTTTAAATGCTATAAGATATTATTTAAAAGAAATGTTTCAATATTTACTTTTTTCTGTTTATGAACATGTAGTTTGTGATTTAATTTTTTCTTTACAAGAAAGAAATAATGGAAAGACTTGGACTAGGAGGCTTAACTGAGTGGCACATATTCTTTTTATTTTAGATCCACAGATTAGCATGAATTTAGTTGATAAGGGTACTAACTGAAAAGTATAAAAAGATGCCAAGCTTCATTTTCCAAGACTGAGATTATAAGTGATAGAGTGTTCATTGTGCCCTGTTTTCATATCATTTGTGAATGAGTTCAGATGAATCTGAAAGAAAAAGGTTTATTTTGCCTTTAATTTTTTTCTATTAATAGCAGTGGACTTGACATTTGCTAGACACTCTATTTCTACAATGAATTGTCCATTTTATATTTGTCATTTTCTATAACTGTTCTCTTACTTATACTATACAAAAAATATCCACCACTTCATTGCTTGGAACAGTGGTTCTTAGTTGATTATGACCCCTCTGGGTGTCACAGGACCATTTTACAAGAGTCACCTAAGATCATTAAAAAACATGGACATATGAATTGTTTAAGATTCATAACAGTAGCAAAATTATAGTTGTGAAATAGCAGCAGAGGTAATTTTGTGATTGGAGGTCACCACACATGTGGAAATATATTAAAGGACTGCAACATTGGGAAGGTTGAAAAACCCTGACTTATTATATATTATACCATTTAATATCATCATATGTTCAAATTATTTTTATACAATCAACTAATCATGGAAAAACTAGATTTAAACATTGACTCAGTGGTAACTATTAATTTGATACTAGTTAACAATTGTCTAACACATTGTATGCCCAAATGAATACACAGGCAACCACAAATAAAGAATCAACATCATCACATAGTTTGAACACATCTATTCATTATTCAGACTTCCTAAGTTTCTGACTCATGCTTTTTTTGCTTCTGTTCCAGCATCTCATCCAGGATTCAAATTGCATTCAATCTCATGCCTCCTCCTTGCTCTGAATTTTTTGGTTTTTTTTTTTTTTTTTTTTTTTGTATTGATAGTCGTCAGTGCTTAGAGATCTAGCCAAGTATTTTATAGAATGTCTATCAATGGACATATATCTGATATTTTTATGATATCAAATGGTTATTATGGGACATCTTAGGACCCTAAATATGAGGTGTTATCTTTGTCACTTTTATTGCAAATAATTATTTTAGCTATGAGTTATCATTATTGGTATGAGTTTTGTACACTTGGTTTAAGGAAATATTGTGACATTTCTCTACAATAAAGCCTGTGTTTCCCCCTTTTCTTATGATACTGAATTTTCAATAGAAATTCAGTTTAGGTCACATACAAGAAAAATCATGTTCTATTTTCCAAGGAACACAGAATAATTACAAAAGTATTTTAAATTCGCATGTCCAAGATATAGGTTTATTGTCTTCTATATTATTACTGAATTATTTTAGAATAGAGTGATAAATACTTATTTTATGATTGGGTAATAATCCAACAGTATTTCGTCCTCAAATTGTTCATCATTAATAAGTATAATTTGTTAACTTTTATCTTCTTTTTGTTCCTTCCACATCATTGTAGTTTATGGGGGGAGGGTCTGTCCATACATTAGGAATGTTCAGAGAGGAAATGAGGAAATGTATAATAAGAAAATCTGTTTTACTCATTGCCTACCACATTCTTATCTTCCTAGATTTGTCTTAGGGCATATTGCTATTGTTTTTAATAAAAAAAAATCTCATATTCAATCCATATAGCTGGATTCAACAGTTTATATGTATTTAATTAAATAATTACATAAATCTTAAATAAATTATTTATATTTTATATAAAACCTTTGCAGAGAAGTTGATTATCTTAATATCTCTTTTAGAGTTCATGCGTATTCTTACATAATAAAGTTGAATTAATGAATAAACTTAATAATTCACTAAGATTAATATTTTCCTGAATGGATATAATGCAATTTTAAATATATACATGGTAAAAATTCATAACAAAGTATGGATGTTAAAATGTTTTCTCTTGTTAATGGTTGTATTAGTTTGGGTTCTCTAGAGTCACAGAATGTATGGGCAGTCTCTATATAGTTAGGGAATTTGTCGATGACTTACAGTCTATAGTCCAACTCCCCCAAAATGGGTAGCAGCAGCTGTGTATGGAAGTCCAAGGATCTAGCAGTTGCTCAGTCCCATGAGGCAAGCAGGCAAGGAAGAGTGAGTAAATCTTCCTTCTTCCAATGTCCTTATATAGATCTCCAGCAGAGGGTGTAGCCCAGATTAAAGGCTGTAGTTCTCTAACAGAGGGTGTGGCCCAGATTACAGGCATGTGCCTCCATGCCTTTAATCCCAGATGATCTTGAACTCGAGATCTCCTTGTCTTAATCTTCTGAAATTCATAGCCACTATGCTTCAAGATCTCCATGCCATGATCCAGGTCAGAAACTTATATCTCTGAGTCTCCAGATTAGGATCATAGGTGAGCCTTCCGATTCTAGACTGTAGTTCATTCCAGATATAGTCAAGTTGACAACCAGGAATAGCCACTACAATGCTAAATACAAGCTTAGCTTAAATTCATAAAATTGGTAGAGAAACATAAAACAAATGATAAAAACTATTGACTATTGACTAGATAGTTAAACATGGCTTTCCCACAATCTAACATGCATCTATAGATGCAGATAATGAGTTTGTATGAAAGAATTCTGTATCTTTTCCATAAATATAAAAAATAAATTTTTCCTATTATATTCAACACATTCCACACAACATACCAACATCATCTCCCAGTATCCTTTTTTTTTAATCCTATGACTTTGAAAACCTATGAACATAATCATGCTCAATGCATGTCAATTAGTTTTCTCATTTTCTTTCTCTCGTGGACTTAGATCTAAATTCATATTTTTCTGTCCTCTGGTGCCAGAAATATGATATAAATGTGCTAAAGCAGTATTTTTGTAAGACAGGTACCCTAATCTCCTATGCTCATGGATTGGTAGGATTAACATAGTAAAAATGGCCATCCTACCAAAAGCAATCTGCAGATTCAATGCAGTCTCCATCAAAATTCTAAAACAATTCTTCAAAGACATAGAAAGAGCAATTCTCAATTTCATATGGAAAACCAAAAAAAACTCAGGATAGCAAAAACAATTCTTAACAATAAAAGAACTTCAGAAGGAATCACCATCCCTGATCTCAAACTATACTACAGATAAATAGGCATAAGATTGTATGGTATTGGGACAGAGACAGAGAGGTTGATCCATGTAATAGAATTTAAGACCCAGAAATAAAAAACACACACTTATGAACACATGATATTTCATAAAGAAGCCAAAATCTACAATGGAAAAAAGAAAGTATCTTCAATAAATGGTGCTAGTCTAACTGGCAGTCTGTAGGTAGAAAAATAAAAATAGATCCATATTTGTCACTTTGCACAGAGCTGAAGTCCAAGTGGATCAAGGACCTCAACATAAAACCAGATCCACTGAATCTAATAGAAGAGAAAGTGGGAAAGAGCCTTGAATACATTGGCATATCCGGACATTTCCTAAACAGAACTCCAATGGCTCATGCTCTAACATCAAGAGTTGATAAATGGGACCTCATGAAAATGAAAACTTCTTTAAGGCAAAAGAAATAGCCAATGGAACAAATCAGCAACCTACAGATTGGGAAGAAAATCTTTACTAATCCCACATCCAATAGAGGGTATTATGCAAAATATATGCCAAACTCAAAAAAGCTAACCTCCAAAAACAAAAACAAAAAACAAAACCAACCCCCCCCCCAAAAAAACCCAACCCAATCAAAAAATGGGGTATAGAATTAAATAGAATTCACAATAGAGAAATCTCGAATGGCTGAGAAGCACTTAAAGAAATGTTCAAAATCCTTACTCATTAGAGAAATGCAAATCCAAACTATCCTAAGATTCCACCTTATACCAATCAGAATGGCTAAGATCAAAAATTCAGGTGAGGCTCTGCCAGAGCCGGACCAATACAGATATGGATGTACACAGACAAACATTGGACTGAGTGTGGAGACCCTAATAAAGAAGTGGAGCTGTAGGACTGTAGGAGCTGAAGGGGTTTGCAACCCTGTAGGAAGAACAACAATATCAACCAACCAGACCCCCAAATTTCCCAGGGGCTAAACCACCAACCAAGAGTACACGGAGGTGGGGACCCATGGCTCCAGCTGGATATGTAGCAGAGGATTGCCTTATCTGTCATGACTAGGACCCCTTGGTCCTGAGGAGGCTTGATGATCCAGGATAGGGGAACACTAGGGTACTGAGGCAGGAGAGGATGAGTAGGACAGGGAGATCCCTCCTAGAGGCAGGGGGCAGGGAAGAGGGGATAGAGGGCATGTGGAGGGGAAGCTAGGAAGGGGGATAACATTTGAAATGTAAATAAATAAAATAACGAGCCGGGTGGTGGTGGCACATGGCTGTAATCCCAGCACTCTGGGAGGCAGAGGCAGGCAGATTTCTGAGTTGAGGCCAGCCTGGTCTACAGAGTGAGTTCCAGGACAGCCAGGGCTATACAGAGAAAACCTGTCTCAAAAAAACAAATCCATAAATAAATAAATAAATAAATAAATAAATAACCAATAAAAAACGAAAAATAAAATCCTCAGGTGACAGCACATGTTAGCAAGAATGTGGAGAAAGAGGAACATCCCTCCATTGATGGTGGGATTGCAGACTCATACAACCATTCCGGAAATCAATCTGGAGGTTCCTCAGTGTTGTATTCCATAGCTGCCTGCAGCTATTTTGAACTGGGTTGCTGGAACAGAAGCTAAGGGATGAATGGGAGAGGGGCGAAAGGAAGGAGGGCCAGGACGATGTTTCACTGATCAAGGCTGAAATTTTAATGGCGGTCAGACCTTTTAACAACTTGGGCAAACCCTTCCCCCCCCAGACTCCGGCTGAGTTCTGGTGGAAGTTGTCTAGCTTCTCCTGGAGGTTCTGTCTCCACTGCTCTGGCAGCTGGGTGGGTCACCTGCTTAATTCAGGAATTCAGAGACCTGGAGGAACAATGAGCTTAACCTTCACTCCAAGCACTCCACCCTTGGTGGAACAGGATCCTGGCTACCAGGGAGAAGTTAACCTTGACCATTGTCTTGTACTCTCTTAGCACTCCACCCAAGGATAAAAATTCTTGCCTTAACCTACTTCCTATTATGCCCTAATGGCAGATTCCAGCCCAAAGCCAGGGATTGTCCTTGACCAATGTCAAGATATGACTCCCAAATATGGCTCTGTACACCTCAGAAACTTGGGCATATACCCAAAAAATGCTTCACCAAGCAACAGGGGCATGTACTCTACCATGTTCATAGTGGCCTTCTTTGTGATAGCCAGAAGCTAAAACGAACTCAGATGCCCCACAAAGGAAGAAAGGATTCAGAAAATGTGGTTGATTTACACAATGGGATACTATTCAGCTCTTAAGAACAAGAATATCATGAGTTTTTCAGGCAAATGGATGGAATTAGAAAATACCATCCTGAGTAAAGTAACTCAGACCCAATAGGACATGAATGGTATGTACTCACCAGTATGTGGATATTAGCCAAAAAAATGTACAGAATACCCAGGATACAACCCACAGAACTCAAGAAAGTTAGCAAGTCAACAGGGCCCAAGTCAGGAAGCTTCAATCCCACTTGGGACTGAGAAGAAAGCAATCACTGGGAGCAGAGGGAAGGTAGGATCTGGGTGGGAGTGGGGAGGGAAACTTGGAACATGATCAGGTACTGGCAGAGAAGGAGTGAAGCCCTGAGGGCCAGCAGAATGAGTCAAACAGGCAACCTTGGGAGGTAGGAGGTAGGAGGGACCCTCTAGAATGCAGTAAAGACCTGGAAGGTCTGTTTGGGTTTGCATAAATGCCCTAAAGTGGGAGGAGGGAACCCATTTCCACTAGAAAGACAGGGCATCAAGTGGAGGGATGGGATTTCCATCCCTCAGTCAAAACCTGAGTCAGAATTGTTCCAGGCTAAAAGAACCGCAAGGACAAAAATGGATAAGTGTCTTAGGGAAAGGCAGTCCAATGACCAACCCAATTTTGGATCCATCTGGAGGGGAGGCTCCAAGGCATGACACTATTACTTATGCTATACTTAAACAGACAGGAGCCTAACATGGTTGCCCTCTGAGAGGCCCAAACAAACACCTGAAAGAGTCTGATGCAGATATTTACAGCCAACCACTGACACAGAAGTCAGTGACCGCTGTGATTGAAGTTGAGGAGGAGGGCAATCTCATAAGAAGACCAGTAGTCTCAACTATCCTGGCCCCCTGAGAGCTCTCAGACACTGGCCCAACAACCAGGCAGCATACACTAGCTGGTATGAGGCCCCAGACCCATATACAGCAGAAGACTGCCTGATCTGGCCTCAGTGAGAGAAGATGCACCTAACCCTTGAGAAACTTGAGACCCCAGGGATTGGGGAGGCCTGATTAGGTGGGGGAGGGGGCTGGAGACATGCTCTTGGAGATGGGGGGGAGGAGAAATGGGATGAGGAACTGACAGAGGGCAGACCAGAAGGGGGATAACAACTGGATTGTAAATAAAAAGATTAAAGTTACTAAAATAAATAAATAAGAAAAAAATAAGAAAAGAAAAAGACAAAAAGAAAATGTCTTATTTGGGTTTGCATAAATTAGAACCTTTATAGGGAAGATAAAAAAAATGCATATTGTTCTACCTGCAATTCCTTCTGAAGTTGATAATGTAATGGATCTGTGTTTGTGTGTGTGTGTTTGTGTGTGTGTGTGTCTGTGTGTGTGAATGTTGCACAAGGTAAAGTCATTTAAGAATTGGGACTCTAAACTAAAGAATTACTTCTATCAGATTGGCCAGTTGGCTTGTGGTCACAGGGTTTATCACAGCAATATAAAAACTCAGTGAGAAAGTCAGCCAAAATATTTTAGATAAGTCCATTCTGAGTTCTCCTTTCTAGTTCTTTTTTATATTATACTTATAAAATATTTTCCAAATCTTATATATGTTTGGTTTTATAGATACAAAAATGTCATTGAAATATTCATGCATATCATTATCTTATTTTCTAGCATATCTAAATACACAGTTAAATACTTTCATTCAAAATGTTTATATTAGTTTATATTTCTTTTTTAATTTATTTTTTTAGATATATTCTTTATTTATATTTCAAAAGATTTCCCCTTTCCTGGATCCCCCCTCCCACAAAGTCCCATAAGCCCTCTTCCCTCAGCCTGCTCCCCAATAAATCCCCTCCTGCTTCCCTGTCCTGGTATTCCCCTTCACTGCTGCACTGAGCCTTTCCAGGACCAGGGTCCTCTCCTTCCTTCTCCTTGGCCATCATTTGATATGGGGATCGTGTCTTGGGTATTCTGAGCTTCTGGGCTAATATCTGTATATCAGTGAGTGCATACCATGTGTGTTCTTTTGTGATTGGGTAACCTCACTCAGGATGACATTCTCCAGTTTCACCCATTTGCCGAAGAATTTCATAAATTCATTGTTTTTAATAGCCGAGTAGTCTTCCATAGTGTAAATACACCACATTTTCTGTATCCATTTCTCTGTTGAGGGATATGTGGGTTCTTTTCAGCTTCTGCCTATTATAAATAGGGCTGCTATGAACATAATGGAGTATGTGTCCTTATTACATGCTGGGGAATCCTCTGGGTAAATGCCCAGGAGTGGTATGACGGGGTCCTCTTGTAATAACATGCCCAGTTTTCTGAGGAACTACCAGACTGATTTCTGTAAAGCAAAGGACACTGTCAATAGGAGAAAACATCAAACAACAAATTGGGAAAATATCTTTCCTGACCTTACATCCAACAGAGGGTTAATATCCAAGATCTGCAAAGAACTCAAGAAGTTAGACTCCAGAGAGCCAAATAGTCCTATTAAAAAATGGAGTACGGAGCTAAACAAAGAATTTTCACCTGAGGAATATGGAATGGCTGAGAAGCACCTAAAGAAATGTTCAACATCCTTAGTCATCAGGGAAATGCTAATCAATACAACCCTGAGATTTCACCTCACACCCATCAGAATGGCTAAGATCAAAAACT